>NW_012267308.1:931657-999959 GCF_000151885.1 Dipodomys ordii
CTCTTTCTCTCTTTCTCTTTCTTTCTTCCTTTCCTTTTTCTTTCCTTCCTTCCTTCCTTCCTTCCTTCCTTCCTTCCTTCCTTCCTTCCTTCCTCCCTCCCTCCCTCCCTCTCTCCCTTCTTCCTTCCTTCCTTCCTTCCTTTCTTTCTTTCCCACTCCTGGTGTTTGAACTCAGGCCCTAGATACTGTACCTGAGCTTTTTTGTTCATGGCTAGCGCTTTAGCACTTGAGCCACAGCTCTACTTCAGCTTTTTGGTGGTTCATTGGAGATGAGTGTCCTGAGTAGCTAGAATTACAAGTGTGAGCTACTGGTGCCCAGCTGTTTTTGGTTTTGAATTTCTTTGTACTTCAAGTCCCAAATGCAAACAAATGCTGCTTGCCCATGCACAAATAGAGGCCACAGGTAAGGGGGCAAAGTTAACAGGGATGTTACAAGGAGAAAGGGTTGAGGAAAGAGAAAGAAAAGCTATGCAATGAGAGAAAACCTTTACAATAGACATATTGATGAATGAATGGCATCTGAAATAGATAAAGATCTCCTAAAACCGAACAATAGGAAATAAATAGGTCAGCTAATATACCAGCCAAAGATATGAATTAGCATTGGGACAAAGAAAATGTACAGTGTCTCATGCCTATAATCCTAGCTACACAGCAGCCTGAGATCTGAGAATCGAGGTTTGAAGCCAGTGTGGGCAGAAAAGTTCATGAGACTCTTAATTCCTATTAACAATCAGAGTCACAAGTGCAGCTGGGGTCAAGTGGTAGAGCACCAGCCTCTACACCTCTATTCAAAGGTAAAGGACAGCACCCAGGCCCCACGTTCAAGCCCTGGTACTGGTGCACAGGTGTGTGCATGTACACACACCATCATTGTACTATATAAATATAATTCAAGCCACAAATAAAAGCCATGCTGGCAATTCTTTCCCACTTCTGAGTATTTGCTATTTTTTTTCCTGGAATTTTCTAGTAGCCACATTGAAACTTTAAGCAGAAAGCAGTTGAAATTGACTTGAGGAGTATATTTTGTTCAACTCAGTATATCCATAACGTATTATCATTTCAACATGTCAGAAAATGTAAAGAATTTCTAATGAGAATGAGGCGGAGAGGTACATGTCTCAGAGCCTAGAATTTGGGAGGCTGAGATGGCTGAGAGGGCTGGGAGTTCAAGACCAGCTTGGGTTACCTATTGGGAACCTATCCTTCTTCTTCTCCCAGTGAATATTCATGCCTGTTCCAAATCTCTTTGCACTGTGGACTGGCCACAGTGCTCGGTAGCCACTTGGGCCTGTTGGCTACCCATCTGGTTAACGTAGTGCCAAGTACAAGATGAATGGCTAGGAAAGTATGAATGAAGCACCAAGAATGAATAGTTTCACAAGCAGATTTTTTTTTTTTCTGAATGGCAGCATGATCTACAGTTGAAAGGTGGGATGGAAAGCATTCTGGGCTTGCTGGCGAGTTACTTCCTCTGTCATCAAAGACATCTGGGACCTTTGATGATTGGACAAACCATTCTGTGTGAAAGAGGACATATTTCTGGCTTACATGGTCTATTTTTTTTAAAAAGCCTTAAGATTTGTATGGAGCAGGGTGCCCAATAGCTCATGCCTGTCACCCTACCTATTCAAGAAGCTGAGATCTGAGGACTGTGGTTCAAAACCAGCCTGGAAAGTTCATGAGTCTCTTATCTCCAATGAACCAGCAAAAAGCTGGAAGTGGAAGTCTGGTTCAAGTGTAGAGTGATAGTCCTGAGCAAAAAAGCTTAGAGACAGCTTCCAGGCCCTGAGTTCAAGTTTTAGGATGGGCACAACAAAACAGTTGTTTACAGATGTTTTTCTTTGTACCTCTCTATTGCTGGAAGTCAGAATTGCCTTGAATTTGTCAGTGTGTCCCATTGAACTGATGCATGTGTGTGTGTGTGTGTGTGTGTATGCGCACACACGCGTGCATGTGCTCACATGTCTGCATTTCCATCAATGGGGTCAGGTTGGGCAAAGTTGGGTAAAGTGAGCCTGGGTATCCATCAGAGGAAACAAGCTCTGGAGTGTGCTTCCCTCTGGATGCCCACAGGTTTTGGGGAGCCCTCAGCATAGTCCCTTGATGTGGGTGCTCCAGAGCCTGCTGGGAACTGCATGCTTTTAACCCTACCACAGGGCTGGGGTGCATTCTCTTCTTCCACCCAGTGCTGAGTGAGAAGTACTGCTTCTTTGGGGGTGATGGCAAGTGCAGGCTAGAAGGTGCAGCTTCAGGTTGCCAGTGTTCCTGACTTGGTACTGGACAAAGCTCCCAGACAAGCTTCTGGGATGACCCAGGGGTGCGGCTCAGGGGTTTTGGTTCTCCATGCAAGACTGCTCTCTCTTCCCTCTCCTCTAATTTCCCTTCTCCTCCCTTCTTTTCCTCTCCCCCTCTCCTCCTTTCCTCTCCCCATCTCCTCTTTTCCTCTCCCCTTCTCCTCTTCTTTCTCCTCTCTTCCCCTCTCTTCTCCTCCCCTCCCCTCTTCTCCCCTCTCCACACCTGTCCTTCTTTCTCCTCCCCCCTCCCCTTTTTCCTCCTCTCTCCTCTCTCCTCCTCTCTCCTCTCCCCTTCTTTTCTCTTATGCCAGTCCTGGGGCTTGAACTTAAGGCCTAGACACTCTTCATCAGCTTTTTTTTTTTTTTTTTGCAAATTAGTGTTCTACCACCTGAGCCACAGCTCCACTTCTGGCTTTTTGGAGATGTGTCCCATAGAATTTCTTGCCTAGGCTGGCTTAGAATGGTGATCATCAGATCTTAGCCTCCTGAGTAGCTAGGAAGAAGGGCATGAGGTCCTGGAAACCCTCTCCCCCCTTCCCCCCGCCCCTGCACCAGGCAGGATCTCTTAAACCTTGGGTGTCTTCCTTTACCCCCTACATCCAGTTACTCATTGATAAATGCACATGAGCTCAGCTCCTGTCTCATAGGACCACTGGGAGGCCAGGCAGGAGAATTCTTGAACTCCCAGGGCTGGACACTGTCCCTTAGCTTCTTTCATTCAAGGCTGGTGCACTATCACTTGAGCCATGGATCTATTTCTGGCTTTTTTTGTGTGTGTGTGGTTCATTGGAGATAAGAATCTCATTGGCTTTCTTGCTCAGGCTGGCTTTAAACAGTGAGCCTCAGATCTCAACCTCCTGAGTAGCTAGGATTACAGCTATGCGTGTGAACTCTTGTGGTTATATACCCAAGGAATGTTAGATGCTACTTTTTTTTTTTTAAGTTCTGGAATGGCTTGCCAATGAGTGAATCTCTTCAGAAGGATTGCACATGTGCAGGCATGCATGTGTCTGCATGTGTGCAAATAAATGATCATCACTTCCTGAACTGTATTTGTTTAATGGCTCAGTATTCTCATTTCTTGTCTCATCAGTTTGGGCTGAATCACCAGCAAGCCTGCCCCCCCCTCTTTTTCTCTCTCCACTTTTCTCTCTCTCTTTTCCCATCTGTGGGGTTGTTTAGACTATGAATTAATTGTAGGTGAAGAAACTTGCAAGCCATCATCAAAGCCAAGAAACTTCAAATGGACGAGGTGGGACCAGGCTACCTGCGTGGCTCTGGCATGGAACGCTTGGTAACTGTAGTGTGTTGAAGGTACTAGCCGGGTTTTCCATGTCAAGTGTTTCAGATTGTCACAGGTAGTTAAGAGATAAAACACAAAATCTGTCCCCCCAACCAACCCCCCCAAAAAACAACCAAAACCAAAAAAAACAAAAGAAAAGAATATCCCCAAAAAACAAACCAACAAAAAAAACCCCAAAACAAAAACCAAATGCAAAAAGAAAGAAAAACAAAAAGAAAAACCAAGCAAACAATAAAAATTATAAACTTTGTCAATCTGGGTGAGACTTTTTATCTTTTGCTAGCAAGCCAGTGTGCAACACATCACATAAAGATGAACTTAGAAATTCCTGGCAAGGGTTAATAATCAATGTAGATCTCCTAACAAAAAACCGATGCTGTCTCTTTATACCAGGAAAGTTTTTTTTTTTCCCTTAACTGTCAGTGAAGCAGTACTAATTATTACCCCAGTGTAAATGAGGTCATTTCCTATTAAAAGAACAAAATGCTCGGCTTCGCCTTGCCAATTCATACCAACTATTTTTTTTTCCACACATACTCAGCTTTTTCGGGATTTTTCCCCCCACTCTTTAAAAATTTTTTTTCTGATAAAATCCATTCATTTGTATTAGAAAAGTGTAAAGTGTTCACAATAATAGTTGTCTATGATTAACCAGATGAGCTTTTGTAATGTGTGGGTTGTTTGGATACCATGTGTTCGCTATAGAACAATTAGGCAGCTGAATGAGTCTTTAAAACAATCAGATACTTTTTATCTCCCTGCAAAAAAAAAAAAGGAAAATAATACATTCCTTGCATGGGTACTGTTAAAAAAAAAAGTAGACTCATTGAGTGCCAGTTACTAGGAAAACTTTGAGATCTAGGTTGATTAAGGACAACCAAATATCTTGTCTTCTTCATGTTTTCATTTTTTTAAAATGCAAGCCAAAAAAAAAAAGATTTAAGGAATATGGGAACAAACAAAGGGTAATTGTTTTAGCCCAGATGTTGCTTTTTGCACAACAAGCAGGTTACAATGTTCCCACAGAGCTGATGAGCCCAATCAGGGAAATGATTAAAAATTGATTTTGTCCCTGTAATTACAGTGTGTAAACTACTTAGCTTGGATTGCAAAGGAAGTGATTTTCTAATTACGTATATACTCTGGTGTCTAATGATTGGTTTTTTGAAGTAATGAAGAGAGAGCAGTAACGACTCCTTGGTGTTCTGTTGTTTAAGAAAAGACCATCTTTAGAGTAAGCAGGAACAGACAAAGAGTTTAAATTGAATTTCCAACACTGTGAACAAACGTGCACATGGGTTTGTTTATTAAAGAGACAGGGGCGTAATTTGATTGGCTCTGGGGCAGCCTGGTCTCATTTATTTATTTATTTATTGTCATACGAAAAGCATGTTAAAAATAAATACATACACCGGGCTGGCAAGTGGATAGGCGGGTGCCTGGTATTTGTTTCCTTTTTTTTTTTTTTAAATTTAAAATCATTCCATTGCCTGAGCTTATGAGCCTGAGCCAGGATCTCAGGTTTCTAGAAGCGTCTGCTGTCTGCCTATCCTAAAAGCATCTAGATTGATGAAGTATCAAATAACTTCTCCATCCAAATTACCTTCGTGATAAATAAAGGAACAGGCTTCCTGGGGAAGCCTGCGTGGGCAGGATGGAGAGCTTTTCAACTGTCCTTTGTGGGGCTGGCTGTGGTGTCAGGGTGACAGTTGTCACCACCTGTCCCCATGCAGGTGAACACATACAGGTTCACACATATGTAGATGCCCAGTTTGCATGGGTACAGGCACATACTCACCCAGATGGCTGGTATCTGTGTGTGTGTGTGTGTGTGTGTGTGTGGAGGGGGGGTTGGGTGGGATCTGGGGTACAATGGGACAGTGGGAGGACTTGGCAGGGGAGGACCGATGAACTTTGGAACAAGCTGGTTGAGTTTTTGGAGTTCATCACTTGCTTGGAGATGTTCCTTTGGGCTGCAGTTTGATAAGGGTGAAGCTGGAGTTCTGGCTAATCAGAAGGCTGAGATCTGAGGATTGCAGTTTGCAGCGAGCTTAGTCAGGAAAGGCTGTGTGTTTGAGACTCATCTCCCATTACCACACAAAAAAAAAAAAGAAAGAAAAAGGTCAGAAGTGGAGTGAAAAAGTTCAGGAACAGGGCTCAGGTTCTGAGTTCAAGCCCCAGTATTGGTACAAAAAAGAAAAGAAAGGAAGAAGAAGAAAGAAGAAAGAAGAAAAAGAAGAAGAAGAAGAAGAAGGAGAAGGAGAAGGAGAAGGAGAAGGAGAAGAAGAAGGAGAAGAAGGAGAAGGAGAAAATGGTGCAGGTTTTAATAAGTTCTTGTTTCTTTGGAATGGAGACTATTGAGCTCTGGGCTGTAAGAACTTAGCACCTGGGTCGGTCAGTTCTCTATGAAGCCATTGCCTCAGGCTCCATAGAACTGGTGTGTGTGTCCCACAACCCTAAAGCCAAAGTGACTTAGGAGCTGGGGATAGGGGCATCCAGAGGCATCTCTAGTGTGTGTCTCAGCTTCCCCTGAAGACCAAGTGGCTGGCCTCTTACCCAGAATGCTTCTTTCCTGGCCTTCTTGTTTAATTCTGGGATGGAGATGGGTTTCCTGACCGGTTGCTGAGCTCCATTCCTGCTTCTCAGTGGCCAGTTCCTGCTCATGATGCTCTAGGTCTCTGAGTGCTCTGCTTCCTTCCTGCCTCTCCCCTCCATCCTCCAAAGTCCTTCTCCCTCCCTCTCCCCTTGCCTCTTTCTCCCTTCCAGACTTCATCTGCTCCCTCCTCTTTCTGTCTGTTCCCATACAGTCTGACCTCCAGTCCTATCTCCTTCTTACCATCTCTACCCTTCCCTCTGCCTTTCCATTTTTTTTTTGTTTTTGCTGGTCCTGGGACTTGAACTCAAGGCCTGGGTGCTGTCCCTCAGCTTTTTTTTTTTTTTTTGCTCAAGGCTAGTGCTCTACACTTGATCCACGGCACCACTTTTGTTTTTTTCTGAGTACTTTACTGGAGATAGGTCCCATGGACTTTCCTGCCCTGGCTGGCTTCAAACTGTGATCCTCAGGTCGCAGCCTCCTGAGTCACCACTGGTACCTGGCTCTGCCTTTCCAGTTTTCTGCTTTCTCTGTCTCTGTCTCTCTCTGTCTCTGTCTCTCTCTCTCTCTCCCTCTCTCTCTCTCTCTTCCTTGCATCCTTCTATCCTCATTCCCTCCTTTCTCTCTTCCCTTGCATCAATCCCTCTGATGTCCTCAGCGGATCTCTGCCCAAGGTGGGAGAGGGAAGCATTCCCTCCCTCTGTGCTTGGAGTCCCCTCTGGTCCTCTGTGGGTCCCCAGGGTTGCTTAAACTGCCTGTGTGACATCTAAGTTGTCATGGCCCTGACTGAAGAGGAGGCACCTCGCTGGCTGGGGCAAGGCTCTGGATGTCAGACTCCTTCCAGCAAGGACCCAGCAACGTTGATCTCTCCATTCGTGCATAACTTCCTCCATGTAGGCCTTTGGGGGGGGGTCTGGGAGGCTGGGCTGACTCTACTTAGCCCTGCTAGGCTGCCAGTCCTGGGACAACTCAGGAAGGAGGGCCTAGCCCCCATCAGGAGCCTCCTGGCCTTCCCCTCGTTCTGCATTGGTGTCAGTGCAGGGCCAGCCTGGGGTGTCCATTCCTGAGGACCCATCATGAGCAGGGGTGAGCCCATGGTGGCCTCTTCCCTGCCTGTGGCATTCCGAGGCAGGAGGGTATAGGGGTCATGGGGTCACTGGACCTCCTTTTTGACACAGGACCATCCTGTGTGGCCCAAGCTGGCCCAGAACCCTCCTCCTAATTGCTAGATTACAGGCATGTGCTGCCACACTCGGCTCTCTCTCTATCTCCTACTTCGTGAAGTAGAAGCCATTCAATTGCACTTCCTCTGGGCCCTCACATCCCCTCTTCCCACAGGCTGGACTCCTCCAAGCCCCGCCTCCCCCAGATCAAGTGCTCTGGGCATGAATGCCGAGTCCCTGGTGCTGCTTGAGCTTTGATCTGATTTTCTGGTCTCCGCTGGTTTGTAATCTGCTTCCTGATACCTTCTTCTGTTGAATTGGACCACACAGAGCAGGTGGGGTGTCTCTTTTGGGTGGGGTCCTTGTGTCTCTCCTCTGTGTGGGGTCCTTGTGTATGGCAGGAACAAGGGTAGACCTCCATATCTTGGACTGCCTTGGGGTTTTCTCCGAATGTAAGTTAGTTACAGTCAAAGAATAACACTTTTTTTCCCCCCTCGGTGTGTGGAGTTTGAACTCAGAGCCTGGGCGCTGTCCTTGAACTCTTCAGCTCAAGGCTAGTGCTCTACCACTTTGAGCCATGGCGCCACTTCTGGTTTCCTGGTGGTTCATTGGAGATAAGAGTCTCACTAGACATTCTTGCCTGGGCTGGCTTGGAGCCATAGTCTTCAGATCTCAGCCTCCTGAGTAGCTAGGATGACAGGTGTGAGCCACTGGTGCCTGGCTAGAGAGTTTCCGGTTGTGGGGTCTGAACTCTGGGCCTGGGCGCTGTCCCTCAGCTCTTCAGCTCAAGGCTAGCACTCTACCACTTGAGCCACTGCACCACTTCAGGCTTTTTTCTTTTTGCTTATGTGGTGCTGAGGAATCGAACCCAGGGCCTCATGCATGCAAGGCAAGCTCTCTACACTGAGCCACCTTCCCAGCACCTGGTGCCTGGCTAGAATAAGTAAAAAAAATCTCTTCAATGAAGGCAGAATTATTGTGTCAGTTTAGCCAGCCTTGCCTGCTACAGGCTAACGGCCATGACTGCAGCTACCAGCAGCCCTTTCCAAGTGAGAGGAACTCAGAAGGGCAAAGACACAACACCCTCAGCTTCTGTTCCTGTGGTTCCAGACAAGCTTTTACCTGACAACCTCCAGGCTGGAACTCTGGGGTGGCTTTGCTCAGTCACCTGAGGAGGGAGTCCTCAGCATTTAACTCACTCAGCCAGTGGCCAGGAGGCTCAAGCAGAGCCTTGATCTAGAATACAGAACCCAAGGATAGTCAGGTGCTGGTAGCAAGTGCCTGTAATTCCAGCTACTCAGGAGGCTGAGATTTGAGAACCAAGATTTGAAGTTAGCCTGGGCAGCAGAGTCCGTGTGACTCTTACTTCCAATGAACCAGCAAAAAACTAGAAGTGGAGCTGTAGTTTAAGTGCTAGAGCACTAGCTTTGGAGCAAAAAGCCCCAGGATTCACACACACACACACACACACACACACACACACACACACACACACAGAGGCTTGTGTTCATCACTGCCTGGCAGAGATATTAGGAGATAGAGATATGGTGACCAATGATGCAGCATGGAGGACAAGTTGTGGGACTTCCTTGGGAAAGTCCTTCCCTTCCTCCCCCCTTCTCCTGTCATGGGCATTTCTAAGTGAGCATCCCCTGGAAGAGTCTCCTTGAAAGTCACAAGCCTGGATAGAAACATCTCAACTTTTGTCCCCCTTGCCTTCCCTCCCTAAACCTAAGGAGAACAATGAAGAAAACAGAGAAATGTGCAGAGCTGGCTTTGGCCAGGGCAGCGCAGCTCAGAGCTCAGTTGCAACCCTGACAAGGAGAGCACTGGGTGTGTGTGTTTCCTTCTTAGATTAATTAAATTATTATTATTACTACTACTACTACTATTAATTGTGTGTTGTGTATGTGCCAGTACTAGGACTTGAACGCAGAGCCTAGGTGCTGTGTCCCTTAGCTTGTTAGCTTAAGGCTGATGGCCTGCAATTTGAACCACCTCTCCCTTTCTAGCTTTTTGCTAGTGCGTTGGAGATAAGAGTTCCATGGACTTTTGTGCTTGAGCTGCCTTTCCCAGATCTCAACCTCTTCAGTAGCTAGGAGTTTAGGCATGAGCTGCCAGGGTCTTGCTATTTTATTTTAGTTTGTTATTTCATTTCATTTCAATTTATTTACTTATTTAGCACCTTTACTGGGGTTTGAACTCAGAGACTGGCTGCTATGCCTTAGCTTTTTTTCATTCAAGGCTGTTGTTCTACCTCTTAAGCCATAGCTCCACGTCTGGCTTTTTACTGGTTAATTGTAGATCAATTCGCTGGGATTTGTCTGCCCAGGCTGGCATTAAGCAATGATTCTCAGATTTCAGCCTCCTGAGTAGCTAGAATTACAGGTGTGAGCCACTTACACTCAGTTATATTCTTAGCTTTTTAATGTGGAATGAGCAAACAAAACAGAAAAGATAGTCAAATGGGAAAAGGGGGGGTGGATGGAGAGAGAGAAAGAGAGAGAGAGAGAGAGGGAGAGAGAGAGGATTTCATTCCTTATCGCACTGAACAATGCATCCTTATTGAGATGTCAACTTTTTGCTTTATGTCCAAAGACAGGCAGGTAGAAATTTATTCACAAGGAACAACATTTATGTTCCATTCGGAGCCAGCACTTCTAGCCTGAGATCAGCAAACACCATTTTGATGGCCAGGAATCAAATCTTGGAGGGATGAGGTGTTCAAGTCAGTGTTTTGGCTCCCTTCAGCTGAGGCCCCCAGTTCAGATCCCCACAATGCATCCAGTGATTTTTTTGTTTGTGGATACACCTTTCAGAATCTATGCGAATTCCACTTTTCTGATCTGAAGGTCTAACTTCAAGTTCAGTAAAAAAAAAAAAAAAAACCTGTCTTATCTGGAAGAGACTGTCGCTTGTCCTCTAAAACCCCTCCATCTTACGATGGCTAATGAATGAAGTCATAGGTTGCATTGGGGAAAGGGGTTGGCCTTGTCCACCCAGCAATGCTATGGATGGGTCTTACTGGACTTTATCTCACTGGCATATGAAGATGAGGTCATCAATATGGGACAGATGGCATTTATATCATACCATAAAGAATAGAAACATCTTCCTGGATATGTTCTCCAGGACTGGGTTCAGGAAAGCTTAGTTGGAGGCAAATCTCTGGTTTGGATCTACTCAGCACTTTCCAGCCACCAAATAGGCCTGGCTTGTTGAAATAGGTGGATGAGGCAGGAGCCAGTGGCTCACGCCTGTAATATCAGCCATTCAGGAGGCTGTGATCTGATGCTCTCAGTTCAAAGCCAGCCTGAGCAGGAAGGCTTATGAGAATCTTGATTTCCAGTGAACCAGCAAAAAGTTAGGAGTGGAGATGTGGCTCGCCTTTAGTGATAAAAGTAAAAGGGAACAGCACCTAGGCTCTGATTTTAAGGCCTAGTACTGGCACAAAAATAAAAGAAATTTGAGTGGATGTTATGTTAAGTGAAGGACTTACGTTTTATCTCATATGTGAAAATTAGGTCTCAATGATTTATTTTAGCTTTTGGTAGGTCATGGGGCATGAACTCCGGGCCTGGGTGCTGTCCCTGAGCTCTTTCACTCAAGGCTACACTCTACCACTTTGAGCCACAGCTCCACTTCCAGTTTTCTGGTGGTTCATTGGAAATAAAATTCTCATGGGCTTTCCTTCCCAGGCTAGCTCTGAACTGTGATCCTCAGATTATAGCCTCCTGGTAGCTAGGATGACAGGCATGAGCCATCAGCACTGGGCAGATCTCAGTTATAAACATATACAGGGCTGTATGCATGTAGACACAAACAAATCGACTGAAGTGTGCTATTCACAGGGGAGGATTCCCGTGGCGTAACTCCTTTGAATGACTAACGGTTTAACAAAACGAATACCAAGAAGCTGAAATGTATTGCTAGGAGTGTGCGTCGGGGAGAATGACAAAGTTGGGGGGATGGATGGATGAGTGGAGAGAGGAAGGGTGGGCGAATACAGTCACACAGTATGTGGAAATGGAAGCAGGTATCGAGGGGAGGGGAGGGGGAAGAGATGGGGGAGAACGATGGAAGGGGCGACACTGATCAAGATGCGTTGTGCTCACAAACGGACATGTTAAATGGAAATCCCTTTGTACAACTAGTTAAAGGTAATCAATTTCGTTTTAAAAAGAAAGAAATTTGGGTGTGATTTTGCTTAACAGTAGAGTGCTCCGAAATCAGGAAGGCAACAGGAACTCATAATAAGTATTTCTATACTTCTTCTGGGCAAGAAGTGAGACACTAAAAATAACCAGTGCAATAAGGGGAGCTGTGGCTCAAGTGGTAGAGCACCAGCTGAGAGAGAGAGAGAGAGAGAGAGAGAGAGAGAGAGAGAGAGAGAAAGAGAGAGAGAAAGAGAGAGAGCATGCTAAGAGCTAGCACCCAGGCCCTGGTACAAGTCCCAGTCTCAGTCCCCAAAACAAAACAAACCACACATTTTTAAAAAGCACAAAAAGGCTGTTGTTCAGTAGTCGTGTACCTGTCCTAGTAAGCGGAAGATCCTGAGTTCAAACCTTATTACTGCTACAAAAAAAGGGAAGGGGCAGGGGTTCATCCAAGCCATTACCTGACAATCTCTTTTCTAGAAAATTGTGGAAGCACCATTCCCTTCTCTTTTGCAGATGGCAGTCTCCCCTCATCCCCTCCCCCCCACCCATGAGCAAGTGTGGCTCATCACAGCTGAAGCTGTGCAGTTGCATGTTGGGTAGAAACAGTCAGGGCTGTTTCATAGTTTTAGGCTCTCCTCCGATCCAGTTAATTGTTTGTTGGGGTCAGGTTTCCGTGGCTCACCCCTGTCATCCTAGCTACTCAGGAGGCTGAGAACTGAGGATCATAGTTCAAAGCCAGCTGGGGCAGGAAAGTTCGTGAGATTCTTATCCCCAATAAAGCACTAGAAAACCGTAAGTGGTGCTGTGGCTCAAGTGGTCAGCATAGGGACAGCGCCCAGGCCCAGAGTTCAAGCCCTATGACCAACAAAAAAAGAAAAGAAAAAGAAAAGACAAAGATTGTTTCCTTGGATGAATGTCATTTGTCTCTGTGAAGTCTAACATGTCCGACGTGCTGAATTTCTAACAAGTCTTCTTTTTCCAGTTCTGGATCATCACGGCAATAAGAAGTCTCTCCATTCAAGACTGAGCTTTGGTGCTTTAACACCTCCAGGTAAGGACCTTTGCTTTGGAGGAACTGTGGCTTGTGGAAGTGTTGTCTGCCTCTTAGTCTGGGGGTGTTTAGGTTGCCATTTTATCTATGTATCTATCTATGTATCTATCTATGTATGTATGTATGTATGTATGTATGTATGTATCTATCTATCTATCTATCTATCTATCTATCTATCTATTTTTGAAGTTGCAAGTCCCTTGGCTGCTAGGTTAAAAATCCTCCCAGATCTTCCAGCTTTTTTTTTCTTTTTTGCTTATGTGGTGCTGAAGAATCGAACCCAGGGCCTCATGCATGCAAGGCAAGCACTCTACCACTGAACTACCTTCCTAGCCCTGCCTCCCAGATTTTTCTTGTACTCTGAATGTTAAGGTCCAAGGTGGAGAGAATTCTAGACTCATAGGTATCTGGGAAGATGTCTAGGGTCCAGCTCTTCCAGGTGAGATAAATTAAGTTGTTGAAGCTGGGTGTGGTGACTCATGCCTGTAATCCCTGCTTACTCAGGAGGTTGAGATCTAAGATCTGAGGGATCCTGGTTTTGAAGCCAGCCTGGGCAGACTCTCATCACCAGTGAACCAGCAAAAAGGCAAAAGTAAAGAGAAGGTGGTAGAGTACCAGACTTGAACAAAAAAGTCAAACAAGTGTGTGAGAACCTGAGTTCAAACCTCAGTACCCCCTGCTCCGCTCCCCCCTACAAACATACAGAAGTAAGCTATTGAGACATGCTCCCAAGGGTCACACTGGGGCCACCAATGGGGCTAAGTTTTGCAAGGGTGACTTTGGCGTGATATCTTGAGTCACTGTCACCAAATGGGCACCACAGAACCACAGCCAGTGAACCGCTGCCCAAGGCTAGGTAACTTCAGGCAAATGCGGTGGCATTTGTGACCCAGCCGGCCTGACCCAGCCTTTGGACACATCTGTTTCCAGGTGAATCTTTGTATGACAACTCCATCAGACTTTAGATCACAAACTTAAAACCCAGAAGAAAGGGCAGGCCAGCCCTGACTATTTCCACTGGCCTCCGCCCCATTCCAGACTGCCTTGATTATCTGAAGATCTAATTAGTTCTGCCCACGTGTCTCCTAGATCACGCCCTCAACCAGAGAAATTGATAGTAGAATGACACACTCCGAAATTAATTTTATATTGTACTGAATTATCTATTTTGTTTTTATTGTCAGAAAAGTGCTGACTTGTGATTTTGTGTGTGTGTGTGTGTATTACTGACCGTGGATTACTTTTATTTTGGTTTTTACACAGTGGTTATATTAGAAATTTGCTGTTTTATTCTTACCTTCTTAGTAAAAAAAAAAATCCTTTTATCACACAATGGGTAATTTATATCCATTACCAGGCCTTTCAATCCTTTTCAGAGCGGCTGTCAGCGCCGTTGGCACTGTAATGATTAATGTGATCTAATAATAGTGTGTCATTATATTACCTTAGTAAAACATGTACCAACATCCTATTCGGATCTACCAAATTCATAGCTTCCTATAATATTTTTGTTGAAAGACAGGATTACTATTTTTCAAAGCTGATTTCCCCCCACCCCTTAACATATTTAATGAAATTCACGATTCTTTGCCTTGGTAATCTGGAGCTTGTGATTGGACTGGGTGGGTTGGGTGAATTTTACATCTGGCGTTGTGACGTGAAAGGCGAGGCTGCACAGACCCAGCCATTGGCTAGGGAGACTGTTTCAGGTATTTTATTCAATTTTTTAAAAATTGTGCCAGGTTGTCTCTTGAAGCCCAATAAATACAAATAAATAAATAAATAAAGCCGCGTACTGGTGGCTCACCCCTGTCACCCTAGCTACTCAAGAGGCTGAGAGCTGAGAATCGTGGTTTGAAGCCAGCTTGGGCAGGAAGGTCCATGAGACTCTTTGTCTCTGAGGAACCAGCAGGAAGCTGGAAGTAGAGGTATGGCTCAAGTGGCAGAGAGCCAACCTCAAGTTAAAAAAGCTAAAGGGAGCAGCATCCAGGCCCTGAGTTCAAGCCCCAGTATTGGTACATACATACAAACAAACACACACACACACAGTTGTTGCATTTCTATTCTTTTTGTTTTAGATCTAAAGCAAAAGAGTACATAATTTGGCTCAAAGATCTATCTATCTATATTTTACATAGATCTATCTATCTATCTATCTATCCATCCATAGATATATCTATCAATCATAGATAGATACAGATATCTATATCTATATCTAGATATCTACTCTTTTTTTATATAGACTCTTATCTTCAATGAACCAATACAAGTTGGAAGTAGAACTGTGGCTCAAGTGGTAGAGATACATATCTATCTATATATCTGTATCTATATATCTAGATATATATATCAGATATATCTCTATCTCTATGTCTCTAGTATGTATGTATGTATGTATGTATGTATGCATGCATGCATGCATGTGTGTATGTATGTATGTATGTGTGTAAGCTATCGAATTTTTTTCCATCCTGGAGCCTGGGCACTGTCCCTGAGCCTCTTGTGCTCAAGGCTAGCACTCTACCACTTGAGTCACTTCTCACTTTTTCTGAGCAGCTGATTGGAGGTAAGAATCTCATAGACTTCTCTGCCCAGGCTGCCTTCAAAATATACTCCTCAGAGCTCAGCCTCCTGAGTAGCTAGGATGACAGGCGTGAGCCAATAGTTTGTCTTCTCCCTGTCATCTGCCTCGGCCTGCTGGCAGAGAGGAGTGTGGCAGAGTAGGGGAGGTTGGATGGACAGCCTTCCATGATTCCCTTCCTTCCTATCCTGCCGTGCTGGCCCAGCCTGTGGGGCATTCTTGGTGGCTGATCTGGGTTACTCTGCAGCAGGACACTGTCCATCCCTAACATCTATCTGTTTGAGCTGTTTGATGCCATGTATATAACCTATATGTGTCAGAAATCGCCACCTGTCCCCTGGGGGCCCAGTCAGCCCTTATTAGAGAACCAGGAATAAGAAATATCACATAATAATACCCAGGTAGATATATCTGAGAGCTGACCCGTGGGACTAAAGGAAGTGCCACACATTCCTGGGCTTCTTATACAGCTCAGGCTTTGGGAAAGGGAAGTGTGGTTTAAGGTACACTTTCTCTTCCTCCTCCCTTCCCTCCCCCACCCCTTTCCCCCCTCTCCTCCTCCTTACCCTTCACTCAACCCCCTCCTCTCTCTCCTTTATCCTCCTACTTCTTCCTCCTCCTTCTTCCTCTTTTCTCCTCCTTCCTCCTCTTCCTTTCTCCTTCCTCCTCCTCTCCTCTGTCCTCCTTCTCCTCTTCCTCCTTTTTCCTCCTCTTCCTCCTCCTTCTTTCTCTTTCTTCTCCTCCTCTTCATCTTCCTTCCTTTCTTCTTCCTGACTTTTTGCTGATTAATTGGAGATTGTCTCATAGACTTTCCTCCTGGGGCTGGCTTTGAACCACAGCCCTCACATCTAAGGCTTATGAATAGCTGGGATTACAGGCGTGAGTCACTTGTGCCTGGCCAATTGTCTTTCTCCTTTCTCCCTCTTCCTCTGCCTGTCCTGAGTGAGGCCCTGTATCTTAGATTCTTCCACTTAAACGCCATTATAATCATGCTCATGACTGATAGCATTGCACCTTTTCAAAGGGCTTTCAAATCTGTGTCAACCACGAATGACATTATTGTAGCACTGAGGAGATGTATTCAAACAATAACACTCCAAGCCAAGTGGGCAGGCTTGGCTTTCTGTCCTGGTGCTTTTGTGATGTGGTTTTAAAGACAGTGCCACAGCTCTGACATTCTCAGAAAGCTTCAGCAGAAAAATAAATGGGAAGAAACAGGTTTTGCCCTTAACATCACTTAGCTTTAAAAGTAGCTTCAAGGGACTTGAGGCTTTGGGCTTCTTAGGACTGGAAGGTAGAGGAGGGAAGGTAGGAAAGGATGCTGAGTATAGGGAGAGGAAGAGGGGAGGGACGGGGAGAGAAAGAGAGGGAAAGAAGGAAGACATAGAGGGGACAATAGCGAAGAAGAGAGAGAAAGAGGATAAGAGGAAGAAGGAGGAGGAAGGACAGAGTGGGGAGAGAGAAGGAAAAAGAAAATGAGAAGAGAAAAAGAAGGAGTGAGAAGGAAAGAGAAAGGAAGAAAGGGAGGGAGAGAGAAAGAGGGAGAAGAAGAGAGGAAGAGAGACAAGAAGCAAGAGAGAGGGTGGGAGAGAAAAGAGGGGACAAGAGAGAGGAAGAAGGAATTAGAGAGTGGGACAGAGAGGGAGAGGAGGGGAGAAAGAGAGGAAGAGGGAGGGAGAGGAATAGATAGAAAGAGAAGGGAAAAAGAAGGAAGAAGAAAGAAAAAGAGTGAGAGAGAAAGGGAAGAGAGAAGGAAAGGGAGAGAGGGTGAAAGGAAAGGAGAGAGAGGGAAGGGTGAAGGAAAAGAAGAGAGAGCCTTGTTTTAGCTTCAGAACAAAAATTACTACTGCAACATTGGCTCGAAATATGCAATCAACTGAAATCAAGGAAAGTATTTTGAATACAAAATTTATATTGAAATACTTGAATCTTGATACGTGTGCACCCACATACATGTATATATTTAAATCAAGGATAGAGCAAATGAGAAATAAAGCTTTTTGTCATAAAAATATTGCCGACAGTATTTATCCTCAGATGATTCTGTCACATTGGAACAAATTTTTTTTGGTACCATGAACATTTTCCATCTGAGACACTCTCTCTCTTTTTTTTTTAAATGATCTTTGATGATTCCAACAAATGAGCAAATGGATCTAATTTGCCTTGGCGTTGAGAAGATTTTTTTAATACATTGTGGTACTTGGTGTAGAGAATATTTTGGTAGTCCACTCTGTTACCAATTTCTGGTCTGTCTCCCTCATTGTATATAACCCGATAATTGGAGACATCTTTATGGATTTTTCCCCCAGTGTTATTTCCCTAGTCCTTAGAGCGATGATTCAATAAGGGAGTGGGTGGCTGAGTGGAAGGATGGATAGATAAATGGATAGATGGGTGGATGGATGGATGTGTTGTGAAGTCAGTCATCAGAAGAGGCCACACACACAGAGTACAGCCAATTGAACGTCTTTATTAGCCTGCCAGTGACTACATGGGGTCAGCGCGTCCCAAGTGTAGTACCCAGACCCCTTTCAGGGCTGCTTTTATGCAAAAATTTACATCCTTGTTTGCTCAGGGGATGAAGGTCCCTAAGGGTTCTTTCCTGCAGGTGCAAGCCAAGTAGGAAGTTTCAGAAGCCAAGCACAGCATTGATCACAGAACTGAGTGACCCTTACTAGGATCCATTTCTATGACCCGCTACTTAGGAACATAAACAGAACAGTGGGGACATATAGCTTTAAATGTCAAACCATAAGGAACTAGTCTCACGGATGGGGGTGCAGTCCTATCTTTAAGATGAGGTCACAAAAGCAAAATGGAATTATAGAAGCTAAAGGTAGACTCTAGGACAGTGAGGTTTAATGAGCTATATTACAGATGGATGGACAGATGGATAATGGGTGAATAGATGAATGAGTGGATGGATAGACTGATGGACAGATACATGGATAGTTGATTGAGTGGATGGATGGATGGATGGATGGATTGATGGACAGTTTTATTAATGAATGAGGGTAGGTGGATGGATAGATAGATAAATAGATGGACAAATGGATAGATAGATGGGTGGGTAGGTAAGTAGGTAGATGGATGATGGGCAAATGGATAGGTGGATGGGCAGTTAGATGGTTTAAGGTATAGGTTGATAATAGATCAGTGGATGGATGAGTTGGTGGAAAGATGGATAAATGGGTTGGTGGACGGATAAATAAGTGTGAAGGGGGATAAATGGATAATGGATTGGATGGATGAGTGGCTGGATGTATGCATGGATAGATGGATGAGTGGATCATGGATGTATATATGAGTGGGTGGGTAGTTGAGCAGATAGATGGGTGAATGGATGGATGAGTGGATAGGTTGACACACACATGGGCGGGTGGATGAGTAGATGAGTATATGGATAGGAAGTTTGGTAGGAAGATGGATGAATGGAAAGGAGTATGGAGAGTTGGGTGAGTGGATGGATGAATGGGTAGATAGATGGATGGATTGATAGGTACATGGACAGACAGATGAATTGGATGGTGAGATAGATGTATAGGTGAGAGAATGGAACCATGGCTGGCTGGCTGTATGGGTGGATGAGTGGATGCATGCATGTATGGATAGATGGATAAGTGGATAGATGAATGAATGTGTAGATAGAAGAAAGAACAGATGAATAGACAGGTGGGTGAGTGAATGGATGAATGAATGAATGGTGGATGGATGGGTAGATGGATGAATGAATGAATGGGTAGATGTGTGGGTGGAGAGAGGAATGAATGGATGGATGCACGGATGGACAAATGAGTGGATGTATGCATGGATGGATAGGTTGATGAGTAGATTGACAAAGGGATGGGTGAATAAATGGATGGGTAGGTGGATATATGAATGGGTGAATAGATGTATGTGTAGGTGTATGGACAGGTAGATATATGGGTGGAAGTACAGATGGACAGATGAGTGCATGGGATGATATATATGGATGGATGGGTGTCTGCATGGATGGGTACATGAGTGGATGAATGAATACATGATAGGTAAATGGGCGGGTGGGTGGTGAGTGGATGGATAGGTGGATTGTATTTAAAACTCTAACTCTAATAGTGGCCAAATGAAGTAGCTTTCACCATCTCTTCATCCTTTGGTCTCCCAAACATTTCTTTACCTGAAAATGGCCACATACAACCAAGCATTCTTGTCTCCTTTCCAATCCAATTTTTTTTAACTGTATTTTTTTTGTCTTTTCTTTTTTGGTACTGGGGATAGAACCCAGGACGTTGTGCTTGCTAGGCAAGCGCTTTGCCACTGAGCTACATCCCAGCCCCCAATCCAATTTTTTTAAAAATAGAAAAATGTAAGTCTAGAGTAGGCAATCTTTGTAAGCTGAAAGCCAATTTATTAAAAAACTGTATTTCAATATCTCTCAGAGATGCTGAGTGCTAGTGGCTCATGCCTGTCACTGTAGCTACTGAAGAGCCTGAGGATGAGCTCTGAGGATCATGATTGGAAGCCAGCCTGGGCAGGAAAGTTCATGAGTCTCTTTATCTCTAATAAACCACCAAAAAAAAAAAAAAAGCTTGAAGTAGAGCTGTGGCTCAAGTGGTAGAGGGCTAGCCTTGAGAAAAAAAAAGCTCAGGGGCAGTGCCCAGGCCCTGAGTTCAAGCCTCAGGACTGGCACAAAAAAACATACTAACAACAACAACATAGAACTGGTGCTGAGGAGGATCCGTGTCCGCTGTTCGTGACTTTGAAATGATGGTTCAATGTGAACATCATGGCAGTATGAAGGAGAGAAGAAAAAGAGAAATTCCTTTGTTGTTATTCTGACTCTTCCAAGCTATCACAAGTGTGTGGGCTCCAGAATCAAATTTCCTGGGTTTGAACCCAGGCTCCATTGCTCAAGAATGAACATATGTGTACACCTTCATGGTTACACCTGTATGTTGAGAAGGACACTGACAATGCCCCCATGACACGTCTATTTGACACACTTGCTCAGTCAATGAGTGCTGCTGCTTTTAAGAATTTTATTTCAGGGCTGGGAAGGTGGCTCAGTGGTAGAGCACTTGCCGTGCATGCCTGAGGCCCTGGGTTCGATTCCTCAGCACCACATCAGCAAAAAGAAAAAAGCCGGAAGTGGTGCTGTGGCTCAAGGGGTAGAGCGCTAGCCTTGAGCTGAGGAGCTGAGGGATAGTGCCCAGGCCCAGAGTTCAGGCCCCATGACCGGACCCCCCCCAAAAAAAAGAATTTTATTTTATTTTATTGGTCATTTAAAAAAAATTGGTCCTGGGGCTTGAATTCAAGGCCTCAGCACTGGTCCTGAGTTTCTTTCTTTTCTTTTCTTTTTTTTGCTCAAGGCTAGCTCTCTACCATTTGAGCCAAAGCTCCACTTCTGGCTTTTTGCTGGTTAACTGGAGATAATAGTCTCAGCCCTGGGCTGGCTTTTAACTATGATCCTCTTATCTCAGCCTCCTATGTTACCCAGATTACAGGCGTGAGCCACGATGCCCAGCATGCTCATAAAAAAAAAAGTTCCTTCAGTTTTATTCAAGAATAATGAAAATATAGGCCATTTCTGTATATTAGTAGCTCTTCTTCCCCTCCCCCAGGCCCTTACAAGGGCTGCAAACCTTAGGAGGTTGCTTGGCATGTGGTTTTTCCCCTCAGTATCCCCAGGGACTCTTTGTTAGTAAGTTCAGAGGCTGTCAGAAAGGGTGATGAGTTTTTCCAACAGTTTTCCCCATCCATTTTCTCTATAAAGCAACACCGTTGACAGACCACTGGGGACTTGGGATTTGAGTGGTGTTTGGGGAGCATGCTCCTCCATGAAAGCCACGTGGTCCTAGTGGGTAGGATGCTTGATCTCTTCCTTCCTTCCTAACCTCCCTCCCTCTCTTCCTCCCTCCCTCCCTCCCTTCCTTCCTTGCTGCCTTGCTTCCTTGCTTCCTTCCTCTTTCTTTTCTCTTTCTCTCTACCTCTTTTTTTCTTTCTCTCCCTCCCTCCCTTTCTCCCTTCCTCCCTTCTTTCCTTCCCTCCTTCCTTCCCCCCCTCTCTCTGGCTTGCTCACTTGTTCGCTTTCTTGCCTTCTTACTTTCTTTTCTTTTGTGCTGGTCCTGGGTCTTGAACTCAGGTCCTGGGTACTGTCCCTTAGCTCTTTCACTCAAGGCTGGCACTCTACCACTTGAGTCACAGCTCCACTTCTAGCTTTTCAGTGGTTCATTAAAGATAAGAGTCTCGCACACTTTCCTGCTTAGGCTGGCTTCGAACCATGATCCTCAGATCTCAGCCTCTTAAGTTGCTAGGATGATAGGCTCGAGCCATGGGTGCCTGCTTCTACCCACCAAACAAAGGTTGCTATTCAAAGGGAAAATGACACCTATAGCTTGGCTTGTCTGTCCTCTGTAGCAAGTTAGTTTGCTTTGCGTCAGGGCCTTATTTTTTTTATTTTTTATTTTTAGCCTCCACTGCAATGTAATGTTTTGCTTTGGGTTTATTATGTATGCAAGTTATCTTGCTAATAAATTACACGTGCAAATGTACTGCTAGTCAGCGACAACATATAATTAAACTCACCCTGGTAATCATTGAGCTTTTCTGTCCTGACAAGATGGCTGAGCACTTCTTCATGAAGGAGACACATGAGGGTCTGGGTGGTCTAACTGACTGCCCAGCCTTTGTCTGTGGGGCTCCCCAGTGTACCCCAGAATGCAGACAAGCTTCCTCCAGAAAGCATGCATGGGGTGGAGGGCTGGGCTATGAGATCAGAGAAGCCACTATCATTGTGTCTATGTCCAGATGAAGTCTGGCTTCACACTATCTTGTCTGGCAAAGTCAGGTGAGTTTGACTTTGAAATCTCTCTCTCTCTCTTTTTTGTCCAGTACTATGATTTGAATTCAGGGCCTCACTCTTGTTTGACTTGCTTGCCTGGTGCTCTACCACTTGAGCCATGCCTCCAATCTGTTTTTTGGTTATTTTAGAAATGGTGTCTTGACTTAGCTTTGAATTGTGATCCTCTGAATCTCAGCTTCCTGAGTAGAGTTATAGTCTTAGAAATATCATTATTTGCCTGTGAGCCCCCCTTTTTGTTATTAGTTGAACTGTTTGTTGTGACTTGAACTGAGGGCCTGGGCACTGCTCAAGGCTACCTTTCTGAGCCCCAGCTCCACTTCTGATTTTTAAGTATATAATTGGAGTTAAAAGTCTCATGATCTTTCATGCCTGGGCTGGTTTTGAACAGCAATCTTCAGATCTCAGCCTCCTGAGTAGCTGGAATTATAGGCATAAGCCACCAGTGACTGGCAGAGCCCTATCCCCGATACCCTTCCACTCAATTTCTTCTTCTCGGGTGTTTACTGTGGCGGGATAGATCACCAGTGGCTTGGGTTCATGTACAGCATGCTGCTTGTTTTTATTTGTTTCTTTTTAACATGTAAGGACAGAGAAAATGGTAATGGTAAAGATACAACATAAAACTTACCATCTTGAAGCTGGGCACTGACGGCTCATGCCTGTAACCCTAGCTACTCAGGAAGCTGAGTTATGAGGCTCACAGTTCCAAGCCAGCCTGGGCAGACAAATTCATAAGGCTCTTATCTCTAATTGATCAGAAAAAAGCCAGAGCTTTGGCTCAAGTGGTAAAGTCCCAGCCTTGAGTGAAAAAGCTAAGAGACAATGCCCGGACTCTGAGTTCAAGTTCCAGTATAGGTACAAGCAAGCAAGCAAGCAAGCAAAGAAGCAAGCAAAAATCTTATCATCTTGCTAATTTTAAAGTATCCAGTTCAGGGACATTAACTACATTCACAGTCTGTTCAGCCAGCTTCTCCTCCATCTCTAGAACCTTTTGATCTTCCACATTCAAATGCTATGCCATTGAATGGTCCCCTCCCCAGCCCCCAGTCGCTAGCATTCATCAATTTTCTGTACACACTTCATATAAGTGGAGCCAGACCATATTTGGTTTTTATGTGGGTAGATTTTTGCTTCATATTCTATCCTCACCCATACTGTAGTACGTAAAGAATTTTCTTCATTTTTCAAGGCTGCGTAATATTCATTTGCAGGTACATACTACATTTTGTTCATCCATTTATCCATTGGGTTGTTTCTTCTTTGTGAGTATTGTGAGTCATTTTGCCATGATCATAGTTTATCTGCTTCTCTCAGATTTGTTAATAATAATTAAATATTAATTTATAAATATATTCCAATGTGGTGTTTTTATTGGGAGAAGTGGTAAGTTGAGGCAGAGAGAGAGGAAATAAGAGGCATTTGGTGGAACACACACACACACACACACACACACACACACACACACACACACACACATACCTGCTTTGCTGGTCCAGTAGAACCCAGGTTCTCCAAGATGTTAGACAGGTGCTGTACCATTGAGCTACAAGCCAGTTCAAGAGACTCTGCACCTGCGAATTCCTAGTCCCCTCTCCTCTGCCTGAAAGGACAAACTTTCCTTTATAGAAGGAAATGGTTTTAGGGTTGTTGCATACCCAGTGTTTGCTCAAGCCTAGAAGAAAAACTAAGGCAATCAATAACTTCTAGCATTCCAAATGTATGCTCATCAACTGACATGATGGAATCCTCTTTGTACAATGATATAAAGACAATTTAAAATATAAATCAAGGCAGGTGCCAGTGGCTCACGCCTGTCATCCTAGCTACTCAGGAGGCTGAGATATGAGGATAGTGGTTCAAAGCCAGCCCAGGCAGGAAAGTCCGTGAGACTTGTATCTCCAAGTAACCACCAGAAAGCTGGAAGTGGTGCTGTGGCTCAAGAGGTAGAGCACTCGTCTTGAGCTGAAGAGTTGAGGGACAGTGCCCAGGCCCTGAGTTTAACCCCCATGACTGACCAAAAAAAAAAAAAATCAAAGTACATTCTCAGCAAGGCATCGGTGGTTCTTGCCTTATAATCCTAGCTACTCAGGAGGCTGAGATCTACAAGATCAAAGCCAGAGGTTCAAAGGCAGCCAGGACAGAAAAGTCTGTGAAATTTTCATCTCTAAAATAATAAGCAAGAGTTGGTCCTGGAGATGTAACTCAAGTGGTAAAGCACCAGCCATGAGGAAAAAAGTTGAGTGAGAACTTGAAGCCTTGAGTTCAAGCCTTGATATCACCCACCAGCAAAACACAAAACAAAATAAAATGTAAACTCTCTTCAGAATGGAAAGGAAGGTAAAACAGCATGCAGAAGGGGGCATATTGATCCTTTTCTTTTCCTTTCTTTTCTTTTCTTTTTTCTGATCACACTTTGGGACCAATCCTGGCATGGGTTTGATTGGTAGTCTACCCTTCCTCCCTCCCCTCCCTCCCTTCCTCCCTTCCTCCCTCCCTCCCTCCTTCCTTCCTCCCTCCCTCCCTCCCTCCCTCCCTCCCTCCCTTCCTTCCTTCCTTCCTTCCTTCCTTCCTTCCTTCCTTCCTTCCTTCCTTCCTTCCTTCCTTCCTTCCTTCCTTCCTTCCTTCTTTCCTTCCTTCCTTCCCTTTTTTGTTGGCCCTGGGGCTTGAACCCAGGGTCTGGGTGTTATCCCTGAGCTTTTCCTCTCAAGGTTAGTGTTCTACTACTTTAGCCACAGCCCCGCTTCTGGTTTTCTGGTTTTCATTGGAGAGAAAAGTCTCATGGACTTTCCTGCTTGGACTGGCTGAAGAGGGGATTGGATAATGCCTCTCTCCCCCTCGCCCATCTACCAGGATGGCCGAACTTGGTACCAGGAACCTGCTAAGGACAAAGCTTGGTTGTTTATTTGTTCTTTGGCCAACGGGGAGAACAGTCTCAGTGGATCTAACATATTTGTGTGCATTATGGAAACAGCCTCTTCATTTCTAGAATTTGGGGGCCATCTGAGGGTCCCCCAGAGTGACTGGTTTTGGGTCTCCTCCAGGTGCATGGAAGCTGTGGTCCTCCGTTTCTGTCTGGAGTTTTTCAGCCTTCCCCCCCCACCCCATCATGACTCCATGCACACAATGAGCATCACGTGCTCACAAGTGTGGAACACAACACAGTTTTTCATAAAGTCTTGGCTATGGTTTTAAGTCCAGCTGAGCTGGACTCTGAACCTTACAGCCTTTTTGGCTCCATTCATGGGATACAAAAGAAAATGGGATAATCAGAGTTGTAGGATGTGATAATGTGATCGACATGCAGATACATCGCAAGACACCCAGCAATGACTTTGGGGTTAAGTTCAGCCTTGCAAATAGACAAAATATACAAGTCGCAGCCTTGAATATCTATGCTGCCAGAACAGAGTCTGAAGTTTTATAGATGCCTGGGAAATATCTGAGGAATGAATGAGCTGGAGAATTACTTTGTGCCTCAGATTAAGTGGGAGAAATATGTAATCTCTTAGGACCATGTGTTTCAGACTTATGGATATTGATTTTTTTAAAAAAAATATGCTAGAAGATTAAGAGTAGGTCTTGGCCTGGTGTGGCCTCATGTTAGTCTCTGCCTGCCTGCCCTGTATGATCATGTGACTTCTAAGCTCTTCTGTGATTGGCTTTGATGATTCTGGCTTTGCTCGCCATCTTCTCCCTGGCTCTCTGGCCAACGTGGTGCCACACACACCCATAATAAGTGGGATATGACTCTCAGTTTTCTGCTGTCCAGACAGAAAGGGCTTTCTTTGGCTGGGGAGAGAGAGAGAGAGAGAGATTGATTTGTGGGTCAGCTCTGGAGGAGTACCTATGTGGACTTTTTCCTACTGTTCTGTCATCTGTATTTCCTTCCTGGAATATATTTATGTGTGTGAAAAGAGTGAAGAGCATTGAATAATACTCTTATGAGTGAGCTGAACTCCACCGGAATAATCTGTGCTCCTTAACAAAATAAAACCTTCTAAGCCCGGTACTAGTGGCTCATGTTGTAATCGTAGCTTCTCAAGAGGTTGAGATCTGAGGATTGTGATTCAAAGCCAGCCTGGGCAGCAAAGTCTGTGAGATGTTTATCTCCACGAAATGACCAGAAAAGCCAGAAGTGGAGCTGTGACTCAAGTGATAGAGCACAAGCCTTGAGCAAACGAAGCTGAGGGACAGTACCCAGGTCCTAAGTTCAAGTTCGAGGAGTGGCCAAATAAATAAATAAAATTTAAAAAACCATGCAAGTGTGACATGCAGGAATTGTTCACCAAGTTTCAGTTTTTCCTCTCTAGGCCCTAGTGCATGTGCATGCGGGCATGTGCTATTGCCTGTGTGTGTATGTGCATACATATTTGTGGAATGTGAGCATGCATGTGCACACATGTACACTAGCATGCATATATAAACATGGGCTTGTATGTGCATACACACCTGCACACACATATATGAGTGTGTCACGTGCATGCACATGTGTACTCTATGCATGCACTTTCATGTACATGTGCATACATGAGTGTACACATATAGTTTCGAGGGTGTGTGCATGCATGCACAATGTCTAGACATGGCATCATTCCCCGCCTTGCCAGGATTCTATTAATAAGACCCTGAGCAGGTCCTAGAAGAGGTTTTCTGGCCTTGCAGATCAGCTCAACTCTTCTGGCCTTGCAGACAAGCTCAACTCCTGCTGAGTTGGTGTGGCAGCCACCAGCCTGTTCTGTCCTGAGGCTTTGTGTGGACCGGGAAGGCATCCAGCCATGGCGAACTTGTGTGGCCTGATCTCGGCACAGGAAGCTGGTTTTGATGCTTGGGTGTCTGGAGAAGTCACAGATTTCTACTTACATTCACCCCTGGTTATCTGATACCTGGGGGCAAGAGGTTTGAACTCAAGGGTCTTGTCAAGAATGATCTAGATAAGGGTTCAGGATGCTATGTTTTGAGTCTCTGGGCCATTGCTGAATCTCTTTGGTGACTCATAGATGCTGTAATGTTTTCTTTTTGTTTGTGGGTCCTGGGACTTGAACTCAGGGCCTGGGTTCTGTCCCTGAGCTGTTTTGCTTAAGTCTAGTGCTCAATCACTTAAGCCATAGCTCCACTTCCGGTTTTCTGGTGGTTAATTGGAGATATGAGTCTCACAGACTTTCCTGTTTGGGCTGGCTTTGACTGTGATCCTCCAATCTTAGCCTCCTGAGTAGCTAGGATCACACGCATGAGCCACCAATGGGCAACATTTTAAGTGTCAAGACTGTAGGTGTGTTTCTCAGCTTCGGCTGCCATTTAGAGTTGCAAGAGGCAGTTTTTAAGACCTACTACATCTGGGCCTCACCATGGACCAATCAGATCACCTGGTCTTCTGGGGCGGGTGGGGGGGGTGGGGGGTGGAGAGGGGGGGTGCTCCATTCATGGGTAGCCGGGGCCTGGCCTGGGAGTGCAGCATGGTACATCTCCAGCCAGAGTGGCATCAGATCTCCTGCAGGTCTGTGGGTTCCGAAGTTCTGGGAATGGGTCTGAGGATTTGACCTCAAAGCAACATGTGTATGTTCATTTAATAGAGACACTGAAGAAGAAGGAGCTGGGGGTGTTCTAGGACACCCCAGATCCTCCCTCCAAGGTCACTCCATGAGCGGCCTCACTTGGGCGATGGCACTTGGTTGAGCAGTCATGTCTTCAAGAAAGTTCTAGAAGGTAGCCAGAAAGAAGATGAACACCTCTCTCCGGGTTCAGGTCTTATTTTCCATGGCTGTCTCTCTTCCCCCAGCAATGCTGGGAGCCTGGGCCTGGAGGCAGAGCAGCAGGGGAGAGTGCTAAGCTCCTTTAAGTAAAGCTCACTGATGAGATTTTCTTTTTCCTTTCCTGGCCCTTGAACTCAGGGTCTGGGCACTGTCCTTGAGCTTTTTTGCTCAAGCCTAGTGCTCTACCACTTGAGCCACAGCTCCACTTCTGGCTTTTTTGGTGACTCACTGGCCATAAGAGTCTCATGGATTTTCTTGCCTAGAGTGGCTTCAAACTGTGATCCTCAGATCTCAGCCTCCTGAGAAGTTAGGATGACAGTTGTGAGCCACCAGTGCCAGCTCACAGATGAGGTTTTGAAGATCCCTGGGTACCAGGCTTGAAAACCCAGCCATGCTCTCCTCCCTGGGAACTAGGCATTAACCGCCTTCCCTGAAAGGGGCTTGAAGCCCCCCCTCCTGCCCCCGAAGTTCAAAGTCTCTGTTTGTGTTCAAGTTCATCTAGATGGATTGAATGAAAGGCTGACTTCAAGTAAGTGGTGTGTGTGTGTGTGCGCGTGCGCACCAGTCCTGGGGTTTGAACTCTGGACCTGGGCATTGTCCCTGAAAGTTTTTTGCTCAAGTCTCCCACTCTACCACTTGGAGCCACAGTTTCACTGCCAAAAGGCTGACTTGAAAACCGTCCTGTGATTGCCCCTGGGTATGTGATCTTCCAAGTCTTAGATATCATTGTTTAACAGAGCAGTGCTTAACTGCTTTCTTCACAGTGCACGTTTGATCCTGAACCACCTCATTTGGGAACCCTCAGGGTTTTATTCTTGAACTTTAAAAAAGATATTCAAGGCAGATCTGGACAGGGTGCTTGGATGGACCTGTGTTTCTGGAGAGAGATCAACCTTTGCCCCTAGCGCAGACCCAGGCACCACCTGTCCCCGGAGTTGGCAGTTGCTCAAGGCTGCCTTGATGTCCTCTCCTTAAGGCCTAGATCTGTAGGCATTATCTCAGCATTTGCAGGGAGTATGGCAGCTGAGGTAAAGAAATCACAAAGAGCTGGACATCTATAATCCTCACCTATACCCTGGAGGCTGAGATCTGAGGATCAAGATTTGAGGCTAGACTTGAGGGAGATAAATCTGGGAGACTCGTCTCTCCAATGAACCAGAAGAAAGCTGGAAGCAGAAGTGGAGCTCAGGTAGTAGAATGCCAACCTTGAGTGCAAAAGCCAGGCCAGAGTATGAGGCCATGAGTTCAAGTCCTAGTACTGGAGCAACTGTGTGTCCTGAGTGACTTTTTTCCCCTGGACAGCCCTTTCTTGAGGCTAAAAGTACAACAGATGAGAGAGACCGAGGGTGGAGGAGAGGGAGAGAGACTGAGGGGGGAGGAGAGGAAGAGAGAGAGAGGGAGAAAGGGAGGGAGAAAGAAATCCAGTAATGCATGCCGTCTTACATGGGGGAGCTCAGGTCTAGGCATAGAACTGTATCCATGAGTCCAGTTTCTGTCTAGGCCTTATTTCTCTCTCACACACTCTCTGTCTCTGTCTCTGTCTGCTCCTCCCTTCTTCTTTTTCTGGACTGGTAGCATGACATGAACTCAGGGCCTGGATGCTGTCACTGAACTTTTTTGCTCAAGGCTTGTGTTCTATTACTTGAGTTACAGTTCACTTCTGAAGTTTCAGTGGTTAATTGGATGGACTTTCCTGCCCGAGCTGGCTTTGGATGGTGATCCTGAGTAGCTGGGATTATGGTATGAGCCACCAGCATCTGGCTTGGGTGGGTTCTCTTTTCAGCTCTGAAACTCTAGGTCTAACACTGAAGTTCTCACCAATGTAAATGATTCTTGCTCATTTCTGAAATTCTGTATTTTGGGATTACATTTGCTCTTAGAGGAGTCTAGAGAAGTGGAACTCTATGATGCAGGAGAAAGTGGGTTTTTGGGAGCAAACCCAGGGTTATAAATGTAATATCAATGAGAGGATCATTTGTATTTATTGAAATTGCTCATTTTAATTACCGGATGCTCTCTTCGTTAAAAAAAACTTATAATCCTCTGTATAAATTATGAATACCTTGAAACTCACGAATTCTATCACTTTCATACTTGGCAACATCAAATGACAACAGCTCATTTAAATAAGCAACATCTGGACATTATTATTTTTAGGGATTTTTTTTCATGCGTTGATTTTGAAATCTGGGGCTTTTATGAATCTTGCATGAATATTCTTTTAGTCTCATATTTACCATTAATACAAACAAAAGTGCTGGGCATCAGTGGCTCATGCTTGTAACACTAGCTACCCAGGAGGTTGAGATCTGAGGTCATGGTTCAAAGTAGTTAGTCCAGGCAGACCAATCCAATAGACTCTTATCTCCTATTAACTAGGAAAAAACCAGAAGAGGAGGTGTGGTTCAAGTGGTAGAGTACCAGCCTGGAGCAGAAAAAAGCCAGAATGCAAAGTCCTGAGTTCAAGCTCTAGGACTGACACACACAAATAATGAAATAAAATAAAATAAAACAACAATATAATTTTTGGACTGATGAAGTCAGACTATAGTGTATATATATAATTTAGAACAATATACATAATATATATAATATAATTTAGAACAATGTAGTCTGAGCAGATTTGGTTTAAAAAAAAGAAAAAAACCACAAACCCCCCCAAAACCCAGAAGATCGAATGCATTAATTTTTATGAAGATGTACAATTCAGTTAAGAGTTTGGGTAAACATAATCTTCCTTAATTAATCCATTATGCCACGGTACACATGTGCCATTTTTATTACCTTAAAATGAAAAATGTCAAAAAAGGAAATGGCTGCTTTTTTAATATCAAAAAAGCCCCCTTTTTTGAACGATCATAAAATGTCTAATCTAATTCACCATATAATACTAATGAGCTTAACTAGCCAGCTCAATGCACAGTTTAGGATAAAAGGTCATCGGATTTTGGCAGTCAAATTCCAGTCCTTTTCAGACGATGGAAAAAAAGAAAACCTTTCAGTACCAAATATCGGAAATGGCATTTGTGATTAGATGCGTTATTAATAGCTATTTGTTATTAATGTAGCACAGACTTTCAGAAATCTGTATTCGACCCTTCTTGCATTTTTTAGATTCTAATGGTTATAGATGTCAAGATCGTTTATGAAATTCAGGCATCTCTCCTGCAAATTGGCTTTTTAGCCTACCCCAGTTCTGGAAGTATTTGGGAATAGGGACACACAGATACACAGACACACAGACACACAGACACACACACACACATACACACATACACTTGGGACTTGAACTCAGAGCCTTACATTTTTGCTTAGCTTTGTTTCCCCTCAAGGCTCTACACTGGAGCCACACCTCCACTTTGGACACTCCCCTCCCCTTAATTAGAGATAAGAGTCACAGACTTTTCTGCCCAGCTTGGCTTTGAACTGTAATCCTCAGATCTCAGTCTCCTGAGTAGCTGGAATTAAAAGTGTGGTCACTGGGTGCCTAGCTGTTGAACACTCTCTCTCTCTTTTTGTTCCTGATTCCTTTCTTCTTCCCACGCTTGGTCCCCTGTCCTGGCTTTCTCTTTTGTTGGCCCCTTCAGCGCTGGTGTTCACTGTGATTGCAACCAGCCTTGTTATGGAAAAGAATTGCCCGGTGGGTTGAGAGAATGGCCATCCACGGACTAGAATCATGAAGCTGAAAGTAATATTGCCGACTGGAGGTCATTTTTCCCAACTGAGGGGCAATAGTTTGCCACTATAAACTGCACATTGCAGTCAGTATATGTTTTATTAAACCATTTAAGGAACTTGGGAGCCATTTCATTTAAACTTCCTGCTTGATGTAGCTCAGGGCAGAGCCCAGAGCTGCTCACAAAAGAGGCCTGGAGTAATTTAACAGAAGAAATAACCCCACGAGCTTAACAGGATGCTCCATAACAGAGTGAGCTTAGCCAGAATGAGACCTCGTTCTTAGAAAATGCAACACAGCACACCAGTATGGGCTCGTCTGTGTGCCTGCCTGTACAATGTGAAGGTTCTAGTCTCAGCCCGACCACTAACTAGCTCTGTGACTACAGTCATATCTCTTATCCAGGAAAAAAAGAAGGTGCTGGATTTGCGTGCAGGTCAGCTCAGAAGTTCTTGCATATTGGGGAAGGCGGCAGAGGGGGCATTCTTTGAAACCAAGACTGGCTCTTTCCATCAAGCCCCAGTCACGACTGTGGAAAGTCAGCTTTATTGTGCCCACCAGAGAGACCCCTGTGGTTGCAGATGCTTTGTCTGGCCTGGTGATAGGGTCCATGCACCATCTGGTCCAGCAGTGCTGTGCATTCATGTCTGAATAGATTGGGGATGGGGGTGGGGATGTTAGGGACTGAGTCTGGTATACACCACCTCCACCAACCTGGCTGTGGTTTGTGGAGCAGCCCAAGGCTCCTGGAGTCTCAGTTATGTCTGTAAAATGGGGGCGGTGCCCAGGGTAATGCTGCTGATGCTTTTGGGTCCTCCTGCCACGGCTGACCCTTGTCAGCTGCTCCAGCGCTGCAGAAGCCATGAGCCAATCACTGTGGCTAACTTGATGTCTGGAGTCCATCATTAACCTTAAGTTGGTGTCTGGAAATAATGGGCTGAGAAGGTGAGATGTGTTCTTTTATTCTTTTCTTTTTTGTTCTTGTTTTACCTTTACTATTTTATTGCGCTGGTGCTGGGGTTTGAACTCAGGGTGTAGGTGCTGCCTCTGAGCTTTTTTGCTTGTCTACTGCTCTTTCACTTGAGCCACAGCTCCACTTCTGGTATTCTTTCATTGGAGATAGAGTCTCATGGAGTTTCCTTGCCTGGGCTGACTTTAAACTGTGATCCTCAGATCTCAGCCTCCTGAGTAGCTAGGAGGAACAGGTGTGACTCTCCTGTGCCCAGTTCTTCTATTTTTTTTTCACATATGTACATCATATATGTATATACTTTGTGCCAATGCTGGGCTTGAGTTCAGAGCTTCAGCACCTGACCACTTCAGCCACAGCTCCACTTCCAGCTTTTTATTTTATTTTTGGTAGTTAATTGGAGATCAGAGTCTCATGGACTTTTCTGCCCAAGCTGGCTTTGAACCACTATTCTCAGATCTTAGCCTCCTGAGTAGCTAGGATGACAGGTGTGGGCCATCAATGCCCAGCTGTACATTGAATATGATGACTGCATTCTGCCCCCCTCTCCTCTCTCCATTTGTTGAGATGTGTTTTATTTGAGCACAATGGAGTCCAGCATTTTGGCATGCTCAGCCTTATCTGGTGGTCTTCAGTAGGTGGCCTTAATTCTACAAAGTTCTATAACCCAAATCTTTTTGTCTAATTGGTAACTATATTTAGGAGGTAGAGATATCTGTGAGCCATTCATTTCGATTAAATTTTTTATTATACACTCTGCATTTGGATTGACAACTATTAATATTAAAGAGCTTGGCCAAATTGAAATTTGTATTGCTAGGGAGAGACTTAAATATAATGTATGATGCTTGGGGAGGGGGTGGGGGAATGCCCAGGGAATGTGAGAATCACTGGACTGGATACTGAGAGGTCCCTTACCAGATGCAAAGGTGTGCTGGGCAAAATAAACCCCATCTTTGCTTGCCTTGAGGGCTGGGAAGGGCTCTGCAGGGTCATGCTATAGTGCCAGGATTTGAGATCCTCTCCTGGATTCATTTTTAAATAAAGATGTAGAGCATGTTTTAGCATATCGTACAAAGAATTTTTTTATCATCTGTTGGTATACAATATTTATTCCTAGCTCTAATAAGAAGGTTTGGGCATCAGGCAGAGAAAGCTATTCTAAAGGAGGATTCGCGTATCATCAGTGTACCTTCAAGATGAAGGCTAGAGAGCACCGCCCCCTGACAGACTTGTGTTATTCTGAAAGTCCTCAGTAGGCTGGAGGTCTTCACTAGGCCCCTGTAAGAGAAGGACACAAGACTAAGGCCGTGAGAGGAGTATTCTAACACCAGATCAGAGTGTCATACCTATCGTTTTGTGTCTTTGGGTCTTAATTGTTTCTCTCTCTGTGTGTGTGTGTGTGTGTGTGTGTGTGTGTGTGTGTGTGCCATTACTAGGTCTTCAGAATCTGGGCTCTGTCCCTTAGCTTTTTTGCTCCAGGCTAGCACTATATCACCTGAGCCACAGCTCCACCTCCCAGTGTTTTGCTGGTTAATAGGAAAGAAGAGTCACCTGAATTTTCCTGCTCAGGCTGCCTTTGAACCTCGATTCTCAGAGCTCAGCCTCTGAGGATGACAGGCTAAGACATTGATGTCCAGCTCTTGGCTGCTTCTAAACTATGCTATGGCCTTGCAGTATGCACTGGACTGCCACATGCATGATGCTATAGCACAAATTGCTTAGTGGCTGGCTGGAGCTTCATACCCCTCAAATATACTCTGTGCCTCAATTGCCATCCATCCATCCATCTATCCATCCACCCACCCACCTACCCACCCACCCATCCATCCATCCATCCACACCCATTCATCCTCCCATCCATCCTTCCATCCACTCTGCAGACAGGGGAAGTTAGGGATCTGAGCAAGGTACAGGGTCAGAACTTTGTGTGTGTGTGTGTGTGTGTGTGTGTGTGTGTGTGTGTGTGTGTGTGTGTAGGGGGTGCTCTTTAGAGAGGGTGCTCTCTTTTGGAATTAGTGACCCCCACAGACCCGAAGATGATGGGTTGCAGACCATAAGCCACTGGCTTCTGACCCTACTAGCTAGCCCTGGCCTACCCCATACAGCCTGTCTGCATTCTGTCTGGACTCTCAGCACTGTCTCCATCTTGCTAGGCCATGTGCCCTAGTCTGAAGCCTGTTTATCCACAGCACCCATTTTCTCTTGGTCATGCTGACCTCTCCCCTCTCCCAGCCCTTGCTTGTCCAGTGCCTGGGCATTGAGGGCACTCACCATGTCCCTGATCTGCTTGGTGAAAGAAACTTCCAGAAACCTCTGATAAGAGGGAACTAAAGTTGTCACTTCTCTCTTCAGGTAGGTAGTAGAGGCCCAAATAAAACTTATAAGAGCTGGAATCTATTATTCCCAACTCCTTACATTCTCTCTTCTTTGCAAATAGAACAAGGATTCCCCCCCCCCACACACACACACCGACATCATGAGGCTTGAACTCAGGGTCTGGGTGCTGTTCCTGAGTGCTTTCACTCAAGGCTAGTGCTATACCACTTTGACCCACTTCCTCACTTCTGGTTTTCTGGTGGTTAGAGATAAGAGTCATGCAGACTTTTTTGCCCAGGCTGGTATTGCACCTCGAACCCAGGGCCTCAGGCATGCAAGGGGAGCGCTCTACCACTGAGCCACCTTCCCAGCCCTGGTATACCTCGATACTCAGACCTCAGCCTCCTAAGTAGCAAGGATGCCAGGCCACCAGCGCCTGGCTACAAGGAAAATTTCTGCTACCAGAAAGAGGAGGAAGAAATGAGTGAGTTCCTGGATCTAGAAAATGGCTCAGGAAGCAGCTGGGGCTGGCAGGTGATGGGACCACATTGGGGCCAAGTCATGATGCTAGAAACTGGGTGAGAGGCCAAGCGGGCACACTGACAAGGAAGCCAGGCCACACGGCTCCCGGACCTCGGCACAGGGCAGCCAGCCTGCAGCATTGTGCCTGCATGGCCCTTCCTTCACCCATCAGGGAAATAATGGGTGGTTGGGAGTCCCCTGCCAGTGAACATAACTGTCACTGGCAGAGGGTGTGTGTGTGTGTGTGTGTGTGTGTGTGTGTGTGATTCCTTTGGGAAGACTATTGTTAGCCTTTTACCGAGTCTAGCGACTGCTTGAGAGATATAGGCATCTGTTTTAAGACCCCTCATTGCTCCCCCCGACTCCCCTCCACTAGCCATTCTCTTTCCACTCAAACTCTGCAGAATTCTGAATAAGAGCCTGTTGAACTGTGGGAAAGGCCTGAGGCCTGGGCTACAAAGGTCTGAGGCTGCACTTTTATCTGAGCCTTGGTTTCCCCAAGTGGCCTGGGCAGCATGGATGGCCACTGTAGTCAGGATGCGCGAGGGCACCCATGTGGAGTGTGAGCCTAGGGAGCTCTTGCCGGGAGTGGGACCTGAGCTATGGCAAGATGACCCATGGAGAGCAAAGGGCCGCTGTGCTCATGTGACGCCCTCTTGGATGCAGTTTGGACTACTCTGTGTTTTACCAGATGATCGTTGTTAACTGAAATAAGCTCTTTGCAATGGACATTGGGACTGAGCAGTGAACCTTTTAGCATATGATGTTCTTAGAATCAGCACAAATGGCTCAATGGATAGCTGGAGCTTCATGCCCCTCCAACATGCCTTGTGCCTTGACCCATGCCCATCCATCCATCTATCCATCCATCCATCCATCCATCCATCCATCCATCCATCCATCCATCCATCCATCCATCCATCCATCTATCCATCCATTCATCTGTCCATCCATCTGTCCATTCAACCATTTACTCACCCATCCATCCATCCATCCATCCACCCATCCATTCACCCATCTATCCATCCATCTACCTATTTATCCATCCATCCATCCATCCATCTACCCACCCACCCACCCATCCATTCATCCAAGCACTCACCCATCTCTCTGTTCATCTGTCTAAGCACTCATTTATCCATCTGTTCATCTGTCCATCCATCCATCCATCCATACATACATTCCTGAGAAGCTTCAGGTAATATTTTCTCTGCCTTGTTCTAGTACTTATGGTAGAGGTCAATAGTGCATCTAGGTGCTCTCCATTGGGTGGAAACCCCATATTCTCCTGCCAGAGTTGTCTATGTTGGGTGATCTCATCTTGTGGGTTGAGAGTTGGGATTCAGAAGCCCACTTTCTGACATTCAGGAGAAGTCTTCGAAGCAGGAGTGGGTATGTGAACAACTGGGTCTATGGCTAGCTTCCCTTGGCTACTTGGGACAGCAGGGGCCAGGTGAATGGAGGAAACCCATGCCATTGTCATCCTTTCCCACATCCTCCCCTCCCCCAGATCATTTAGTGATTTGATTTGACAGAGGGTCACATCAGGGTTCCCCCCTTCCAAATTTTAATATCACATTCATTTATTATGCTGACTACAACTGACAAACGCTCACATTTCCCACCCATTTGTTCATTTGCTCATGAAATCTGGGTTGAGTAATTGTTTTGCTTTATTGGCAGATTTAATTCTACACTCCTTTTTTTTAATCCCCCCAAAGGTCAGAGGCTTGCTAGCTGGTCATGCTAGCATGCATATTCTCTGGAGAGACCTTTTTATTTTTTTTTTCAGAGATGCTAATTTACATGGGTCAGATTTTAGCTCTGAGTTTCTCTCTTCTCTTATTGTCTTGGATCAATATGTTGGAGTTTCTAGGATTTAGTGGGGTTCTTGTCTTTCAGCCATCCCATCTCCTGATTCTGTAGCTAAATTATGCCTTCTCTCAGTAGGGTTGTCATCTTTACTCTGATGATTCAAGTTAGGATCCACTGACACACAGGCTATGTGTGCCTGACCTCTAATATTATGATAGACCAACCAAACTGTCGAGAGTCTTGGTGGGGGTACTATAATGTTTTAAATACCTATTGTTCTCTTTTTCTCTAAAAGTACAGGAGCTTCAAAGTGATCTTGATTCAGAAGGCAGAAAAGTTGGTTGTGATTTTGTTTTAGGAAGAGGATGGAAATGTTCTGCACAATATAGTTCTAGGAGAATTTACTTGTGACTTTGAAACGTTCAAGTGTTGAGATCTATAGTCTAACATGTTATTTTATGGTAACTTTTTTTTTTCTAGGCAGCTGTGTTTGTTACGAAAAGAAAAATAAACCCCACTACTTCTGTATGGAACACTGAATGAAATATGAATGTGCTTTGTTACAATTTAGTACTTTTAATAAAGGATTTGTGAGCAAAAAGCTTAAGTATGAGAAACCACAACACATATAGATAAAAATATAGCCCTAATCACACATCAAACCCAAGAAAATTCATAATGTGGAGTACATCAGTAATTGAGAGAAGTTGAGAGAAATGACAGGAAAAAAATAATGTATACACTCAGAATTCCAAAGTCATGAATCCTTTTAGCTGGGATCAGAGCTTCTGAGCTCCCTAGGGTGGGTGTTTTATTACACTGGATGCTTTACTTAGAAGGATGTAATTTATTATCATTGAATTCACATGGCAACATGAATTTGGATTTGAATTTCTGGGAGAAGTTTACAATTAGTCCCCACATCTATATTTATAGCTTTGAAAAACACTTGATGTTAAAATAACTTCAATACCTTCTCTCTCTCTCTCTCTCTCTCTCTTTTCCCTCTTTGGCTGATCTGTGAAATATTGTCTTGTTTAATTTTTCAATTGTTATTATAAAGGTATGGGGCGGGGTTACAGTTACATAAGTCAGGTAAAGAGTACATTTCTTCCCTCGCTCCCTCCCGTCCCTACCTACAAGTTGTATAGTTGATTTTCAAAAGATTTAATAAAGAATTAAGCAAATGCAGTCTAGCCACAGATAAAATGAAGCATGGGTATGTTGGCCAAACACATTGAGATAGCCATTCTGTTCTTGAGTACCTTGATTTAACATGGGGGTTACCTGTGGACTTTTTTCTTATTTGTGATTTCCTCATTGGAAACTCCATTTCGGGTCTTCAGTATAGGCTTGAAGTGAGCCCTAACAGGAGGTCGGTTTGGAAATACTTCTGTCCTTTTCTATTCTACAGCCCTACCCCAATTACCCTAATTCACACAGCTAACGCCCCTTCTCCTTATACATTCGCTCATAACATTCTCACATAGAACAATTGTCAGTAGGCTGTGTATGATTTTTCTTTTCTTTTTTTTTCCTATTAAAATCCAGTAAGAACTTGATTATGTGTTTCAGTATTTCTCAGCCTGACCCACAAGGAAAGCCGGTGACAATGATTTAGTTATTGGCTCGTGTTTATTGTCAATGCAGAGGGGTTGTGGCGTCTGACATTTTCTTCTCACTGTGTCGAAGCTTTTAGCGAGTTGCTCTTCTTACCCAGCGAGCGGCACAACGTGGCCTCTCTTTGCAGAGGGCTTACGCGTTCCTTTAACACTGGCATGGCTTCCTAACCTTCCCTGGGTGCCTTCTGATGACTTAAACACAGTAATTGGCAGAGAGATCTGAGGCTTTATTTTATGGTATAAATCGTTGCTTTCTGGACACAGAAATTTGCAAAGTATACCATTTATTATGTGAGGGCCTGTATTAACACAGGCTCTGGATGGTGGGCGGTCACAACTGGAGAGTTTATGTAGCACAAGTCACCGGAAGTGCCAGCAGCCCTCACCTGTAGACTGATTCCAGGGATCTGATTGGTCCATTTCAGGAATTCAAATAGAGGATTTTCTTTTTCCTTTGTCTTGGTGCTGAAAAGTTAGCCTTCTCTTAAAAAAAAGAGTTAAAATGTGGAATCAACTTGATCGCCATGGCACTATTTTAGAGGAGATTTGGAGATATCGCCATCTAATCTTATGAACTGTTTTTATTTTTCTTTCTCATGTGAACTATGATTTTTGTGAATCAAAGAGGATTATCAGTCATAAGTTCTGAAGACTAGAAAGGGGGTGGGAGAAAGGTTTAGAAAGAGAAGTAATTTTGAAAGGACATTACAAAGCTGGCATTCAACTCCAGCCAAGGGGGTGGGAGGAATTCTTGTGTGAGGCGCCATATTGGTTTCTCCACTCCATACAAAGGGACTTTAGACTGGAACCTTTTAAGACCCTCTGAGTCTTCATGCAAACACTGAGAACTGGTCCCTGCAGTCCACAGGAGGGCAGGGTCAGGACCTGATGGGAAAGCTTAGTTGATTTCTCCGAGGCCCCTGGTGCCTTGGGTTTGCTTGCTTGGCAGCCGCGGGTCACACCTGGCTTCTGACGTGAGCTGATGTCTCTCCTGTCATGATGCGGTCCCTTCCCATGTTCCCACGTAGAACACTGTGGTGTCTGAGGAAGAGCTGGGGGATACTCTTGGGTAATGATGTCAGCTTGGAGAGAATGACTCCTGAGAGTCCCTGCAATGCTGTTCAGTGATGCTGTGACTCATTTCAGTACTTTTCTTCTTCCATTGAATTCCTTATCCATCTCACAATGATCAGGTAAGATCTCCAAACTAGCCCCTCAGGCCAATGCCAGAATTTTCTACCAAAAAGTCACAGGTCAGATATGTCATCCCTGCGAATAAGACCCCACCCTCCCACCCCCCCCAAAGTTATGAGGTCCAGGTGCTGGTGGTTCACACCTGTAATTCTAGCAATTCAAGAGGCTCAGATCTGAGGATTACAGTTTAAAGCCAGCCCTGGCAAGAAAGTCTGTGAGACTTTTAACATCAACGAACCCCTCCCCTGCCCCCCCCCAAAAAGAGGGATGTGGAACTATGGCTCAAAATAGTAGAGTGCTAGCATTGAACAAAAAAAACTTCAGGGACAATGCCCAGTTCAGAGTTTAAGCCCTAGAACTGCCACCAAAACCACCCAAAACAGACCAACAAAAAAAAAACCCCAACACTATTTGTGAGAAGGAAGGAGTCAGTTTGCCTGTGGCTCCAGTGGGTTCCGTCTATGGTCACTTGGGCCCCTGCATTTGGGCAGAACAACATAGCCATGGGAGAATGTGCCACATGCTTATCATCTTGTGGTGGACAGGAAGTAGAGGGTAAGAAAGACCCGCCCCTTGGTCTACCATGGAGCGGATATGATCTTCAAGTAGGCCCTATTTCCCAAAGTTTTCACTACTTCCAAAATAGCAGCAGCCAACTGAGGCCCAGACCTTCAATACTTAAGTATGGGGGAAAGAAAGAGGAAGAGGCATTTCAGATTTAAACCATAGTACCTGCTTCCTGTGGAAGAATAAATTGTGTGTGTGTGTGGGGGGGGGATGTGTAACCTGGTATGGAGACTTGAACTCAGGGCCTGAATGCTGTCCCTTAGCTTTTCTCTTGCTCAAGGCTGATAGTCTTTCCTTTGAGTCACACTTTTACTTCTGGCTTTTTATTGGCTCATTGGAGATAAATCTCACAGACTTTCCTGCTTGGACTGGCTTTGAACAAGGATCTTCAAATCTCGGCCTCCTGAAAAGCTCAGATGATAGGTGTGAGCCAGCAGCGTCCTGCAGGTATAATTTTTTTTCTAAGATAAGATGCTCATTGGGACAAGCAAAGGAAATATGGAAAGGCAACCAGCACAAACTGTAGAATCTCAGAGGCCCAAGATGTCACTTAAGGAGATCAAGATTTGCTGAGTGGTCTGTTTGCCTTCAGGACTCTATCCCTGAACACCTTTTGAGCATTAGAGACTGAGCATAGAGGGAAAGACAGGTTGGGAATGATTTTGATGCTCTAACTAGTATGGGGCGGGGTGCATGCTGGGGGTGGAGGTGTGTGTATGTGGGTCACACTGCTGTATATCCTGGTGATTGGATGATGCCTTAGATAACTGTTTGTGGTGTATTAAATGGTTTTGCTGGCTCAGCACACTTTTAAACTGGTATTTTTTTCCCCCTTCTTCTTCACACAGTTGGGCTGTTGAAAAGGTGCCGTACCACAGCAGAAATCAATTTATCTTTCCCTCTGCTACTCGTGTATTGTGAACTCTCATAGTGTTTTCCCATTTGATTAATTGATTGTCTTTGTGTTGGATATCATTTGTTAACACCGCTGTCCAACTCTGGGTGCTTAAAAGAAAAACTTTCATAAGAAGCATGACATTATTTATGCGAGACCTCCTCTTGATAAAGTACAATAGGGAGACGTGGAAAAGAAAAAAAATTAGATCAAAATGCTCTTGGCTTAATAAGTTTATTAAGGGCAGAACAATGTTTCCATTCAGGTCTCTCATCCTTTAGCTTGACTCAAAAAAAATAAAAATTGAAAAAAAAAGTTGGGTGGTGAAAGTTTTTCCCCTCTTTGACCTTTTGGTGCATCTCAGGGAGGAAAAGCGAGGTGGGGGAAGGCAGGAGGGAAGGGGAAAGGTCAGATATGGCTGTAGCTGCTGAACCATAAAAACCCAGCAAGGAGTAAGCACCCCTCTCCTTTCTAGTTTCCTTCTCTCTTGCTATCTTGTTTCTCTCTCTTCTATTCCTCCTCTCTCTTCTTTCATTTTCCCTCTTTCTGTCTCTCCTCTCTCTTATTTCTCCTCTCTTTCTCTCCCATGTCTCTGCTCTATCTCCTGTCTTTCATTCTCTCTCATCTCATTTTATCTTATCTCTCTCTCCTTTCTCATTCTCTTCTCTCCTGTCTCTTTCCTCTCTCTTCTATGTCTCCTCTCTGTTTTCTATATCTTCTATTTGCTCCCCCCAACCCCCCTTTCTCTCTCAGAGGGGAGGCCTTTGCCAGAAAACCGGATACTTAAAAAAAAATACTGTGTGTGCCTGCATTTCATATAGCACGGGTCTTTTGCTGGGTTTTATTCATATCTCTTATTATTATTTTTTTTTAGAGCAAAGAACGTCATAGATGAAGGTACCGAAGGCAGGCCGGCGTTATGCAAACAGAACAATTACTGTTGCTTTCCCCCCCCCGCCCCTCCCCCCCTGGATCCCGTTCCATTTATAAAGTTTCTTTGACCCCATGGTTTATTTTCAAACATTCCAAGTTATTTGTTCTGGTTGTATTCTTAAACAGGGGTTGTTTTTCTCCCTCTCAGAAAATGAGCACAGATGGTGATGGATTTTTTCAAGTGCTGACATCCCTGCTTGAGAAAATCTTCCCACCTTCTTTGTGCTGAGCAAGTCAGGCGCACTGACATGATGCGATCATCGCTTTCATGCAGACATGCAGAATTGATTGACAGGGGAAAATTTCACATTAAAAAAAAAAACCCACCCCACACATTCTTCCGATGCCTTCCATTTCTTAATGATGTTTAGTTGTTGGATATTAGCAGTGGCAAGGATTTCATTTAAGGCAGAAAAACAAAACAACAACAACAAAAAAACAAGGTGGTAGTGGTGTGTGTGGGGACGTTAGAGAAAAAGAAGAAGATGGAGTAAAGAGGGAAAACTTGTTCCACGCAAGCAGGTTTGAGAGGAAAATTGACTGCGCTGGTAGAAATCTCCATCAAAACATTTTGTAACCGCTCCTTGGAGCCAGCACAGAACTAGGGCTGTCAGCGGCTAACTAGCCATTCTCACACCATTGCTTCTGTTTGCGTGACTAAATACAGACAATTAAAGCCAAGCACTTTTCATTCTCTATGAACTCATTGTTAGCCAGGGTTCAAGTACGCAGATAATGGGCCACAGGGAGACAGGCGGATGGTGGATCACGATGGCAGAGGGCTACTCTGGCGGACCTATTCGTCATTCCCGGCTGCCTGCTCTCTAAGGTGGTGGAGGATGCAGGCAGCCTCCCTCTCCCGCCACCTCCTTTTTTTTTTTTTTTTTTTGGTAAAGATCAGTGAAGGGCATAGGACGTCCCACGGCACTGCATAGGGGCTGGAGATAATGGGTTTTGAGACCTGTCTACCCCTTCAGGTGGATTTCAAAGAGCAGAGGCTTACAAGTTTATTAAGGGGATGTATCACCACAGGGGGGTCTTGTAAGCTTGATGGGATCCTGCGCATCGTCCCTGGGGCTCTGAGCAGAAGTGGAGACCACCAGAAACCATGTCTGTCTCTTGAGGGTCGTAGGGTGCAGGCCACGTGGAGGGCCAGCTGGAAGGGGAAAGCACTCCAAGGGAACAGGACTCCCTCTTCCTCCTCTTGATATCGTGCAGATCACAAACTATTTTAAACCTCTGCAGACTGGGCTTGGAAAGTAGCTCAGTGGTAGAAGGCTTGCCTGGCATGCATGAGGCCCTGGGTTCAAGCCCCGCTACTGACAAAACAAAACACCTCTGCAGGGTGTGTGTGTGTATGTGTGTGTGTGTGCGTGTGCATGTGCACTAGTCCTAGGGCTTGAACTCATGGCCTGAGTACTATCAGCTGTTTTTATTCAAGACCGGTGCTCTACTACTTGAACCATCCCTCTACTTCTGGCTTTTTGCTGGCTCGTGGGAGTCTCATGGACTGTCCTGCCTAGGCTGGCTTTGAGCCATGATCCTCAGCTCTCAGCCTCCTGAGTAAGGAGGATGGCAGGCATGAGCCACCAGTGCTGGGCTGAACTTGTAGGTTTTTCTGAGATAGGCTCTCACTATGTCACACAAGCTGTACTTACACGCTTGGTCCTCCTGTCTCTACCTCCCTAGTGCTGGTGTTACACGAGTGTGTTAGCATACTTGAGCCCCTATAATAGAATCCTACTGTCTTCTCAGACTATAAGCTTGGCCAAGGGCCCTGCCCATTTGTTGTGGAGAAAACAGTGATGTGAAGGGCCTAGGTCCTGGCCCAGTGGGTGTGGAAGGGATGGTGGCCAGCTGAAGGTACATTGGGACATCCTTACGGGAAGGAAGGAGCACTGGGCAGAGTGATTAGATGTCTAGGGCCCAGTGGAAGAGGCCCGGAGGGTCCTGTGGACAGCCTACCTGGCACGGTGGTGCTGGTCAGCTCTAGTTCCCAGCAGGTCCCCACCTCTCTCCTCTGTACCATCGCCCACTCTCAGGAAAGAGTCACAGAGCAGGCCCAGAGCGGCTCACAAGCCCAGGGGTCAGTCCACGGCTCTGCCACTGGCTGCCATGCAGAAGTCAGGCACTGCATTGGGGTCTATTAATTTTCCTTGTGGGGCTCTAAGTGGCCTTTCCTGGGGAGCTGTGTTCTGTGGGACCTGGGGGTGTACGCCTGCAGCAGAGGTGGTGTTCCTGGTGCTTTCTCTGTTTCCATCACCCAAAGCCTGGCTCAGAATAGAGCTGGTGCAGATGGATGTTGATGACCTTCTCCCCCACCCCAGTGCAATGCCCCCCTAACAGAAAAAGTTAGGCCCTTCAGAGACCCTCCGAAGGGCCCTGAGAAGTTACAGGACTTGCTGAAGGTTGTTGGTGAGAGTAGTGAAGGACTAGGTGTGAACTATAAGCAGGGAAGGTGTCTTGGAGGAGGTGGGGGCTGTAGAGATCTTCATGACCAGCAGAGGCCACAAAGGGACAAGAAGATGACCCTTCTTGGGGAGTCCGATCCAGAAGGTCAGTAGAGGCCTGATGGTAAGCTGCAGAATCTGTGCGTTGAGCATGTGGTTTGGGAAGTAAGGGGTGGGGGTGGGGGGCTGCATGGGTAGGCAGGAGGCTCTGTGCATTATTGTTGTTGATCTGTTTAATAATATGGCTAGGACTGAAGCAGTTCAGACTCGCCCAGCAGGAAACCCACGTGCCTGTGTCAACCCCGTTTCTGAATCTTTCTCTCTGCCCCAGAGAAAGCCCTTCAGTGAAATTTGCTGTGTCGTTGGCGCTGAGTACTCACCTGAATAATAAAGCCACCTGCAAGTATTTTTTCCCTGCGCTATGGCCTTATATTCATACTCTCCATTTTATGCTGTGATGGTTTTTTCCTTTTTTCTTTTTGGTTTTGGAAAGTTAATATATAATTTTATTTTATTTATTTTTATTTTGTGCCAGTACTGCAGCTTGAACTCAGGACCTGGACACTGTCCTTGAGCTTTTATTTTTCGCAGAGTTAGTGCTCTACCACGTGAACCACAGTTCCATTTCCAGCCTTTATTTGCTGGTTAATTAGAGCTAAGTGTCTCATGGACTGTCCTGCCCAAGGCTGGTTTTGAACTACAATTACCCCAGATCTCAGCCTCTCGAGCAGCTAGGATTAAAGAAGTGAGCCACTGGTGCCCATCTTGAAGGATAATCTCTAATTAAAAAGAAATCTAATGTTTAATTACCAATTGTATGACAGACTCATATTGATATAACTGTATACAAATTGATGGACATTAAGGAAGTTTTACATTTTTCCTTCCAACCTTTGATTAGTGCTATAATAGAGATTACAGTAAGGCTGCAATCTGTATTGCAATAATAATATAATAATATATAATTTATAGCTATATTTTTATATACTATGTAAAATATATTTATATATAAATCATATAAATAGTATTAAATACTATATATATGGTATGTACTATGTATAATATAAATAGTATATAATACTTTGTTATAATGTACTAGTATATTATGTAATGTCATCCAATAATATATACTATGATGTATATAATAATATGTACAATACATAATATATAATATTATAATTGTGTTATAGGTTATATCATGTACATAATATATAAATATTATATAACATATTATTATGGAATAACATTATATAATAGAATAATACTGCATAATAATGTAATAGGATAGTAATGGTATTATTATTACAATATTATAATATTGTGATCATTAAGCTGGCACTCTACCACTTGGTGTGGCCAGCGTAATGATTAGCAAGCTGAGTGAGCACAAGGCCCTGAGTTCGAATTCCAATATCACCAAAATAAGTAGCTGAAAATACTGCTGCACAGATTCAAATACTACTGCTTAAAATAACCAGTCACCCTGCAAGGAAGGCAACTAAGTCTTCTCTGAGAATCTAGCTTCCTTCGGTTCCATAGCATGCCGCTGCGTATCTCTGGATTACCTTTTTCCTTGGGAAGCTAAGGAATAGTGATTTTCCAGTCTGCTCTGTGATTGGTTAACCAGTTGTCTTCAAAGCTGAGCGTTGGTCCTGCTCCCCGCCCCCCCCCCCCCCCCCCCCCGTCAAGTGTCAGAAGATTTGGCCTCCCATGAATTTAGGGCAGACTCATGGCTGGTGGACATCGCTGTCCATTCTCCTGAGATTATACCTGTATTTACAAATTAACTGGGCCTAGCTGGAGTCCCATCTGTGTGTCAGTAGTGGCTTGTGACCTTCTTCAGCTTCTCCATGGGTCTGGGATGTTTGTTTTGTGCCAGTATTGTGCTTGAACTTAGTCTCACACTCTCATTTGACTTTTTCACTCAAGACTAGTGCTCCACCACTTGAGCCACATCTCCACTTCTGGCTTTTTGCTGCGTAATTGGAGAGCAGAGTCTCATAGGCTTTCCTGCCTGGGTTTGGCCACAAACTGTGATTTTCAGATTTCAGCCTCCTGAGTAGCTGGGATTACATGTGCTAGCGATCCACAGGTGCCTGCTGGGGTGTACCTGTTTGAACCGAGCCCTTCTCTGGGCTTCTGGCCCAGGGGTCCGATGCAAACCTTTGTCTTGCCTACTTAATATTCTCTTGAGTCCCAGGGGACTGTTGGCCCTTGTTTTCAGAGGGTTTGCTGAGTATGCCCCACAATCGGAATCACAAGCTCAAAGGTAACATTTAAAGGCACTTCATCCAATTTTCCCAGCCACCCACACAGCTTGCTTTTCCTCTTCACCCCAAATCACAGCAATTGCTTGTTCTTTTTCTAACAGCTACCTATAGAAAACCCTTGAATGCAAATCATATCTCGATGGTATTTGCTAATATAAATATTTGCTTTGGAGAAGTAATGTTAACACACGCCTGCACGAGTGCAGACACACACACACACACACACACACAAACTGCTTAAACTGCAGGCTGAAGAGTAAGAAATGCAACATCTGTAGACTAGCACTGGCATTTAGGACCCTCCAGAGAGACGGAGGGGACTCTGACCACTGTGCCATATGTGGCCAGGACTACTTTTTCCAAGGATACAGTGGGCATTGTGTGTGTGTGTGTGTGTGTTTACGTGTGCTGGTATGGGGATTTGAACTCAGGGCCTAGGAGCTGTCTTTTAGTTTTTCTGCTCAAGGCTGATGCTCTCCCAATTGAGCCACACCTCCACTTACTGCTTTGTAGTGGTTCGTTGGAGAGAAGAGTCCCATGGAATTTTCTGTCTAGGCTGGTTTTGAACCACAATCTTCAGATCTCAGCCTCCTGAATGGCTGGGATTATAGGCGTGAGCCACCCATGCCTGGCTGTGCATCATAGGCATTTTTGCAGTGATCAACTTGTTGTAGCTTCTCCTAGGAATCCTTGAGTTTATGATGGCCTTGCTCACATCTCTTGAAGTTTAACTGTGCACTTGCTCTGTGCCTGGGACTGTGTGGTGGGGGCCGGCAGTGGGCCTAGGATGCCTGAAGAGTGAGTGGCAGTCAGGAAGTCCCAGGGAGCCACATTTGTTCCACCTGGAGGAACAGCGCAGAGAAAGGGGACCCGAGCAGATCAGGTCCAGGGCTCCAAAGAGCCAGGGTAAACAGCCAGGCCTGCCCAGGCTCAGGTGGCAGGCCTTTGAATGGAATGAAGGTATCGTAAAATATGGGACTATTTCAAATCATTCCTTGCCCTTCTTCCCTTCCTCCTTCCCTCTTCCCTTCTCTTCCTCTCTCTTTCCCCTCCCCTTCTTTCCTTTCCTTTTATTTTTTTTTTACCTCTCTTCTCCTCTCTTCCCCTTGGCTCTCTTCTCTTTCCCTTTCTCTTCCCCCCTCCTCTTCCCCCTCCTTACCTTTCCTCCCCCTCCTCTCTCCTCCCTTTTCCCTCTCTCCTCCCTCTACCTTCCCCTCTCCTCACCTCTTCCCTTTTTTCCCCCTCCTCTTTCCTACCCTTCCTCCCCTTCTTCTCTTCTTTTTCTTCCCTCCCTCCTTCTATTCCTCCCTTTCTCTTTCTTTTGTCTTTGTCTCTGTTACTCTCTGTTTCTGTCTCTCTCTCTCTGCTTCCTATCTTTTTTCTCTGTTTATCTCTCTCCCTCCCTCTCTCTCCTTCCTTCCCTCCCTCCCCTTCTCTTTCCCTCTCTCCCTCCTTCCCTACCCCCTCCCCTTACTATGAACCCTGGGCTGATCTCCAACTTGTAACTATCCTACCTCCCAGCCTCCTGAAAGCCTGGATTATAGGCATGTACCACCGTGCCTGGTTCCAAGCAACTTTAAATATCACAAGATTCCACTATAGCCAAATACTACGGAGAGGTCCTAGAGTTTGTAAAAACAAAACAGGGACTGAATGAGCTTGAAAAGTTAGTCACCTTTGACTCTGCGAGTCCTCTGCAGTGTGAAGCACTGGGGACATGCAGAGAAATAGAGGGTGCGCACATGCGCACGTATGTGTGTGTGTGTGTGTGTGTGTGTGTGTGCGCGTGCATGCGTGCATGATGTACAGGTGTATTTTGTACTCTGTGTGTGTGTAAGCACATAGATTGTGTAACCACATAGTACTTTTTAGGCTTAGGGTGTATAGAAAATTCTCTGCAAATAACACAGCAATCTGGGCAGGTCCTTGGGCCCTGTTCTCCACTCAAATCAACTTTCTTCTACTCAGAATGAATCCATTTGTGGACAACTGAGTGAGGAGTCAGAAGTTCTAGGCCTTTCTTTTTATTTTATATATTTTTTAAATTTACTTGATTTTTATTGTAGAGCTGATGTCTGGAGGGATGACTATTATGTTAGTCAGGTCATGAATACATTTCCTTTCCCAGTGTCATCTGTTCCCATCTCTACCCATGAGTTGTATAGTTCCCCTTTATCAAGGTCCAGTGAGCTCCACTGCTGTACGTTTTCACCCTTTTTCCCTCTAGATCTGCGCCACACACCCCTGGAAGGTATGATTTTTTTTTTAATTGTAAAAATACCGTACAGAGGGGTTACAATTCCATGGGCAAGGTAATGGGTACATTTCTTATCAAGCATTGTTGCCTCCTCCTTTGTTTCCCCTTCCATCTCTCACCCCTCCCCCACCTTCTTTTTATTTTATTTTTTTAAAAAAAGAACTTGTTTTTGGTTGATCCTGGGGCTTGAACGTTTCCTGCTCAAGGCCAGCACTCTCCCGCTTGAGCTACAAGTCCACTTCCGGCTTTTTTTTTTTTTGGAGTAATTTGTTAGAGATAAGAGTCCCAAGGATTTTCCTGCCTGACGCTGGCTTTGAACTATGATCTGCAGATCTCAGATTCTGGAGTAGCTAGGATGACAGGCGAGAGCCACCAGCGGTGCCCAGCTTCTTAAGGGTTTTTTATAGTGCAAATGACATTGGTTTTGACAAATAAACAAATGCCTCCTGCCACCTTCTTTGGCTGGCCAGACGTGAAGCGGCTTTAGTTGGTGAGTAGATGTCACTGCAAAGACGAAATTCCCTAATCCCATCCCTGTCTAAGAATGCTTTCCGGCTCGGAGACAGATACACTGGAGATGTTTAAAATAGCAGGCCAGGCGCAGCCAGAGTTGCTCTGAGGACTCAGAGCCACGTGCTCCCTGCAGGTGAGTGTTTAGAGGAGGGATGCCAAGACTTGCAAGTTCTGCCCATTCTCTAACCATAGCAGGAAGGTTCTAGAATGTCAGCCCACCTTTATTTTCTATTTGCTCTCCATGTGACCATTTTTGAATTAAAAAAAAAATACCCAAATAATTGAGTCCTAAAAACCTCAGACTGATTTTTCCCCCCTTTTCTTTCTTTAATTTTTTTTCGGGGGGGTGGGGGAGAGGCGAAAGAGTTCTAGTGAGCTAATTTATTTTTTCAACTTTAAAACATCAGCACTTCATAGATCTGAATTTCACAATGTGCAGATGATTGCTATGTACAATTTGCAAAAATTGTGATTAGCCAGCCCTTGCTTTGAGTCTCTCCCCAATTCACAAAGCCTTTCCCAGAATAGTCTCCACGAGATTCAGTTGGCAAATTGCAGGGCAGAGTCTCTGAGGGCAGTTTGAAGAATGGAGTCCTAAGGGGTTTTATCTATATTTATATCACTTGTTAAACCAAACTCTTATGTAAATGTTACAATCTGTAAATAACTAACAGGGCTGTCTCCTTAAAGACAAGATGGCATCTCCATTTTGGAGATGAAGCAAAATTATTAAATGGCAGAGTGAAGTAAGATGCAAATATATTAGGAAGGAGTTCATAAACATTAATCGATAAAATCAGCTGTATTTGTGTGGTGTAGTGGAAGTTGTTTTTTTTTTTTTTGAAGTATGGAGACCTTTCAGATTACATTCAAATTTCTTGCAAATTAAAAACAAATTCCAAGAAGATGGGCACTGTAGAGCATGCCTGTAATCCCAGCTATTCACAGCCAACTCCAGAAGAAAAATCCATGAGACCCTTAATGTCCAACTAACAAGCAAAATGCCAGAAATAGAACTGTGGCTCAAGTGGTAAAGCATGAGACTTAAGCAAAAAAAAAAAGCTAAAGGACAATGCTCAGGTGCTGAATTCAAGTTCTAGTATTAGCACACAAATACCTACCTACCTACCAACCTACCTACGGACCTCCCTACCTACCTACCTACCTACATACATAATACATAAATAGATACATACATAAATAAATAACTAAATAAAGGAGCCCATAGCCGCAAGTGATATTTTGTACACATTTTTCCTTTTGTAACTGTTAATCTTTTGAGGAGCCTTGCACAATTGTCTAACCTTTTTCCTTTTCTGTCCTTCTTCTATTGGACAGGAAAAAATGGCTGACTTTTCTCAAGTTACTTATAATCTCCATTTCCTGACATCTGTTCCTTTCTAAACATTTTTCCCGGCTGTGAGGAGATGGACTTTGGTGTTAAAAGCTGACTTGAAAAAGAAATTGAATGAGTAAAAGAAAAAAAAATCACATGGATAAAATACCCATCATCCCCAGGTGCCAGTGGCTCACACCTGTCATCCTAGATACTTAGGAGGCAGAGATTTGAGGATTGCAATTCAAAACCAACCCAGGCAGGAAAGTCCATGAGACTCTTATCTCTGAGATTATTATCTCCAATTATACACCAAAAAAGGTGAAAGTGGAGCTGTGTCTCAAGTGGTAGAGTGCTAGCCTTGAGCAAAAAGAAGTCCTGAGTTCAAGCCTCAAGACTGGCACCAACAACCCCTCCCCCCCAAAAAAACACTCAAAAACCAACCCCACCCCATCATTTCCTAATAAATATCGAGATTTGGATGGCAACTGTAGTTTATTTATTTTCCTTCAGTCTAGATAACTTCCAGAAATTTTAATTATGTTTTAATCTTTTGAATTAAACTGAATTAGTGGCTTCTCATTTTAAAAAGAGAAATATAGTGGGCTTGTTCTAGTCCATTTGCACCAGTCTTTGGGCTGTATTCCTAAGAATCAGGTTTGGTCTTTCTCGTGGAATTAGATAATGTACCGCTCCCAGGAACATTATACTCTCTCAGGTTACTGTCTCCTTCAACCTCTGGTTTTCAAGCAAAAGCACACAGCATGCTGTGGGAGGGGTTGGGATTCAGTGAGAACTAGCGGCATGTGCACGTGATGTCTGTGCAGACCTTAGAGCCCCTCCTAGCCAGGAGTCCCTTTTGAGGGGTGGCCTTAAAGATAGAACTGTATCTTGGTGTGCCAGTGGCTCACACCTGTCATCCTAGCTCCTCAGAAGGCTGAGATCTGAGGATCAAAGCTCAAAGCCATCCTGGGCAGGAAAGTCCATGAGACTCTTATCTCCAACAAACCACTCCAAAAAAAAAAGCCAGAATTGAAGGTATGGTTCCAGTGGTAGAGCACCAGCCTTGAGCAGAAAAAGCTAAGCAAGAGGATGAGGCGAGGAGGAGGAGGAGGAGGAGGAGGAGGAGGCAGCTGTTTTAGACCTTCCTTGTAGACAGTTAATAAGGTGAATGACCACAAATTCCTCAGTAATTTAGTATACAGTGCCTGGGGTAAGGATTTAGAATTTGGGTTGCAATGATTACAATTGCACACGGTGACAGCCACGCAAAGAGAATATACACAGACAGGACTTGAGCAGAGCTGAGCCTTAGCTTGTGTTGATCTGGTGGAAAATGCCCACTGCCACACCTCACCCCCAAGGGCAGAAGACATCAGGTGTAACGTGTTTGTGTCCACAATGCTGGTAGATTTTCATTTTTTGAGACAGAGTCTCAGTTAGTAGCTCAGACTGGCCTCGAATCACAGTCCTTCTGCATCAGCCTCCTGAGTGCTGTGACTACCGTGCTATACCATCACACCCTGCCTTTTTATTTATTTATTTTTGCCTTTTCTCAAAAACCTTTCCATTTATGTGGACTTCAGTCTCATTCTGCCAGGCACTTTGCAGGGGATGCAGGGATTATGTGCTTGTTTCTGGGGACCCTTTAACTTGGCCTAAAGAAAGTACTCTCCCCGCCAGCCCCCCCACAATACATCTGAAAAAAAATGTCTTGTTCCTGAATTTCCCTCTTATTCTATCTAATCCATGTGCTGGGTATGAAAAAGTATTTTGGAGTTCACCCTTAGTCTTTTCCAGAAAGTTCTAAAGTTCCAGTACCTGGGAAGTCCATGGGCCTCCCAGGAACACCTTGCTTCCAGTCTGGGATGGGGACTCTCAGATGCCTGCACACTTGAGACATGAGCGGGCTATGGAAACTTCCGGCACTCCACGCCTGGAATCCGGCCTCACAGGGACCATACTTGGGTGGCTCTTTCCATCTGGGGCATTTTATTGTGATTATTTTTTGCAGGGAGGGGGGGCTGGGGAGGGAGACAAAATTCCTGAGAAAAATCATCACTGAGGAGGAGAATTATAGTAGGGCACAGTTTCAGAGGCTTCGGTTCATGCTTTGAGCCTGTGGTGAAATAGAAAAATCATGGTCGGGAGAAGGTGCTAGAATAGAGATGCTCACCTCATGGTGGCCAGGAAGAAGAGGAAGAGAGAGTAGGGAAAGAGCGGGTGTGGGGAAGGAGAGAGGTTTGATGTTCACATTCATGGCAGACAGGAAGCAGAGAGCCATATGACCCAGTCTTCATGGTCACTATCCTAATGGCCTACTTCCTCCAATTAGGCCCCTCCAATTAGTAGCCCATTCAGCTTTGATCTCATCAGAGGATGACCCCATTAATGCTGTTAGAGCCCGCCCCCACCATCCAACTATCTCTCAATAGTGCCATCAGTTGGAGACCAGGAAGGGGCTGGGATGGGGAGGGAAGGGAGACTTTGTATCTGAACAACCTCACATAGCGATCTCATGAGGGAGGATTCATAGAGTTCCTCTTGGAAGGTCTGGATGTCTACCACGAGACATCCCCTGAAGTTCAAAGCCATGTCTTGATGTCCTGGTTCACGTGGGGAAGTCTGCAGTGTCGGTGGGACTATGAGGTGAGGTCTCATCTGTCCACCCCCACCCGTGGAAGAACCCAGATGGTGAATGGGTGAATGCGTGGCTGAATGAATGGAAGGATGGATGGCTAAGTGGAAGGGTGGGTGGCATGTCATGGATGGCAGAAGGGAGTTAGGTACCAAGAGGGGACCAAGTTAGGGACCAAGAGGCCCAGAGGCCCCAACCAGGACTCTTGATAGTCTCAACCAAACAACCAATCACAAACATCCTCCAGGTGCCAGTGATCTCATCGTGAGGACCGAGCTTTGCTGGACAAGTTTAGGATTCTAAAGCTTGCTAAAGGGGGGAGGACCAAGCTGGGGTAGGAGATCCCTCTCTTAAGTTGACTCTGACAATGTCTTAGAGCCTCTGCTTCCCCCTCCCTCCCTGCAGCACCCCTCTCTCTCCTTTCTTCCTTCCCTCTGACCCTCTATCCAGGCTCCCCACATTCAGGCACTTAATTCCAGTCCAGCATCACCTCCCACCTCCTGTGTGCATCCTGGATCTTTCTAGAACTGCTAATTCACCCACAATCAATAATTCTATTCTTTTAAAGAAATTACAGAATAATTTCTAAGTATACAAGGAGAGGAGAAAAGCACAGTGTGTGTGTGTGTGGTTTTTTTTTTCCTTTTTCGATTTGATGTGTTCTGGATTTAGAAGTGCTGAATAATTCATTCCTGCTTAAAAAAATAAATATACTATCTCTAACAGAGAGGATGGCGGGGGCTTTATAATGAATCAGTTCTAGGGAACTGATTTGTTCTTGGACTAGATGTCAACTGTCTCTCCTTGCATCCAGCTACACATTCATGACCCCCTTTACCTACCTCTCTTCTCAGTCGTTCCCATTTATTTTTCTTCCATCCATGATCTTCCATCCACCCTCCACTTAATCCATCCATCCTTCCATTCATTCATCCACCCACTAACCCATTCACCCATCCATCCACTCATCCATCCACCCATCCATTCATCTACTTATTCATCTACCCATTCATATTTCTGCTTACATCCACCCATCCATCTATCCATCTCCACATTCATCTATCCACTATCCTGCTATCCTCCCATCCATGAATCTATCCACTATCCTGCTATCCACCCATCCATGGATCTGTTTCTATAATGCACCCATCCATCCACCTATTTATCTGTCCATCTGTTCATCCATTCTTCCATCCATTTACTCAACCATCTGTCCATCCACCCATCCAGCCACCTGCCCATCCACCAATCCATGAATCTATGAATCCATCCACCCACCCACCTATCCATCCATCCAGTGCTGTCTGCTGTCCATATTTCTGAACTCTATGACATTCCTTCATCTTCTAATGGGAGAGTCAGGCAAGGTAAGCACTGGCCACCATACCAGGTAACCATTTCCTGTTTACTGCTCCTCCCTCTGCCTTTCATCAAATGAAACGATTTCTCTATCAAATCCCCTCTTCTTCCAGCCCTTCTCCAAGGCTGATGAGATGCCTCACCCTAAAGCTATTGCTGGTGGACAACAGTTCCTTCTAGACCTTTGGTTGTACACAGAGAAGGGGTGCACAGGGAGAGTTCCATTTACTCAGAGTTTCCCCATGAACTCTGAGTCTGAACGTTCTTATTGTAACTCAGCCGCATCAGCTTATTGGCCTGGGGATGTCTCAGAGGGTTACACTCTGGGGTCAAACTTCATGTCTTCATCTGCATGGCATAACCTCAGATCTGGTGAGTGGGGGGTGTTTTGATGAATATGGTGTCAGAGGGCATAGCATTCCTTCTCAGTCCTCTGCAGCTGGACAGCTCAGGGGACTGGCATCATGTCCACAATGGCTACAAGATGGCTCTGGTCAGAAGTAATGCAGGCATGGCTCTTGTCCCTGCTTGTTGTGTGTGGCTTGAAATTTCACCTCCATTATGAGGGATTCCAAGGGTGGAGATTTCCGGAAGCAGCAAATGGAACTTTTCAGGCATGTGTACTCCGCCTCTTGTCCTGTGATGCTCTGTGATGCTCTGGAGACTCGTCCAGCCAGGCCATCTCCAGATTTGGGTTCTGGACCTCAGATCTCCAGGACCTCTTTTCTTTGTAATGGTTCCTCCTTACCCTCTCCCCCTCCCCACTCTCCCACAGAACAGCTGTTGTGGTTTGAATGTCAGAGAATCTTGGAAGTGCCAGGTACGACACTGTTCATGGCACCCAATTCTGGGGGCTGTGGCTTAAGAGAAAGTATAGTCCTGGTACTCAATCCTGGCAAAAGATCAACCCAGATTGTCTTTTTGGAAATGGCTTCCAGCTGTGGGAAGTTTGGGGGTGAGCTGAGTCGTGGTCAGGGATGCAAAGCTGTCTGGCTGTACTACCTACCAGGCATGCTGCTGTCTGTCACCCCTTTTTAGGTGTCGCGTCCCTCACTGTGAAGTTTGTGGCTGGCCTGTATTGGTTGTGATTCCTGGATGCTTTGGGGGAGTGAGTCCCACACCCACAGACGGCACACCACATACCTCTTCTCCTCTGTACTAAATCACAAACAGAAATTGAACTCGGGGTCGTGCATGAAGTCATGAGTGTAAGTTTATTTTTTACATGTGGAGTGTTCTTTATTTACAGTTGAAATCCCCTGAAGATTAAACTTTAAAAAGATTTAATAGAGCCAGGGGTCAGATGGTAACCTCCTGCCGCACTCCAGACGAGCAGGCAAGGCTCAGAAACGGCAGGCTCTTTGAAGAGGCTCGGTCAGAAGGGCCGGCCCCACTGGAGGGAACTTGTTCTCACTAGCCAGTAGGGTTCGGTGATCACTTTGCCAAGCCTGAGAGAAGGGCTGTGTCTCTGAGGTCCATTCATGCAGTCTGGGGGCCACAGCCCTGCAAGGTGTAAAGGAAAAACCAATGTTGACTGTGGACGGTCGGGGCATTTCCCTTGCCCATGGTGATGAACTTCATCTCCTCCAAGCACCACAGCATGTTCTCGTGGTGGCTTCTTCCTTCTTCCTTCTCTTCTTTCTCTTTCTCCTCCTCTTCTTTTTCCTCCTCCCTCCCTCCTTCCTTTTCCCTCCTACTTCTTCCCTTCCCCCTTCCTCTTCCTCCTCCTCCTTCTGCTTCTGCTTCTTCTTCATCTCCTGCTTCTCCTTCTGCATCTACTTCTGCTTCTGCTTCTTCTTCATCATGGGGCTTGAAATCAGGGCTTGGGCACTGTTCTTGAGCTCTTTTGCTCAAGGCTAGGGCTCTACCACTTTGAGCCATAGCTCCACTTCTGTTTTTCAGGTGGCTCATTGGGAGATAAGAGTCCCACAGAATTTCCTGCCTGGGCTGGTGTTGAACCATGATCCTCAGATCTCAGCCTCCTGAGTAGCTAGAATGAAAGGCATGAGCCAACTGTGCTGGCCTTTGTGGTTTCTTCTTTTGGAAATTCTCTCTCTCTTTTTTTTTTTTGAGTCCGATCATGGAGCCTGAACTCTGGGCCTGGGCGCTGTCCCTCAGCTCTTCAGTTCAAGGCTAGCCCTCTACCACTTGAGCCACAGCGCCACTTCTGGCTTTATTCTTTTTGCTTATGTGGTGCTGAAGAATCGAACCCAGGGCCTCATGCATGCAAGGCAAGCGCTCTACCACTGAGCCACCTTCCCAGCCCCATCTCTCTCTTTTTTTTTTTTGGTTAGTTGTGGGGCTTGAACTCTGAGCTTGGGCACTGTCCCTGTGCTCTCCAGCTCAAAGGAAGCACTCTACTACTTGAACCACAGTGCCATTTTCAGTTTTCTAGTAGTTTATTGGAGATAAGAATCTTATGGACTTTCCTGCCCAGGCTGGCTTTGAGCCATGATCCTCAGATCTCAGCCTCCTGAGTAGCTAGGATTACAAGTGTGAGCCACCAACACCCAGCTTGGAAATCCTCTTAAAGTTGATCTTTGACAATTCCTGAGAAGAGGTCTGAGGTGGTCTCTCCTATACAAGATGCAGGCATACACGTCCTTTTTTTTTTTTTTTTTAAACTACATATAAGAGAAGGACTCTGCTACACAAATGACCTTCAGATGACACATCATTTTTTTTCTTTTTAATTGGGAGATTTCTTTCAAAGCCTTTCCATTTTCATTATACAATTTGGGCCTCCTGTTTGGTGACAGCCTTTTGTTATAGGATGTATTATTGTCGAAATTAATTCAAGAAGAGCAGCGTGTCCCCTCTGGCCTTGGGCCTAAGACTCAAATTTAGAATTTACACCAGACCCCAGAATTTATACCAAATTGCTAAGGTTGGAGGCTGGGGATCATCTCTGAACCTTGACCCCATCAGTGGGATCTGTCCCATCCAGACTTCCTCTGGGAACTGGGGCTGTACTTGGTGAGCAGTTATTTTATGACCGAAGTAGAGTGTTTTCCAAGCCTGTGTTTGATTTTCGCTTATAATTATCTCCACATAAGACTTCAATTTGGGATTTTGAATTGGAGACACATGAACTCGGCTATGCATGTTAAAAGATCAGTGACAAAAATCACATGACATTTGCAAATACTGTAATTGTTCCCCAGTCCCCCTCAGCAGGCTTTGTTTGAGAGTTCTAGAAAACCTACATGGAGCAGACTTGTGTGCTTCCTTTTGGGGTTGGGAGGCAGCTTCCACAAAATCACCTTGGGAAATTACACACACACACACACACACACACACACACACACACACTGGGGCTTAAACTCAGGACTTGAGCTTTTTTTTGCTCAAGGCTACCACTCTACCATTTTCAGCTCCACTTCCAGCTCTTTGGTAATTCACTGGAGGTAAGAATCTCTCAGACTCTCCTGCCTGGGCTGGCTTTGAACACCAGTCCTCAGATCTCAGTCTCCTAAGTAGCTAGGATTATAGGCATGAGCCACCATGCCCAGTTCTTAACTGCTTTTTCATTTCAATAAGTGGTGATGTGTTCTTGTGGCAGTTGGTAAAACCTTAACTAATCATCTGAGTTCCCTTGGAATCATTGTACAGACCCAATAATGATGTGCCACCTGTGGGCTTCAGAAAGAAAGGCCTGGTCTGGTGATTTCTTCCTGTCGGAGGGAGATAAGTATGGACCATGTTTATGCAAGAGAGGACAAACAAGCCTTTCCTGGGAGAAAAAAAAAATGTTGCATATTGATAGATACAAATGGAGAGGGGATTCTTCTTGGATCCTCCCACTGCTGCTAAAGCCAACATGGCCAGGTGTTTGACGTAATTTGGAACCAGAGATGATCTTCAAAAATTATGGGCTATCCAGGGGAACTGGGAGGCTGGTCCCTGATCTTCTGGGCTTGTCATCCTAGCTACTCAGGAGACTGAGACCTGAGGATCGCAGTTCAAAATCAACCCGGGCAGGAAAGTCTATGAGACTCTTTATCTCCAATGAACCAGCAAAAAGGTAGAAGGGGAAGTGTGACTTAAGTGGTAGAGCCCCAACCTTGAGCAGATGAAGGTCAAGCGAGAGTGTAAGACCCTGAGTTCAAGTGCCAGTAGTGGCACACACATAAAGAAAAGTACTTAGGACCATGGGTTGCTTTAATTTCATCCTTCTCTCTGACCTCTGCACTCTTCCTTCTCCCCCAGTGATGACCATGAAATCTGCAGCATTATTAGTAGGATGCTTATCAGTGGGAAGCCAGGGAATCCAACAGCTCTTTCAGATCCTACTGAGGTGGATCTTAGGGGAAGCCTTGCTCTCCGAAGGCCCATTTACCACAAAGGCCAGCTTTGGGTAAGAAGCCCTTGGTCCCCGGCTCTGCCCTTTGGAAGACAAACACCTGTCTGCAGTTGCATCTGAAAACAGGGCTCCACATAACTAAGATCGAGCAGAACAGAGCTTTATTGAGAGAGGTCAGACAGGATCAGGACAATCAGCTTAGAGGGAATATTTTTGCTGGATCGGAATGTGGTCCTGCTTGATGAAAGTGTATACTTTGAGCAGAGAAAACCTAATCCAAGACCAACTTTGCCCTTTGTGTAAAAATAGGCTTAGCTGGAAATTTTTTTCTGGGGGGGGGGGAGGTGAATGGGAAGTGGGAAGAGAAATATTTCAAGCCTGTTCATAGACCATCTGCTTAATAGACCGACACAGAGTGAATAATGTTAGTGGAGTTGTGCTCCACAAAGTGAACAGGACCAACTCAGAGTATAGAGAGCCCATAAAAATGGTGATCATGTGAAACTCACTATAGTAGCACATACCTGTAATCCCAGCACTGGAGAGGTAGGAGGAGAGTGAGTTTGAGGCTAGCCTGGGCTACATAGAGACTCTGAATCAAAGAAAACAGAACAAAGCCAGGCCTCAGTGGCTCATACTTGTTGCCCTAGCTATTCAGGAGTTTGAGCTATATGAAGATTGTGGTTCAAAACCAGCTTGGGTAGGAAATTCCATGAGACTCTTATCCAATGAACCACTGCAAAGCTGGAAGCAGAGCTGTGGCTCAAGGGGGTAGAGTTTCAGTCTTGAGTGAAAATAATGCAGACAATGGCCAGGCACTGAGTTCAAACTCAGAACTGGCACAGACAAACAAACAAAACACAGAGAAAGGAAATGGTAGCTGAGTTACACTGGAGAGAGCACCTCATTTCTGGACCTCATATCTACTTTTCAGCGTTACCTTTGGCAGACCTTCAGTTTATTCACCCATCATCCCTTCTGCCCCAGCCATACCGTCCGGTGCTGTTATATGTTCTTAGTCTCTTATCATGTCAATATTTTCATTACAATACACGCTTTTGTCCACAGATTTATTACTATGGCAGGATGTTTCACTCTTGGGGTATAACTTAACGGGTTGGACCTACATTTGGGAGCAATACTTTCTCTACCAAATATCTGAAGGAAAAATAAAATCAAAATTGATTTGAGTATGATTGAACTGCGTTACTTGAGTTTCAAAAAATATTGAGTGGGGACTAAAATTTGTTACAAAATAATATGTTTGGACTGATAGTTCTTTGTTATAATCTCATGACTTAAATGGCGGGTTAGAAAGCACATACCATGATGTCCAACCTACAGCTGGCACTCAGCAAATGTGACTTTGGTGCTGGTGGTCGGGTGATTTCAGTCCTTAATAGTATCACTATTAATTGTCCCAAGTTGGGGGAAGTATTGAGGGTATAGCATGTATTTATCAGAACACTGTGAGGGTGTTGGGTACCTGCATGTTAAATATTAATTGAACTAAGTCTGTGTATTAAGTTTATGGACAGTGGTATTATATTAAAATAATTTTGATGGTGTAAGCAAAGCTTGGACAGAAAGTTGCAGAATCTGAGCAGAAAGCTCCATTTGTGTGGTTGGTGTTTGTGTGTGGGTTTTGGGAGCACAGGTTATCTAGGGAGCTGGAGCCTTTCACCTGCCTTATTATTATTATTAATTACTATTATTGTTAGTGCCAGTCCTGGGGCTTGAAATCATGGCCTGGGTGCTAGCCCTGAGCATTTTTATTTTTAAGTTAGTGTTCTACCTACCACTTGAGCCTCAGCTCTGCTTCAAGACTTTTTTTTGGGGGGGGGCACAGTTCATTGGAGATAAGAGTCTCCTGGATGTTCCTAACCAAGCTGGCTTCAAACTGTGATCCTGAGATCTCAGCCTCCTGAGTAGCTAGGATGATAGACATGAGCCACCAGCACCTGGCAACACTGGTCTTACTTTGTGAGAACGGGATTTTGGGGTCCTCTGGGAGAATGGTTGGGGGAAGGGGACTCCTGAGCTTTGAAGCTGGACATTGAGAGGTCTGGTTCAAAACTTTGCTTTACCACTAAGGAGATCTAGAAAAATCTGATTACCATCCTGGACCTGGGTTTCCTTTTCAGGTGGTAAACCTGAAGGTCTCTCTTTGAACCTTTGACCTTTGAACTCTGAGGTCACATCTAGGGAATTCTCTTTGGAGACTGGCCTCATGGCTCTTTTCCTGATCACCAGCCATGGCATCATAGCTGCATTCTCAGAGTAAGAAAGAACTGGAGCAGGTGGCTAGATAACCCCAGAGGTTGTATTTGGAACCCTATTTCTTGTTTCCATCGATGGATCCCATTGGTTTGGAGCTGAGGTGTGAGGTTTATTACATGTCAAAACACAACCCCCGTTTTTCTGTTAATGTGATTTCATTTCAGAAATTAAGTGCTGGATGTTTCTAGCATGGCACTGGGAAAAATCAAGGACAAGATCCTTGACCTCAGAAAATAAAAGCATTGTTTATCTGCATGACACACGATCATTTGTTATTAGCCAATTCCTGAGGCCCATGTCTTAGGCCTCTTCTGTCTCTGCTACAATAGTGATTATTTCCAGCCTCATCTCTTGGCAGAGGGGGTTGTGGGTGCATGCTGTCAGGGATTGATTCGTGACTCATGATGGTATTCCGCTATTACTGTTTTCCAAGGAATGATTCACTTGGGAATTGGGGGGATGGTGTTTTCTGTCCAGTTGTGTCATAGGCCAGGAATGTCAAGATCACCAGTGCCAGTGGCTCATGCCTGTAATTCTGGCTACTTGGGACGCTGAGATCTTAGGATCATAGTTCAAACCCAGCTTGAGCAGGAAAGTCTATGAGACACTTATCTCTCAGGAATCATCAAAAAGCTGGAAGTAGAACTATGACTCAAGTGGTAGAGCCCCAGTCTTGAGCAAAAAAAAGCTAAGAGACAGTGCTCAGGCTCTGAGTTCAAGCACCAAGACTGGCACAAAAAACAAACAACAACAAAGAGTCCAGGTTGTATGTTGGACTGGATTCTATGTTCTTGGCCTTCTCACTCCTACGTTTTGTTTTGTTTTTTCTCTTCTTAACATTCCTCATCCATCTGAGAGAGTCATCCAGCCTTGCTTCTTACCCATGTCTATATCTGCATGGCCTCTGACATTGACTCTTCACTCATCATCTTCCCATTGCTCTATCAGTGTTTTCTTTTTTTGATAACTTGTTTCACTGTTCATGGATGAACATACTGTCAGACCACTGAATGTTGGCACTTGTGAACCTCCTCCTCCTCCTCCTCCTTCTCCTCCTCTTCTTCCTTCTCCTCCTGCTCCTCTTCCTCCTCCTCCTTTTCTTTGTGTATGTATATACATGCCAGTCCTGGGGCTTAAATACAGGGTCTGGGCATTATTCTTTAGCTTTTATGCTCAGGGCTAGTGCTCTACTATTGGACCCACAGCTCCACTTCTGGCTTTTGGGAATCATTTGCTGGTTCATTGAAGACAACAGTCTCATGTACTTTCCTGTCTGGGCTGGCTTTGAATCTCTATCCTCAACTCTTAGTCTCCTGAGTAGTTAGGATTATAGTCATAAGCCACCAGCATCAAGCTCTGCTTCTTTCTTTTCTCTTTTTTCATGCTTTGTCTTTCACTTCACCTAACAGAGAGGCCAGGGTGTGTCATTTTACTTACCTCTTCCTAGCCCTTGGCTCCCTAGTATCTTTTTCTTCTGTCCCATGAACCTGACCAAAATCGAACCCCAATGGAACTCACACATGGAGCTGCTTCAGACCAGTTTCTTCCATTTCTACCTTCCAGCAGAAAATCACACAGTTGAGCTGATGAGTGGCACTGTGGACCAGTGGTCACATCAAATGCCACAAGCAAGTACTGCATGTGTCCTGGGTCTGCCATTTGTTTCCCCCATAGAGCTTACCCTCCAAAATGGCTACGTCATTTTTCCTCTTCCTTCCTCCATTTACTGCTGATAATGGTGTCACCGTTGGGAAGTAGAGGCCTTCTGGAATCTGCTTCCTCCTTTTTCTCCTGATCCCCCAGTCACCTGTCCCTTGTCTGTTCCATTCTTCTTAGGAGAATAGTTCCTGTGCATGCACCCATGCCCTCTAGGCTGACAGGCTCTCTGCCTATACCCAGCTTCCTGATTATTTGCTTCTTCCCCCTTGCCTTCTGTATTCCTGCTTGTTCTCTTCTTTCAGGCCTGAACTCAAATATTTCCTTCTCAGAAAGCTTAGTCCCACACTAGTAGCTCAGGCCTGTAATCCTAGCTATTCAGGAGGTTGAGATCTGAGGATTGTGATTTGAAGCCAGCCAGATCAGGAAAGACTGTGAGTCTCTTATCTCCACTTAACTTCCAAAAGGCCGGATGTAGAGCTGTGGCTCAAGTGGTAGAGTGCTAGCTTTGAGAGAGGGGGATGGGGGAAAGAACTCAGGGATAGTGCCCAGGCCCTGAGTTTAAGCCCCAGTACTGACCCCAAAACAACAAAATCCCATACTTCTTCCATTGCTTGCTATCACTCTCCTTACCTACTTTATAATGCCTTATAATCACTAGCAATAATCCCAATTATTTGTCTCCTTATTTTCATTCTCCTACGCTTTCTTTTTGGCTCTTTATTTTACTCTAGAATCTTGCACCATGCTTGCTGTGTAAGATGTTCCCCAGAAGCATGTTTAGGCTGGGCACTGGTGGCTCATGCCTGTAATCAGGAGTCTGAGAGATGAGGCTCTGTATTGGTGAGATCCAGATCAAGACTTGCACTGGATCCCAGGTGGGGCTTGGCCTATAAATTCAACATGGTACTAGGGCCTCTGGTCAAGAGATTCTTCCTCTTCCTCTTCCTGGTTGGAGCAATTTCTGTGTTTTGTGCATAATAATCTTCTCACCTCTTTCTGTAGTCCTGCTTGGTGTCTACTTTCAACCAAGGGACAGAATCCTCTTAGCAGCTTCTACAGGGGCCAGATTTTACCCATGAGTGACAATAACCCAAGAGGAAGACACACCTAGCTTCCCAACTCCATGAAGACCAACCACGTGGACCAGCGCCACGTTGACCCACTAGTTCTTCACCCCAGTGCTATGTTTGTTTATCTGTTTGCTGCTGTGTTCATTAGTGACTCATTGTGGGGCCATAAGTGATTATTTTTGCTGATATTCCTTTTCTGCAAAGATGATTTTTTTTAAAAAAGAAATCACTCTTTTAGTGTGCTATGAATCCTTAATGAGGAGAGTTAAATTGAAAAGAAACCCCCAAACCACCCTTCAGGTTGAAAATAGAAATGTCTACACAAGCAAGCTCCTAATTTGCTGGCTTATTGATGGACAGGATCATGAGAGATCTATGACTTTCAAGCATAAAACAAAAGAGCTCACAAGCTGGAGGCTGGTGGCTCATGCCCGTCATCCTAGTACTTAGGAGGATGAGATCTGAGGATCATAGTTCAAAGCTAGCCTGGGGAAGGAAAATCCATAAGACTCCTATCTTCAATAAACTACCGAAAACGAAGTGAAGCTGTGGCTTACGTGGTAGAGCACTAGCCTTGAGCAAAAGAAGCTCAAAGACAATGCTTAGGCCCTGAGTTCAAGCCCCAGGACTGGTGCACATGTGTGTGCACATATGTGCGTGCACACACATACACACACACAACAACAATAACAGCAGAGCTCATTTTGGGTGAGGCATGCTCACTAGCCATCAGGCAGAGAATCAGCTTAGCCAATGGAGAAGCCAGGACTCAGGGATCCAGAACATTCTCTTCCGTTTATATGGCAAGAGTATTATTCTGACATGATGAGTGTCCATCATGTTTATTGGAGAGAAGAGTCTCATGAATTTTCCTGCCAGGGCTGGCTTCAAAACATGATCCTCAGATCTCTGCCTCCTGAGTAGCCAGGATTAGAGGCATGTTATGAGTGCCCCGGTCTTCTTGACCTGCATTTGGAGCTATAAGTATTGAGACAGTTACTGTAGGACCCACCACCCTGTGGCTTGGCTTCTTCCTGAAATCCCAACGAGATCTCTAGCCTTTGGAGCAGTGGGCTGGGGGCGGGGCCAGCTTTGGAGCACGGAAGGTGGTGGTAGAAAAATCACCAAGGAAGTTGGGTATGGCCAGAGCATAGAAGACTTGTCACCAGGTGAGACAGGGCTGGGCTGAGTACCTGGATGTCTGTTAGGATCTTGTCATAGCCCAGCCGTCTGACTTTGAACAAGTCATTTGATCTCTCGGAGCCTCAGTGCTGTCACCTCTGTTAGAGAGCTAGTATGATAGCTTGTCACACTAGGGACTCAGCTGTGTTGTAAGTCCATAAACAGGTCCTCAGTGTTTGTCCAACTCTCTCAACCCCTCCTGGTGCGTGAGCTTCTGGACATATGACCACACCTACTCCTTTACATCAGAACCCAGCGTTGTGCCAGGCATATGCCCAGCGAGCTCTGAACTATGCAGTGCGCCTCTGGTCACCTGCCTTAGCACCTGGCCTCCTATCCAATGCCTGGCCCATCTCCTTGCTGGTTACTTGGCTTCTTATTGCTAGGACCAATGCACGGGTTGAAAGGCCCTAAGAGTTGCTTCCTGTGCAATTCCAGATCTGCTCTTAGTCCTGAAAAGAACTTTCTTCAGCAGAGCTGCCCTCAGGTGATGTTCACTAACTGCCAGGGCTTAGCATGTGGGCTTTCCTCCATCCATTCTACATGGGCTTCCTCCAGCAACTGTTGCCTGCTGACCAACAGTGGGCTGTTGGGACAGATGGAGTCCATCAGGGGTGGCACTGGCTGAGCTGACGATTGCCATTGGATGAATCTCTCCTAAAAGCTGTGCTGCAGAAACAGGGGCAGATCAGGGAGCGTGGGACTCCTCCTGGAAGTGTGGGCCAGTCAGCATCTTTTAAGCATGGGGCGGTGTGGAAGACAGGACTGGTTTTCAGAAGTTTAGAGAGTCTGATGGAAAGAGGTATTGCACACTGATTGGTCCTTGTTATTTCTAGAAGTTGTTCTCTCACGTCTGATTGGTCCCTGTCATTTCTTGGGACATAAGAGGTGTTCAGTAGATATTGGCTGAGTGAACAGATGAATTATGGGACACTTACTTGTGGATTACTAATGGTTCCTGAAGACAGGACAAGTACAGGGCCTGGAGCCATCAACGAGGCATGCCTTCTACTACTTGCGGGAATTCAGGAGCTAGATATAGTTCTCTTCAGCCTTTTGCTGAGGAAGCATCATGAAGAAGCTAACTGTCTTGGAGGCCATCTTGGTGAGGTCGCTGGAGGCCATCTTGGTTAGGTTGCTAGAAGCCAGCATGCGAGGCCCAGGTTGGAGACTTCAGCTGTGACCCTGGATGTTATTTTAAGACAGTGGCTTTTTCATATTTAATTATGAATGAAATTGCATTTGAGGACAGTAGCTGATGATGGTGTGTGGTTATGCTGTGTGGGTTGCTTTCAAAATAGCTCAACTCAAACTTCATTCGTTTGGAGAGCATGCAGCCCAACCCACCTGCATTTCTCATATGATTTGAGTTTGATCTGGACATCAGGAGGACCCAGAGCTGGTAGCTTTACAGGTTCCTGGCAACATGAGACACCTCTTCTAGGTCTTGTTCTTGAAGAACTCTTCCCCTTCCCCTTTCCCCTTTTCTCTCCTCCTGCTTCCCTCCCCCCGCTTCTGTACTGAGGCTTGAACTCAGGGCTTGTGCTCTCATTTGGCTTTTCCACTCAAGGTTGGTGCTCTACCACTTGAGCCACATTTCCAGTCCTGGCTTTTTGCTGGTTTATTGGAGATAAGAGTCTCCACAGACTTTTCTGCCTGGACTGACTTCAAATTTTGATCTTCTGGGATCTTAGCTTCTTGTGTAGCTAGAATGACAGGCATAAGCCACCAGCACCACCATTTCTTGATGGTGGCCAGATCATTACTCCTTAGAATTCTTTCTATCATCCAACCTGGTGACTCTGTGTGGCCAGAGAGGCCGGTACTGAGTGGCAAGGGACACGCCTGGCTCCCAGCCTGCAAAGTCACATCGCTGAGCCCAGTGACTGGCATCTCCAATCTCCCAACTGTTCCTAAATATGGTCAGTGTTTGTAGTAGTTCTTGCCACCGTCGGCATCTGTAAGAACTGGAGTTTTCTTGAACCAGGCCTTTCATGGCTGTCCTCCCTCTACTGGATTTAGGATAAATCTTCATTATCTTCTAGATTAGCCTTAGTGGGAAGTTAACCCGGGCTGGCAGCCATAGCACCCAGAGATTTGCTAGAAGGACATCCAGTGTAGGTTCCAGAACTGCCGGTGTGAGCCAGGGCATGGTGCTCTGGAGCCTGCCCGCAGCCTGGCAAGGCCTCCCGATGAAGCCTCCAGTTTCAGCTTCACGGGGGTGGAGAGAGGCTGCTTGGGCTTGCTTTTGCCCTGCTGCTACTGTTTGACCTTTAGAACAGTCACATATTACTTTCAAGCTTTACTTGCCATTGTGGGAAAAAAGTGAATTGTAAAAATTCAAACATCAGGAGGCTGAGATCTGAGGATCCAAGTTCAAAGCCAGACCACGTAGGAAAATCTGAGAGACTCACATAAAGGTAGAAGTGGAGGTGTGTCAGTCAAGTGATAGAGTGCTAGCCTTGAGCTAAACAGTTAGAGAGAGCTTGGGGATTTGAGTTCAAATCCCAGTTCTGGCATACACAAACAAGAAGAAATAAGAAAATTAAACAATACATGAAATTTGAAAAACTTATCACCCAGCTGGGCTTCCATGCAAGAGCTCAGTATTAACTGGGTTTCTGTAAGGGAGAAGAAGAAGAAGAAGAAGAAGAAGAAGAAGAAGAAGAAGAAGAAGAAGAAGAAGAAGAAGAAGAAGAAGAAGAAGAAGAAGAAGAAGAAGAAGAA
>NW_012267308.1:1000153-1010153 GCF_000151885.1 Dipodomys ordii
AAGGAGAAGAAGAAGAAGAAGAAGAAGGAGAAGGAAGAGGAGGAGGAGGAGGAGGAGGAGGAGGAGGAGGAGGAGAAGGAGAAGGAGGAGGAGGAGAAGGAGAAGGAGAAGGAGAAGGAGAGGGAGAGGGAGAAGAAGAAGAAGAAGAACCATGAGGTACAGTGCTAAGAATGGAGCCAAATAGCTTGGGCCTAAATGTGGATGCTATCTTTGCCTGATCTTCTTAGATGAGGTAGGACACACTGTTTGATCTGGAGCGTGGCTCTTCTCACCAGCAGTGTGCACTAGCGCCTGAGGGATGACAGGTCCAATTCTACTTCCCTCCCACTGCCCCCTCCCCCAGCGCCCTCCTTCCCCGGGCTGTGAAGTTCTGTAACTAAGTAACCTGGGCTGATGTGTGGCTTTGGATGGCGGGAGACCTGCATGTGCTTGCCTCCTCCTTTGGGTGACAGCTGTTTCCAGGCAGATGCCTCCCCCATGTTCTGAAGCTGTGCAAAAAAAAAGTGGGGGGTGGAGAGCATCCCAGATTTAAATTTGGAATATGTACAGAATCGTGCCAACCCCACCCCATTATCCATACTCCAGGATGCTTTGGGCGGGGGCAACTGCTGCGGGATCCGAGGATCTTAGCCCCTGGGTAGGGTCTGGGATCTAGGCTGGGGAACCCCAGGACAGCTTGTTTAGCTGTGGGCAGCTGCCACTGGCTGCTGCCATCTGAAGATGTCTTTGCTTGGTCTGCAGCGGGAGGAGGTGCAGGTGTGAGACAGGAAGTGTATGAACACAGGAGAGAGAGAAAAGAGAGAGAGAGGAGGGGGGAGAGAGAGAGGGAGGGGTGGCAGCTGTGGGCAAGCCCTAGGAGCTCTGGGTGGCCACTGTGGGCAGACTTGGATGTTTCTAGGTGCTAGATGGATTCTTTTGGTATCCTAGCCCTAGATGTTGTTCATTCACACACACACACACACACACACACACACACACACACACACACACACACACATGCGTGCGTGCACACGCGCCTTTCAGACTCTTCCGTCACACCCGGAGAAAATGAGAGGTGCTTTTGGGAGAGGGCTGACTGGCTTTCTTCTCCTTAGGGAAGGCAGGCTGCCCGCACCAATCCTGGGGTGCTTGGTGTGGAAGGGGAGAGCAGCAGGAACAGGAAAGTCTATCAAACCAAACTATTTTTGGTGGGGTGGGGTGGGGTGACTTACAGCCTCTTCTCATTCGGAGTCTTTTCTGGGGGTGTTAGAGATGTCCCTGGCACCTCAGGCCTGTGTGTCAACGATCGAGGCTAGATTTCCCTAGGACTTCCAAATCCATCAGCACCTTGGCTGTGAGGCCTGAGAAGCAGACTTGGGAGTCAGATGCCAAGTGCCACAGGGTCTGCCACAGCCATCAGATGAGGGACGGAAAAGGACAGCAGAGTAGTGGCAGTCGGGATTGTGAGGAAAGCCTGGCAATGGCCGTTGATTGGTTGGTTGTTGGTTACTGTTCTGAGTGCCCAAATCACCATTTCTGTACACACACACACACACACACACACACACACACACACACACACGGAAAGTGGAGCATTTAGAACTAGGGGTGCCAAACCAGTTCATCCTGCTTCTAGAAGTATCTAGAAGCGGTGGCTTATTCCTGCAGAATGACTGTACACTGTTTCCTTCTTGAATTTTTTTTGTGTGTGTGCCAGTCCTGGGGCTTGAACTCAAGGGCCTGGGCACTGTCTCTGAGCTTTTTTTTTGCTCCAGCCTAGTGCTCTACCACATGAGTCACAGCTCTAGCTCTGGCTTTTTTTATGCTGGTCCACTGGAGATCAGAGTATCATGGACTTTCCTGCCGGGGCTGGCTTCGAAACATGATTCTCAGATCTCAGCCTCTTGAGCAGCAAGGACTCTAAGCATGAACCACTCTCTGGGTGCTCAGCCTTCCTTCTTGGCTTGAACTCGGCACCTGGGTTCTGTCCCTGAACTATTTTGCTCAAGGCTAGGGCCCTTCCACTGGAGGCATAGCTCCATCTCTGGCTTTTTTGGTGGTTCATTGGAGATAGGAGTCTCATGGACTTCCCTACCCTCGCTGATTTTAAAATGTGATCCTTAGATCTCAGCCTCCTGAGCAGCTGAGAGACATGAGCCACCAGGCACCAGGCCGTCTTTCTTGATTCTTTGAAGAATTGTTTTCACCTAGCTGCCTCAGTTTCCCTACCGATTGGACTCACAACACAGAGCAAACTCAGGCTGTCTGTCAATGGTGATTGTCTGCTATCTGCCCATGGGCACAAAAATAAGCTCCAATGCTTTTTTTATGTGGTAGTGGTGGTGGTGATTTTTTTTTCTTACCATGCAATTTGCTGTCTATTTTTAACTTGTACATAAAGGGCTCCCCACCACCCCCCAAGAAAATTCTGTGAGGAAGTGGGAGCGTATGGAGGTGGTATGTATACAATCAGCCAGGAATCTGAAGTCATTTCCCAAAATGACATTCTTCAGCAATTTGAGCATCTCAGACCCTGAGTTCCCCCCTTTGCAACAGGCTTTCTGTGTCTCCTGCGTCTCTCTCTTCTGCCATGCACTTAATTCCATTTCAGCCATGTCAGGAAGACTTGAGAGAGAGAGAGAGAAAAAAAATCCCACCATTAAAGACAAGCTCTTTGTTTTCTCAATCTGTGACCCCAGCAATCTCTTTAGCAAGCTACGGTTCAGTGAGCTGGCATACAGCAGCCGTTTGGCAGTGGAGAAGAAAAAAAAATCATAAAACAGATGGAAGCTTTACATTTTTTTGTTTAGTTTTTAAGAGCAGTTTTTATAACATCGCTTTAAACCATTCTGATGCTTTGCTCTGTTTATACTTTAAGCTTTGTAGCTAAGATGTTTACAGGATGGAGAATGTTTAAGATATTTTATAGTTATGATATTTAGATAATTTGGTAAGACATACACACACACACACACACACACACACACACACACACACACACACACAAGATCGTCTGTTAAGATTTCAATGATGTGGATAAACCGTGAAGTAACTTATGGGTCTCAATAAATATGTCCACTTCGGTGGAAAGTACAAACTCAGTTAAAACAAAACAACACAAGGGGGAATAGCTTTTCAGTGAAATCATTTCCTTTTCTTAATCAAAAGATGACAAGCAGGCCCTTAGACTTCCCATCTGGGAGGCGTCCCCGCTGGGGCTGCCTGTGTGCTGTTCTCTTGGCGATTGATAGATGGCTGGGTCTCATCGGCCTGTTGCTACACGCACAACTTTTGTGCAAACACCAAGGTCCACGCACAAAATTTCATGCAAACAACCAACTTCACACAGTTCAACTCCAGGAGACTACCTTAACAATCACCCCTGGGCAGCCCCCCCTCCCCTTTGTTTAGAGCAACTTGCACAGATTTTTTTTTCTTTTTTAAACATTGAAGAATTTATGCAGAGCTAGGATTTTGGACCTCCCCCACTTGTGCTTGCTTTTTTTTTCCCCTCCCTTCAACTGCCCCAAAATGGCATTAATCAAAAACAATAACTCCTTTTAACTTTTCTAAAGTGCTCCAAAGGAAAGTATGAAATAATCTGTGTGTGGGCCACAAATGTGGAAAATGCAAACATTTTACAATAAACACATATCCATGAAAGTCCTTGGGCCTGATAGTCTGCAAGATAGGACACACTGGGTTAATTAATGCATGCTCATAAAAATAAACCTCACTTTCAAGATTCGACCAATAAAAATCATTAGCATATTTGGATCAGATGGCTTTATGTATACATTGAACTCTTCTGTGGAAGAATAAGGAAACAGCCCAGCTTCAAGTCAGAATGCTCTTATTCAAGGCTCATCTTCTCGATACAGAGATATGATGATGCATTCTGGTTTTATCTGTAAGACCTGCAATTGATCTACTGGTGATGGGATTAAGTTGATCATTTTGGATATATAAAGTAATAGTTTGATAGCCAGAAAAAATGTTTAGTTGCATAAAAACTCCTACTGTCTGCATACCACATTTGGTATTTGATTTTCACTGCAATCAAATTACTATAGTGGATAATTTTCACCCCACGATTCCTTTTTTGCTATCTTAAATTAATTCATTTTTGCCTATTTACAAATGTTACCTTTAAAAAGTACTTTTTACTTTACATGAGTTGGTGGCTCATGCCTATAATTCTAGCTACTCAGAAGGTTCAGATTTGAGGATTATAGTTGCAAGCCAGTCCAAGCAAGAAAGTCCTCGAGACTCTTATCTCCAATAAATCAACAAGAAGCTGGAAGTGGAGCTGTGATTCAAGTGGTAGAGTGCTAGCCTTGAGCCCAAATGCTCAGGGACAGTGACCAGGCCTTGAGTTCAAGCCCCAGGATCTGCTCAAAAAAATAAACATAAATAAAAATAATTTAAACTTCCTATGGTGGGTGTTGGTGGCTCATGTCTATAATCCTAGCCACTCAGGAGGCTGAGATGTGAAGATCAAAGCCAGACTGGGCAGAAAAGTCTGTGAGACTCTTATCTCCAATGAACCACCAAAAAGCTGGCAGTGGAGCTGCGGCTCAGGTGGTAGAGCACTAACAAGCCTTCAGCAAAAATCTTAGGGACAGAACCTAGGCTCTCAGTTCACGGTCTAGGACTGGTGCACACATGCATGCTCACGGATGCACCTACACATGTGTATATATATATAATATATATTATATGCATTATATATAATATATATTATATGCATCATATATATATATATATATATATATATATATATATTTCCCCTCTGAAATCACCACTGTTGACTTTGGGTTGTGGAGCAGGGGAGTATTCTGAGATTCTGCTCAATTAGAAATCACATAATTTATCTAAGTCTAATTACAGTATAGAAGGTTTTGGTTTTATGCTGCACAGAAATATGACAAACAACTACAAAGACCTCTTCAGTAAGAAGCTAACAGTAAAACCAAACTCATTTTAAAAGAACCAAAATTGGAATTCATAAACTCACTAGAAAGTTGTAATGACTCTGACAGCGAAATGCTGAACCGACCACGACGATCCACATTTCAAATCCTTATGAAAATAAAAACAACCCAACAAAAATTATGGAGGGGGAGAAAAAAAATCCCTAGCACGAGTTTAATTTTATCCTATTTTATTGGCAGCTTATTTTGAACTAAGTGCAATAAAGTTGCCAAGCAGAACAATTGAGAGAAATGAGGGGGAAAAAAAAAGAAAAAAAAACATTTCTCTTTTGGTTGTTGTTATTTTCTTACGCTGTTTATTTTTAATAAGAAACCATGGAGCAGTAAATACCTGAATAAATAATTTGAGGTGTTTTTTTAAAACCAAGATTATGTACAGCTAGAAATCTCTACAACTGTCTTAATAATGATGTTTATAGTCACCTCTGCTAAAGACTGAGGTTTGGCTGTATTTATAGGAGGTTCTCTGGTGAGGGCCTGGGGCCTGTTCTTTGTCCCCCTTTGAAGATAGCCTTGGACTCTAGAAAAGCTGTCTTGTGGACCAAGATGAGTGCCTGTCCTTAAGAATGAGTCTTTCACATGAGTGTTTCTGGAACTGGGTGTGCAAGTTCGAAGGTTCCAGCAGACTATAAACACTGTTCACTCATTCCCTTATTTTCTGCCAGAGACTCAACATTGCCTATTTTAGACACCAAGTGTTTACGCCTATAAAACAAACCTCCTGTGTGTGTATATTCATCCAGAAAGCCACACCTACTGACCCCTGGGGTGGGGGAGGCCATCTCTGCAGACCAGGGTTGAGGTCTCCATGCGGATGTCAAATCTTCTTCCTCTACTCTTAGTCAGGGGCGCTCGTCTGGGTGAGGCTCTGACTTGAGCCCCCTCTAGGAGGCAGGGATTCTATGCCTTGTATAGGAATCATCCTATGCCAATGGGAAGTTCTGGGAGGCCCAAAAGGATCTCCATGAAATGGATTTCAAAGTGGAACATGTTACACATGATTTAGCCTGGAGCTTGAACTTGGGGTTTGAGTACTAATCCTTAGCTTATTTCTCTCAAAGGCTGGCGTTATACCACTTGAGCCACACCTCTGCTTCTGGCTTTTTTTTTGCTATGTAATTGGAGATAAGAATCTCACAGACTTTCCTGCCCTGGGCTGGCTTTGAAGCAAGATCTACAGAACTCAGTCTCCAAGGTACCCAAGATGACAGGCCTGAGCCACCAGTGCCCAGATGTTTTGGTATTTTTCAGGTGAAGGGTTGATGTGATAGTTGTGATAAATGCAAGTAGGAAATGCTGGAGGAAGTGAACCAAAGTCTGGGGGTGACACTACAGGAAGCAATCAGGATCTCAGGGCCCTTTCCAGAGGTCTGAAGGACCCCACTCTGCTTGTCATGAATGGACTAAGTCCTCTGTCTAACCCCATGCTAGGGACTCATTGTACCTGTCCCTTCCCTGACTCCCTCCCTCCCTTCTTCCTCCCTCCCTCCCTCTCTCCCTCCTTCCTTCCTTCCTTCCTTCCTTCCTTCTTCCCTCCCTCCCTCCCTCCCTCCCTCTCTCCCTGTGTAGCAGGGCTTATCAGCTCAGATGGTGTCAAGCCACACCACGCCTTTGCTGAGCAAGCGAGTCCCCTCCCAGATCCCCAGCCCCGCAGGAAGCTGTTGGGCACCAGGCTGGACTCACAATGGACTTCCAAGTGATCCCACACCCAATCAGAAGGTTCTTGTGGACTCCTGGGGTCAACCCTTCTGCCGTATAGTGGGGAAAGTCAGAGCTTGAGAAGCAGTAGATAGTGAGTTAAGAGCTGGCTGGGCAGGGACCCAGGCTGCCAGTTCCTAGGCCTGTGTTCTTACAATTGCCTGAAACTATTTGTGCAAAAGGAGAATAGGGGACAGAAGAGAAGGCAGGCTCTACGTGGTGTCACTTCCTGCTGGCTTACCTTTTTAGCAACCATTCTTTCTACTGGTGGTGCTGATGGAAGCTAGGGCCTTGTGCCTTGAGGCAAATGCTCCACCACTGAGCCATGTCCCCAGCCCACTTACTTTTTAATATTGGAAAACAACAACAACAACAGCAGCTGCTAACTATGTACCAGGTGTGTTATTGCTTTTAATGAATGACTTAGTAATTATCTCAGTTAATTTTAACCACCTTACAGGACAGGTGCTGGCAGCTAGCACCCCTCTACCCCATCTTACAGATGAGACAGCTGGGGGGAGGTTGTTCATACCAAGGGGTTTGGGCCTGACCACTCACCCTGAAGCTGACGTGCCCAGCTTCCTTCTCCCCAGCCATTTCTCCAACCCTGCTCTGTGACCCCAACGTGGAACATGGCTCAGTGCATTCTTCTCTGATATAGTTGTGTATGTTTTACAGCATTGCGGACCCCGTAGTGGCCTTTGGTGTGTGTGTGTGTGTGTGTGTGTGTGTGTGTGTGTGTGTGTGGTGCTGGGAATGGAACCCAGGCTTCATGCAGGCTAAGAAGATGTTCTAACATTGAGTTGCCGCAGCCCTGCACCCCTCCCCCCACAGCCCTTTAATATTCATTCTAAAGTTGTCATGGAAGAGAAACTTACAATATTAGTTCAAGCTTTCTAGGCTGTAATTTAGCATCAGTGACATCCACACTTGGGGTTCCTAACTTTTTGAAAGTTCTCCAAGCATGACCAACCAGGTGGTTCATCATGAGAAATACCAGACTTGAGGTCTCTTCTCAGAGGTTCAGACAGAGACATGGATACATCTGTCTTCCTCCTGACCCAGAGATGGTTGTGTCTCATGGCAGAAGCTCAGGATAGGTGCCAATCCCCCCATAGTCATCCAGAGCAAAGATCTTACTTGTTTTATCTTCTTCTATAGCTCCACCCACTGGGGTGCGGGTTCCAGGTGTTCTGGTCAGGGCAATTGCTAAGAGTCTATTGGTAAGGACTGGGGTTGTAACTTAGGGGTAGAGTGTTTGTCAAGCATGCACAAGGCTCTGGGTTTGATTCCCAACACTGACAAGTCCATTGATATTCATCTGTAAAACATTGTTATATACATTTATCTACTAATTTATCCCTTCATTATTATTTTATTCTTCTGATCATCAGTCTATGTTGTCACCCATTTACACATGGTGTGTGTGTGTGTGTGTGTGTGCGCGCGCGCGCGCGCACATGTGCCAGCACTGAAGCTTGATCTAAGAGACTTACTCTTGCTTGGCTTTTTCAGTCAATGCTGGCACTCTACCACTGGAGTCACAACTTCATTTCTGGCCTTTCAGTAGTTTGCTGGAGATAAGACTCCCATGGATTTTCCTGCCTGGGCTGGCTTCTAATCATGATCCCCAAGATTTCAGCCTCCTGGCTAGGATGACAGGCGTGGCACACTAGTGCCTGATTCTATTCATGCATGTATTTATGGCATTCCTTCACTCATGTATTTGGTCATGTATGAAGTGTAATGTGTTACCTTCACGCAATAAATAAAACACTTTGGAAAGAACAAAGGCCTCTAGGGGAATGTGTAAGAGTTAAACCCAGAGTCAGTGCTGACTCTTCATCTCCACTAAATAGAGAGAATGTGAGAGACCCTGAGAGAAAATTTTTAATCTGAGAGAGGTGCAGGCTAAACTCCGTAATGACTGTGGAATTTGGCTGTCGATCCTGTGTTGTAGTCTGGGAGACCTCCTTCTCTAGTTTGTCTCCATGACCTGGAAATCTGAGGGGCCTCTTGGCTCCTCTACAAGTCTTCTTGTGCCCCTGTAAGCCATCCTTGGGTTGTTCCTGGGAGTTGACACCTGGCAGAATTCCCTATGGGGAGGTCTTCAATGGCTATGTCTGGGCTGATGTTGTACAGGAAGGAAAATAGTCTATAGATAGTCTCATGGGAGACCCACATGGAGAAACAGAGGGTATCCAAATACATAATGTGAATGGACAGCCACCAAGGGCCAGGAGAATTGGAATTTCTTCCTCCACTGGAGGGTCCCATCTGTTGTCTTGTTCTGTACCTCCTTGTTGTCCCTGGAGATCAGTGGAGAGAATGTCACCAGATCTCTTCCACCAGCTCACATCTCCTGGATGTGAAAAACATGAGAGTCCATAAAATACCATCAGAAGAGGAGGTGAAATTTTCTCACAGTAATTCTTTCACCTACAGGCCAGGTGAAGAATGAGAGTGTGTTCTACTTGGATTGAACCTAAACGTGGGAAGGGCCTTTTTGCCCTTGTGAATCAGGAATACCTTTGGTACTCAAGCTTTGAGTTCTTTTCACAGAAAGAGGCAGCTTGTTCAGATGCCTTAAGTGTGGCCTTCTTTTGAATTACTGAGATGCTATTTGATCTGAAATTCAACTTTCCTTGCCCAGCGGGACTCCCTTCTTGACTGATAAGGCTGTGTTTCAAGGACCTAGCTGCTGCAAAGATCCTCTGGACAAGTTGAACATCCATTAATGGCTTGCACGTAGAAAGGCTGGTATGGAGCATGTTTGGTTCCAGAAGATGCTTTTGTTGTGCCTGCTGCCCCTCCCTGCAGCAAAGGAAGGGATGGCCAGGTTGAAAAAAATATCTTTTCCTTCTCCTGCAATGCAGTTAACCCGAAGGACCCCAACCCCTCCTCGCTACTCACCTCCACAGCTCCAGAAGCCTCACCTCAAAAGTCAAGCCAAGCTCAGGTGGTGTAGCAAAGCCCCGCCCACGTTGCCTGCCAACTCTTAGCCAATAGGAAGAGTTCTTACTATATGCTGGTTCCCTAGGTAACCAGAGCAAGCACTCAAGAAGGACCAAACTCCCAGAGGCCTTTGGGCTACTTTGGAAGTCAATGCTGTATCCACCTCAAGCCCCAACTCTGCCCTCAAGAGCCAGCCATGTTTCTTTCTGCCTGTTAACTCTGCTTGATTTAAAATACACACAGCCATAAACACTCAGGGCAGCCAGCAGCCTGGCCGGATGTAATATTAATTTCTTTTCTGGTTTATTTGTGAAGGAGTCAACCATATAAATCACTGGAAGCCATGGAGATCGGAAGTGAAATGACATCTTTAA
>NW_012267308.1:1012653-1036669 GCF_000151885.1 Dipodomys ordii
ATCTTTAACCTTTCTCAGTTGAATTTCCTTGACCTCCGTGTAGTGCTGTGATTTGGTGAATTTGTTACATTTCACTCTCACAGCGTTCCTTTCTCTTTTGTGATAGGAAACGGGGACCCCCTTCTTAGCCCCCTGCATCTCTTCTCCGGATCTCTCAGTGTGTGGATCAACTGCTTTTTAAAAAAAAATTTTCCTGGGGGTATTTTGGCACCAGACTGACAGTCCTTCAACAAGAATGCAGTTAAGCTGCTAAGGTAAGTCTCACTCTATGAAAACTCTTTGGCCTGGATACATTCTGTTTCCTTCTCCCCTGTTGTACTGACCTGAGATAAATCCAAGCTACACAAGACCAATTATCTTTACCCCTGCCTCGGCCAACAGCATCCTAGAAACTTCTACTGGGCTCAGGTAGAATGCCCGTATCTTAATTCTTCACTTTAGGCACGTGACAGCTTACAGAAACATCCTCCACTTGCATTGTTGAATATTAGGTGGGGGAGGAACAAAAAGATCCACTTTGTGGCTTAATTCCTTTCTCAAGTTTTCTTCTGGGATAAAGAAGAAGCTTCGTTTGAAAAAAAAAAAAATCTCGAGGTGCTGCTGGCATATTCTGGTTCCAAGAAAGTACTGCTGTTATTTTGAGCAGTTTTGAAACAAGCAAATCAAAGTGAAGATTTGAAATAGCTTTTTTTCCCCTTTCTTTCTGAAAGCCTGAGCTGAAATCATAAATTATTCTGCACCATGATTCTTTCTGATAGTAAAAAGTACAAAAAAAAAAAAAGAGGGAGGGAGAAAAAAAACCATACCTCTTTGCCATTTCTGAAATGTGGAAAAGTTAAAAATAAAATGAAACATTTAAATCTTGGCTGTGGAGGACTTCAGATAGACATCAATGCCATTCGATCAAGGCTCATATCAATTAGCCCTCCACCATGAGGATCTGATAGTGGTTGGTGAGCAGATCACACAGGTTGGTTCAGGGTTCTGGTGTTAAATATGTCAAGGGCTAGGAAAGATGCTAAGAATGACCATGAAATGGAAAGGAAGGGTCTGGGGGCTCGTACATGAAGGCCTGGAGGCAGAGGCCTGGGCAATGGCAGCCATCCTGCCTTGTGTGATCTGCTAGGAGAGAAATGTGGTGCATTAAGAGGGTTGGAATTCTTCCTTGGTTCACTCCCTCCACCCCCTTTATTTGAGTAAGAAAAATGTTGATTTCACACCATGGTGTTTTCCAGAAACCTTTTTTTATGTGATATATATATATATATATATATATATATAGTATGTAAGGGGATATATTTTGTGTTAAGAAAAAGCAAATTCTAGAAGTCATGGGATGCCCATTCAGGGCGGGGGACAGGCCTCTTCTGGCTCCTCCAGGTGTTGGGGATGACCCTCAAATTTCCCAGCCCTTGGATATCCAGACTGAACCATTTGGCGCGGTTCCTCCTACTCACATCGCAGGCAGGGAGAATTTTTTTCTTTTTTGGTTCCATAGCTGTTTGGTTGGGAAAACAAGCCTGCCGTTGCCAGTAAGGTTTAGGATTTGCCTGCCAGATTAGGGAATGTCTGAGAAGACTATTTTCCCTCTTGGGAGGCAAAACACAGATGGGGGAGAGTTAAGAGTCTTACAATATTTAACTGCTACATTAATGGTAGAGATTCTGCTGCCTGGTGGCTAGGCGTAACTGCTCTTCCCATTACCAAGACCGGGGAGAATGGGCCCAGGTGGGAGAGGGTAGAGGAGGGAGAGGACACACCAGCTTGTTCTGGACCATTCTATAGAATGTAGAGTATACTCGGTGCTACCTCTTGAGGTGTGCTGCTGGGATGTTGGCCACTTCTTGACTCTAGAACAGACTGTGGCTCCCAGCTTTACCCGATTTTCCTGCCAGCGATGCACAATTTCAAAATGTTAACCCCCCTGGGCTTTGTAGAGCAATTAAGGCAGCCCCCTCCCCCCCTTGATGCATAGGGTACCCAGTCCAAATACCCAGTTCAGTGCTTCCAGAAAACTTCAATGGAATCCAACCCTAGGCTTCTCCTATCCATGCATGTCTGTGATAGAGTTTTGTGTCTGAACTAGGAACAGCGAAAGACTCATAATAATAGCTAATAATAAAACAGAACTATCACAGCTATATATGGTAATAAGCATTCTTCGCCAATGCATTCTCTCCCTCTCTCAAAAGAGTCAAGATAAATATTAATATTTGGGGACTGTGGCTGACCTCAGGTAGATGACACAGTGGAAAGTGAATTGTGGATAAGGCAACTGCTGCATGTTGGGTAATGAGAGGGCAGAGAGATTGTCCTGGAAGGAACAGGCACATCCCGAGGGTGATTTAGAGGCCCTGTGAACTGGGAGGTAGAGTTGGAAGTTTCTGTCTGAGAGCAAATTCATGTCTCCTGGTGACAGGAAAGGAGAAGGGCTCAGGAAGAGGATTACACAGGCGGGCATTTCCCTCCCATGCTCTTGGTGAGTTTGTGGCCCCAGAACACAGGCTCCTGAATCCTGGAGCTGGACCCCTTTCCTGGGTGTCCAGAACTCTGATAGGGCTGATTTCAAATAGGTCAAGAGTGGATTAATTCAGTCTCTGAGCTATTTCTCGGCTTTATGGAATTAGCTGTGTGTGTGTGTGTGTGTGTGTGTGTGTGTGTGTGTGTTGTGATGGAGTGTGTGTGGGGGGAGGAGTCACTAGTCCCATTTCTGCATTCTACCCATGTCTCATGGGTTGTTTTTTTGTTTTGTTTTGTAAACAAACACATTTGACTTAGTGAATTCATAAAATGCCACAACAGGCTAGGTATGGTAGTATATACCTATGATCCCAGCTAGGTGGGAGGCTCAGATAAAGAGGACAGAAAGTTCCAAGCCAACCTGGGCAACTTAGCAAGACTCTTATCACAAAACATAAATTAAAGAGTAAGGGGTGAAAGTAACTCAACAAAAAATATTTTTTTTAAGCTTGTCTTCGATCCTTAGAATTGTAAAAACAAAACCAAACCCCCCAAAAAAGCAAAAACAAAAAGCAGAAAAAGCAAACAACCAAAAAACACCCTAAAAACCAAAAAACAATAAAGCAGTACAGACACAATTTGGGGTAACCATATTGCCACCTTCATGTACCCCCTACAAAGAAACAGGAGCCACCCTTGGTGACTGAACCTGTCACACCTCAGAAAGGGACTTCATGTCTTAGATGTCTCTCCAGAAACACCTTTCAGAGACATGAGGCCCAGATTTCCAGATAGGAATGGTACTGAGACACCATAGCTTTCTTCCATGTTTCAGGCACCTGTGTCCCCTCCCGTTACACCCAGGGTAGGCTAGATTCAGAGAACTTTAGGCAAGATGAACTTAGGGGACTCCTGCTCAGGCTTTGGCTGTCCCAAGGTAGCTCCATGATTCTCCTGTCCCCATACAGACTTTGAGTCAAACAGCCTTCCCATGGCAGTAATTGCCTCAGTTAAAGGCTGCTGTGGATATCCTTTCTGAGTAGAGAGAATAATTTCTTTGTGATGATGATGATAAACCTTTTTGATCTTTACCAAGAGATCCTGAAGCTCACAGACACAAGGATCCTTGTAAGCTCCTTTGTGGGCATGCAGTGAAGTAGGAATTGAAGGTTTATTACTCAACTTTCCCACAGAGAAAAGTGCAGCGCAAAGGTAATCGGAATTCTAGCGGGCAAGTGGAGTTGGAATCTGCGGATCAAGCATTCTTTAGGATGATGCCAGTGAATTCACACAAATCTCTTAGCAGGCAGATACTGTTGGTTTTTTTTCCCCATTTTTCGAAAGTGGAAAGAGGTTGGAGAAGTGATGGTCTGCCTCAGGTAGATAGTGTGTTAGCCTTTCTCATCGCTGTGACAAATGGCCTGACATGAACACCTTTAAAGAGAGAAGGATTCATTTTGACTCACGATTTCAGAAGACATACTCTATGGCCACTTGGTCATAATATGCCTGGGCAGAATATTTGCTGTTCATATCATGGCAGACAGGAAGGAGAAGGCAGGAGAGGGGGAGGAGAAGAGGTGGGCCAGGGACAGGATATCCCCAAGGCCATACCCCCAGTGACCTGCTTCCTCCAGCTAGGCCCTGTATCTTAACGTTTCTACAACCCCCCCAAAATAGCACTTCATATGAGGAGCCCAGGTTTAGCGCATAGCTTGTGGAGAGGACAGTTCAGATTCAGACTTTAACAGATGGCAGGGCCAAGGTCTGAGGGTGGCTCTTGTGGACATTTTAACCTGATCTCACCTAAGGACACTGAAGACAGCATTGATAGTGAACATGCCTGTTGTTCAAGGAGTTGGGGCGGGAAGTGTAAAGAGGAGAGCCAATGGATGGGCAGAAAAATGGGCAGGAAGTGTACAGAAGAACGCCAATGGACCAGCAAGAATATGGGTAGGAAGTGGACAGAAGAAAGCCAATAGACAAGCAGAAAAATGATTGGGGAGTGTAAAGAAGAGAGCCAGTGGACAAGCAGGAAAATGGAAAATGGGCGGAGAGTCTAAAGAAGACAGCCAAGCCGGGCACTGGTGGCTCAGGCCTGTCATCCTAGCTGCTCAGGAGGCTGAGATCTGAGGATCATGGTTCAAAGCCAGCCTGGGCAGGAAAGTCCAGGAGACTCTTAAGTTCAATAAACCACTAGAAAACTGGAAGTGGCTCTGTGGCTCAAGTGGTAAAGTGCTCTCCTTGAGCTGAAGAGCTGAGGGACAGTACCCAGGCCCAGAGTTCAAGCCCCACAACTGGGGGAATAAAAAAAAAGACAGCCAATGGACAAGCAGAAAAACAGGTGTAAGGAAGACAGCCAATGGATAAGCAAGAAATGAGGTGGGGAATGTAAAGAAAGCCAATGAAAATGGACAGGGAGTGTAAAGAAAGCAGCTAATAGATAAGCCAGAAAATGGGTAGGGAAAGGGAGGAGTATCTGTATGTTAGAGGATCTGGGTGGTCAGGGCTGGCCTATCAAAGACATGTCCAAAGGGCATAGAAGAGTCAGATGGGTGGAGGTCTGGCAAAAGTCATAACGAGTATCAATGAGGTTGGCTTATCTTACAAATAAAAGTGTAAGCCAATGTCTACCACAACATAGTAAGCTCTGGGGAATGATAAGCAGGTTGAGAAGACTTGGCTTTGTAGGCCATGGTGACACATTTTTGGATTTCTCTTATGGGTAGTTACATATGTGTGCTTGTGTGTGTTTGTGCCAGTATTGGGACTTGAACTCAAAGCCTAACACTCTTGCTTAGCGTTTTCCACTCAAGGCTAGTGTTTACTGCTTGAGTCACGTTTTCACCTCTGGCTTTTTGCTGGTTAAGTGGAGATAAGATATTGAACTCTGATCCTCCTATCTCAGCCTTCTGAGTAGCTAGGATGATAAGCAGAAGCTACTAGCACCCAGTTTTGTTTTGTTTGTTTGTTTTATAGTGCTTAGGGTCAAGTTCCTGGCCTTAATCAATGCTTAAACACTCAGCCATTGAACTATGTGCCAACCCCTTCCTGTTTGTGTTGCTTTTAACAAACTTGGATGTCTGGAGAAACTCACCTTTCCCAGGTGTGGCAATTGCTCCCAGGTGGGAGAATTACAGTGGCTTGGATGATTTAGTGAGTCTCTTTATGGTGCTCTTTGCTTTCCATCAAAAGAATGGCCCAGTGACCTGTCCAAGTAGAGAATAGAGACAAGCAGGCTCTAGGACACAAAAGGATGGCCAGCAGACCCTGGGGCTATTCCTCAAGACCAGCATGGGTTCCTGAGTAGCCTGAGGCCGCTGGGCCCATTGGCAGTTGCTGGACAGAAGTGCCCTGTGAAGAACTCTTTGTCTTCCTTCTCATCAGGGAGGCTTAGTCTGGCTGAGTTCTGAGAGAGAGAGCAGTGGCCTTCAAGGAAGCAGAGATATCTCCCAGTCACTTCAGGAGAAATTGAGTCCTGTTGGGTTATGCTGATATGCAGAGGTTGATTAAGAATGCAGAGTCTTGGTCATAGTTTTGGCTTCTTTCCCTTGGACTCTGCAGATGTGATGTCACCTGGAACTTCCTTTTCTGGAATTTTAGAGCATTCATAAGCCATTGAAGTTAGCAGAACTTTTACCATCAAAGCCATAAGTCTCAAGACAGGGAACTTGTCCAGGCTTGCATAGCAAATCTTTGGCAGAGCTGAACCGGAAGTCACACTAGCCCATTTGTCATCTTAACACCATGAGCCAGCCTTTGGGTAGTCACAGATTATCTGGGGGGCATTCTGACCTGAAAGGTGACACCTATTTGTGTGTGGGGGGGAGGATTTTGTGGGGGGGACTTCTGTCTTTATTTTCCACTTTGGGAACACATATACTAAAAGTTTTGGACAACAGGTATTAGCGCTGAAGCAGCTCAGTCTGCGGGAGTTCAAGTTCAACCTGAGTACACTCCTGGGGAGGAGACCCAGGCAGCCATGACCCACCTGTCTCTGTGTGTCCCAGGCAGGAAAATAAATCCAGATGCTTCTTCCCCACTACTGTTGGCAACTTATTTAAGTTTTCATAAAACTTTCTGGCTGAACATGGTGGTATACATCTGTAATCCCAGCTATTCAGGAGGGAGGGAGACGTAGGAGAATTGTGATGCGAAGCCATCCAGGGCGGAAGTGAATGTCCTGGCTGAAAAATAGCAAAAGCAAAAGGGTTGGGGACATGGCTGCATAGGTTAGGAGTGCTGGTTTAACAAGTCTCATGTCCTGCGTTCAGACCCCAGGGGTGAGAACACATAACAAAAGTCACAGACAAGGAGGCCTTGGTGTCCTCTGTGGCCTCCTGGTGTCCAGATAAGGGGTCCAGGTTAGTGTTTAGCTCACCTGGCACCCATCCGTCCTGGGCCCCTGGTTCTCCCTGCAAAGGGCCCAATATCCTCCTCTCCCTCCTCCTTGATGAAGGTTGTGGGCCTAGAAGACAGAGACAGGAGGATGGGAGCATGGAAGACCTCAGCTGAGGAGCTCCTCTCATCTGAATAGTGTGCCATCCGGGTAGTTGGGCCACCCAGGCCGTCACCTTCCTGGTCTCGTCACTTCCTGTTGGTCCCTGGCGCCATTCATTCCCCATCTTTCTCTCTCAGCCCCAGCCTCGTGCAACATGCAGTTTCTGTGTGTGTAATGTTATTTGTTTTTATTTCTGTAATCCCTTTATTGTTTGCACAACTGCTGTCAGACTGTTGCCTGAAAGTATCACAGGATAATTGCAGAACGCCTGCATAAGTAATTTCTTATGAAACCGGGCCTTGTCTGCATATAAAATTGTTTTTTGTGTGTGTGTCTGTGTGTGTGTGTTTTCTTTCCATGGCTGCATCCATGGGCTTTTACTACATGGAAAGCTGTTCACTGGGAATTTACCTTCCCCACAGGCCAGAGATGGCAGGGCCTGACACTTGGACATAATGAAATATTATCACAATTCCTTTTTTTTTTTCCTTCTACTCTTTTTCTTTCTTTCTTTTTCTGGCCATATGACTTTTCTAGAAAGCGACAGTCTGATGTGATCAGAAAAGGCCTGACCTTCCCCAATAGAGGGGCAAAAGGGTGGAGGGATGGAGGATAGAGGGATGGAGGATGGAGGGTTGGAGGATAGAGGGATGGAGGATGGAAAGGTGGAGGTGAAGGGATGAAGGATAGAGGTGTAGAGGATGGAGGGGTCGAGAATGGAGGATGGAGGGATATGAAGACAGAAGGGTGGAGGATGGAGAATGGAGGGGTAGAGCAGGGAGGATAGAAGATGGGAGATGACACCGGGCACTGGTAGTTCACACCTGTAATCCTAGCTACTCAGGAGGCTGAGATCTGAGGATCACGGTTCAAAGCCAGCCCTGGCAGGAGAGACCGTGAGACTCCTATCTCCAATAAACCACCAGAAAACCGGAAGTGGTGCTATAGCTCAAGTGGTAGAGCGCTCGCCTTGAGCTGAAGAGCTGAGGGACAGTGCCCAGGCCCAGAGTTCAAGCCCCACGACCAACAACAACAAAAAAAAAGAAGATGGGAGCTGAAGGGATGGAGGATAGAGAATGGAAGATGGAGGGGTGGAGGGGTGGAGATGGATGAAACATGGATGGATGGAGAATAGATGGATGGAGGCTGGAAGGGTGGAGGACGGAGAGGGGAAGGACAGAGGGGTGCAAGATGCAAGGATGGAGGGGTGGAGGACTGGAGGGGTGGGCAGATTTGGGGAAGTGGAGGACCAGGGGCGGGGGTGCTCCGACTTTGGGGACAGCCCCTGGAGAAGGCCCCGAGCTCCTCCCAGCTTGGCCCCTGGAGTTCCTTCTTCGGAGAGTCCACATTTCTTCGATATTAATGGCGCACAGGAGTGAAAAGAAACGCGTTTGATTCTCGAGTCTAACCCTGCTGTTATCCAAGTAACTTCCAGCTTATTAGCGACAAAGGACTTCTCTCCTCTCCGCTGCCCTGTTGGCGAGGGCTTCCTGAATTAAACCGCTGCTTCCTGTCCTTTATATGCATGACCACATCTGGGTACCCAGCTCGCAGCCCCAACGCTTAATAACAATCACCTTCCCCTTCAGTCTCTCCTGATTGTTCCTAATTCACTCTGACAGATAGTGGCTGACAACTCGCCCGCGCTTCCCTCCCTTCGTGACCTGAAGTTACTCACGGCACTTACATAGTCTGTCATTTTTAATATTTGATTTCATTTTAAGTTATGTGTTTTACTGAGAAGATGAAACCAAAAAAAAAAAAAAAAGCAGGGAGGGAAGGAGGGGCTGAAATAGAACATAAATTTAACCCTTCTCGTCATCCGGGCCCAGCCTACAGCGCCCCACCCCACCCTCCCTCAGCCACTGGGTGACTGTGCCCTTTGCTGGGTCTTTCTGGGGTGGTGGCCACAGGTGCTGGGTGGTCTCCTTCCTTCCTTCTTGCTCTTCTCTTTTTCTTTTATTCTCTTTTCTTTTTCTTCCTCTCTTCTCTGCTCCTTCCTTTTCTCCTCTTCTTCCTGCTCTTCTCCCTTCCTGTCATCTCCCCTATCCCTTCCTCTTCCCTATTCCCTCCTTCCCTCCTTCTCTCCTTCCTTCCTTCCCTCCTTCTTTCCCCTTCCTTCCTTCCTTTCTTTTTTCTTCCTTCCTTCCTTTCTTTCCTTCTTTCTTTCTTTCCTTCCTTCCTTCTATCCTTCTTTCCCCTTCTTTCCTTCCTTCCTTCCTTTCTTTCTTTTCTTCTTTCTTTCTTGTTCTGAGGATTGAACTCAGGGCTTTGTACTTACAAAGCAGGTACTCTACTACTTGAGCCATACCTCCAGCCTCCTTTGACCTTGATTATTTTCAATGTAGGGTCTCCCTGTATGCCCAAGCTGGCCTGTGCCTCTCCACATGGCTGAAGAGGTCAAGGGTGAGCTACTTCATCCAGCCACTTTCCTTATGGCTGTGGTAACATGTGTACACCACTGTGTTGAGCCCTAAGTTGAGATGAGGGGCTCATGACCATTCATGTCTGACCTGGCCTCAAAACTCAGTCTCTTGATTGCTGTTTCCCATGTAGCTAGGATTATTGTCTTGAGCCACTGTGTCAGTCTCGATCTTTTGTTTGTTTTTGTGTTGCTCCTGGGGCTTGAACTCAGGGCCTAGGTGTGTTTTTGGTCAAGACTTTTTTGGTCAAGGCTAGCATTTTACCACTTTGAGCCATAATGCCACTTTCATTTCACAAATGTTTCTGCCTGGGCTGGCTTTGAACCACCATCCTCATATCTCAACATCCTGAGTAGCTAGGATTACAGGCATGAGCCACCAACACCTAGCCCTATTTTTGGTTAGTATGTTTTACTTACACAAAGTTGTATCATTTTCCCACATATGCATACAATGTATGTTAACCACATTCACACTCTGTATTACCTTTTATTTATCCTCTCCCCACTTGCCAATAATTTGAACATTTCATTGTATTTTTGTGTATGTGTGTGAAGGACTTTGACTGCATTTGCCTCTCCTTTCATCCTTCCTGTTCCTATTCATTTGCACCCCAAAGTACTCCCTCAGATTTTAGTTATACCTCTCTTTTTTTCTTTTCCTTGCCATTCTGGGGTTTGAACTTAGGCCTCCAGTTTCCTTGATTGCTTGCTTGGCTGATGCTTAAACCATGCCTCTCGCCTGGCTTTTTGCAGAATGATAGGAGATGGAGTCCTGATGACTTTGCTGCCTATGCTAGTTTTGAGCCATGAGTCTCTGGATCTCTGGATCTTCTGAGCAGTTGGGATTATAGGCATGAGCCATTGTCTATCTATCTATGTATCTATCTATCTATCATTATATATGCGCATATTATGTCTAGATTTTGTACATGAGAAGAATCATGTGCTATGTGACTTTTGAAATCTGGCTTATTTCACTTAACCTGATGATTTCCAGTTCCATCCATTTTCCTGTAAACAGAGTAATTTCATTCTTTATGACTGAATAATACTCCCTTATATGTATATACACCACATTCTCTTCATCCATTCATCAGTGATTGATTGACTTGGCTGTTGTAAACAGTACTGTGATCTTCATGGATGTGCAGGTGTCTCCAATGTCTGTGGATTGACATTCCTTGGACTATTCGCCCAGGAGTAGGATATAGCAAGATCTTATGGTAGCTGGAGTTGTAAGATTCTGGAAGGATCTCATTGGATGCCTTCTGTCTTGCCCATCATCAATCTTGAAAATTGTCTTGGTTTTGAGGCATGCTGACTGAAATTAAGTGTAGGATGGAAGGAAAGAGTACATATGGCCCATTGGCTTTCCGCCTTGCACATGGGATGAAGATCTGCATGTGCAGAAGAAGAGTTTGTCTGCTGGATACAAAAAAATAGGGAGGCCTCACAAAACATGATCTTTCCCACAAAATATGGGGTGCTGGTGGCTCACAACTGTAATTTGAGGCTGCGATCTGAGGATCACAGTTCAAAGCCATCCTGGGGAGGAAAATCCCTGAGATCCTTATCTCCGGTGAACCACAAAAAACCCAGTAGTGGAGTTATAGCTCAAGCAGTAGAGAGCTAGTCTTGAGCAAACAAACAAAAAACAACAATCCATAAGAACCCTCAGAGACAATACCCAGGCCCTGAGTTCAAGCTCCAGAACATGCTCTCTCTCTCTCTCTCTCTCTCTCTCTCTTTCTCTCTCTCCTCTCTCTCTCATACACACACACACACACACACACACACACACACACACAGAAGATCAGTTGTAAGAATGAGACTAAATTGTTAACAAATAACTAAGTGAGGCTAGTACTTGTGGCTGATCCAATGCTCAGTACTTTCTCATCATTCATTTAAAGAAGGATAACAAAGTAGTTGAATTGCCATAAAAAGAAAATCTTGGAGCTGATGATGTTTAGATAAACCTTAGAGAGATCAGAATGATTGTCTTAAGTAAGCCAGGCACTGTGCCTCAAACCTATAATCCAAACTACTTGAGAGGCTGAGATCTGAGGATGGTAGTTTAGGCCAGCCCTAGACAAAACTAAATTCATGATACTCCATGTCAAACCATTGGACTGAGCACAGTGGTGTTCCTCTGTAATCCCAGCTATAGGTGTAGTACAATGGCATAAGTAGGAAAGATTCAGGCCCAGACCTGTGTGGGCAAAATGAGACATGCTCCCTTAAAATGAACCCACATTAAAAAGGAGCTGGAGGTATTTCTCAAGCGGTAGAGCACTTACCTAACAAGTAGGAGACCCTGAGTTCAAGCCCCTGTACTGCCAAAAAGAAAAATCTCCTAAGTAAATCTGGGGAGGGGGCCCACAAAAGCTGTTGTCTGTAGAAGGGAATTCTAGAAAGTGAGCTTATTTCCGAGAGAGGAAGAGTTAGGGAAAGTAGCAACCAGACAAACGGATGGGCAGAAAGCCAGGGCTGGCCTGCGGGAGAAGGAGGTCACTGTTTTGTTTTGTTTGTTTGTTTGTTTGTTTGTTTTGGTCCGGTCGTGGGACCTGAACTCTGGGCCTGGGCACTGTCCCTCAGCTCTTCAGCTCAAGGCTAGCGCTCTACCACTTGAGCCACAGCGCCACTTCCGGCTTTTCTCTTTTTGCTTATGTGGTGCTGAGGAATCGAACCCAGGGCCTCAGGCATGCAAGGCAAGCGCTCTACCACTGAGCCACCTTCCCAGCCCCGAGGTCACTGTTTTATAAGGAGTTGGAGTGTGGGTATGTAGAGAGAAAAGCCAGAGTGGAAGTGTGTGTAGATCAAGAGAGAGAGAGAGAGAATATGAGAAGGAAGTTACTAGCAATTAACTCAGATGAGCTCTAGGCAGCCAGAAGTTTGTGGACAGGTTGAAAAAGAGAGAGGCAGAAGACCAGCCCCTTCCATGGCTGGGTGCAGGATGTGACTTTGGTCTTGTCTTCATTGGGTGACATGAGCAAGTCAGGAAGGAGAGGAAGTGACTTCGGGATGTCTAGCTCTCCATCAACCTCTTCTTGGTCATGCATGATCTGCTGATGTTCTCAGGCCAGAAATGTGAATTCCAGGCAACAGCTATCTTTGTCTGGTGTGTGTGTATGTGTGTGTGCACACGCGCGCACATGTGTGTGCGCTGGTCCACTCAAGGGCTGGGTGTTAGGAGCCTCCTAGACTTTTCCTGCCCAAGTTGGCTTCGAACCGTCCCCCTCAGATCTCAGCCTCCTCCTGAGTAGCTAGGATGACAAGCATGAGCCACCAGCGCCCAGCAGACTGCGTTTTTAAATAATAAGAATAAAGCAGTTCTCCTTCTTTAGAAAACACAAAGCACACTTTCTGTTCACAGGGGTGCTGTACATTCTTTTCTCCCCAAGCATAGACAATAGATGATGCTCTTCACTTTTGTTGGAGGTACAATGAACACCAGTGTCCCGGGCAGGCATAAAACAATGGAACAATCGAAAGATCCATGGCTTCCGCTTACATGTCAGTTCCAGGAGTAAGGAGTTCACTTGTTTGACTCTGTGCTCTCCGCCATGGCGGGTGATGACGGGTGAGCATGTTGAAAGAGCGTGGCCCCTCTGGTCACAGGGTTCAAGACCCCTGGCTTCTCAATTTGCTTTGATGAAATCCAACCACCCGCCTGGTCACTGGCCATCTGAAATCAAGGCACAGTTTATGAAAGGAACACGCAATTATCTTGTTTATTCAGGGTATAAATAGAGTTCATGCATTTTAAAATTTTTCTTCCTGATAAGGACTTGCGCCAGCATTGAATCTTTAGATAATCAGTCTCTCTCTCTCTCCCTCCCTCCCTCCCTCTCTTTCCCTGTCTCTTTCCCTCCCTCCTTTCCTCCTGGCCCCTCTGTCTTTCTTTCTGTAGCTATCTCTGTCGCCCTCTGTCACTCTTTCCCCCACTCCTCTGCTCCCTCTGCTCCTCTCCCCTCCCCCCTCCTTCTCTCTCCTCATAGTCAACAGCTTTCTGTCTGTCCCTGTCTCTGTCTCTGTCTCTGTCTTCCTCTCCCTTCTCTTCCATGCCCTTCTACTGCCCTCCTCTCTCTGTCTTTTCCTCTCCCTCTCCTTCTTCTCTTCCTTCACTTCCTTGTCTCCCTCTTCGTCTTCTCTTCCTGTTTCCCCTCCCTATCTTCCTCCCCCTTTCTCTCCTTTCTTCTCCCTCCTTCCCCTCTCCCCTTCTCTCTCCTCCCTTCTTGCTCTCCTTCTCTCCTTTCTCCTCCTCCTTCTCCTTCTTTCTCTCTCCCTTACCTCCTACATACTTTTTTCTCTTTTCTCATTTTTCTTCTCTTCTTTTCCTTCCCCTCTCCCTCATTTGTCTTTTTTCCACCCCTCTCCCTCCTCTCTCTCCTTCATAAAGGGAGGGATCCCTGGGCTGTTCTGGAAAAGTCTGGACCTTTCTGCACAGCCCATCCCTGGACCATTTCTTGTAGTCCCTTTCCCCCCGCCCCCCCCTTCTCACCCAGTCTTGGTGGAGGAGAGCTGCCTGCACAATGGAGCAAGGCGTGCTTGGTACTTCCAAAAACACACAGAAGGATCACTAAGTCCACATCACCTCTGCCAGCCCAAAAAGGACTTGGTACAGAGATGCAGTCTGGCAGCCCTGCCTTTGTGGGGAGCAAGTGCTCCACCCAGAACAGCTCCTCAGCCCTACACCAGCACTTCTACCCCACCACACTTCTTCCTGAGTCTTACTATGAGTACCATCTGTTCATGTACTTTTTTTTTTTTTTGGTTGGTCATAGGGCTTGAACTCTGGGCCTGGGCACTGTCCCTGAGCTCTTCAGCTCAAGGTGAGTGCTCTACCACTTGAGCCTCAGTGCCACTTCTGGTTTTCTGGGGGTTCACTGGAGATAAGAGTCTCACGGACTTTCCTGCCCGGGCTGGCTTTGAACTGTGATCCTCAGATCTCAGCCTCCTGAGTAGCTAGGATTACAGATGTGAGCCACCTGCACTGGCTTGTACTTAACTTCTTTAAGGCAGACATACTTCTTTGTGTGTATGTTTGGGTATGTGGGGAGAACTTGAGCTTGAACTCAGGAACTCAGCACAGTCCCTTGGCTTTTTTACTCACTTCTAGATTGAAAGATTCTTTTTTTTTTTTTTTTTTTTGGTTGTGGGGCTTGAACTCTGGGCCTGGGCGCTGTCCCTGTGCTCTTTAGCTCAAGGCAAGTGCTTTACTGCTTGAACCACAGCACCACTTCTGGTTTTCTAGTGGTTTATTGAAGATAAGAGTTTCATGGACTCTCCTGCCCAGGCTCGCTTTGAACCGTGATCCTCAGATCTCAGTCTCCTGAGTAGCTAGGATTATAGGCGTGAGCCACGGGCACCTGGCTGAAAGATTCTTGAGAGTAGGCATCCTGTTCTTCAGTGCCAGCCAGAGTAGCCGGTAGCTATGCTAGCTGCCAGGCTATCAATCAATCAACCAACCAAACATTCAGTCAGTCTGTGTATCTATCTGTCTATCATCTATCTATCTCTCTGACTCTGTTTATCTATCTATCATCTGTCTGTTTATCAATCTATCATATATCTATCCATACATCTGTCTGTCTGCCTGCTTATCTATCTATGTCTGTTTATATATCTATCTACCTGTGGTCTGTCTGCCTGCATATCTGTTTATCTGTCTGTCTGCCTATTTATCTATTTGTCTCTCTCCTATCTAGTTCTATACCTACCAATTTTTTTAATCTATCTCTATCATCCAACTAGCTCTAGCTATCTCTATCATCTATCTCCATATACTTATGATTTATATTTTAACTGTGTATGATATAGTCTGTCAACTATTTATATATCAGCGATGTCTATATATTATGTATGTGTCCTCTATCTACCATCTCTATCTCTGTGTATGTAGCTATCATCCATGTATCTATTGATTATTTTTTTGTGCTGACACTGGGACTTGAACTCAGGGCTTAGACACTGTCCCTTAACTTTATCACTCAAAGCTGTTGCTCTGCCGCTTGAACCCCAGCTCTACTTCTGGCTTTGTACTGCTTAAGTGCAGACTTGAGTCTTATGGACTTTTTTGTCTAGGCTGGTTTCAAGCTATGATCCTCAGATCTCAGCCTCCTGAGTATCTAGGATGACAGGTGTGAGCCGTCTGTGCCCACCAAGGGCTGGACTTTTTTCTCCTTAATTTTGCTTTTTCTCAAGTCCATGACCCTAATTCCATGTAAGAAAGCTTGCCCTCTTACCTTGCAAAGTCCCTATGTGAAAGCCCTTCTGCTGGGAAAACTCAGAAGCAGCTCTGTCTGTTCTGTCTGTTCCTTACGGCTCCCCGCAGGTCGAGGGCTGGAGGGAGAGCGTGCCATTGCTAAGTCGACACTGACATGCTGATATTTCATTTTAATCTTGAGTGCCAGGTTACTTTCCAAATGAAGTGTCTCGGGCAAGGCTCTAACTTACATGAAATAAAAGAGCTTAATGTTAATTAAATATCATCTGACTATTGAAGCCATATTTATTGATGGTCCACAAGAACGCTGGCTAGGTGGACAGGCTAGGAATATACCTCTTATGCTGGGATTTCTTTGCAATTTCAGGCTTTCCTATTTGCATTGACCTTCACACAGCAAAGCTTTGACACATAGGGGCAGGAACCTGGACAGGTTCATTGGACCAAGTACATTTGTGTGTGTGTGTGTGTTTATAAATCTGCTCTCCAAGAACCCTTGGAGTTACAATGATAGGCATGAAAATAAAGAACTATCTCAGCAATGCAAAATTTACTTGTGCAGAAATGTGTACCACCAACCAAAAATCTGGTGAGGGCAGGCAAGCTGCTTAGATATTTATCCCTAAAACAGCAGGCCCCACCCCTCTGCTCCGATTGGCTGATTTTGGGCTTGGGATTGGCTAGCTTGAATAAGATAATTGTATTTACATAAGGTGACTTTGAAATGAGATTAACAGTATAACAAGTAATCTCAAGATACACCCACACCCTCTGCTATTTCTTGAACCATCTGAGATGTATCTTAATTCCATCTTGAAAAGAAAACAGTTTAAGACAAAACCTTACATTTCAAAAGACTCTTCCTTATCCCAAAGGTGTTTCTCTTTCTCTTTACAAGAGTCAAGCCACTAGGCCAAAGCAGGAACTTTAAAGCAACATACTTTGATAGAAGAGACAGTTTTTCTTACTTGTGTGTGCGTGTGTGTGTGTGTGTGTGTGTGTGTGTGTGTGTGTAACTTTAAAGCAACATACTTTGATAGAAGAGACAGTTTTTCTCACTCGTGTGTGTGTGTGTGTGTGCGCGCGTGCGCGCGCGCGCGTGCGCATGTGCCAGTTCTGGGGTTTGAACTCAGCTGGTACTTTATCCATGAGCCACCCCTCCACTTCTGGCTTGTTTTTGTTGGTAAACTAGAGACAAGATTCTCAGGGACTTTCCTACTCTAACTGGCTTTTAACTGTGATCCTCCTATCTCAGCCTCCTAAATAACTAGGATGACAGGCTTGAGCCACCAGTGCTGATTTTGGGTCAGGTACATTTATTAAATTCACACCTTTACAGAGCATTGTCTTAGGAGGTCAGAGTGGACTTCTGGTGGCTTTGTTTAATGATTTCCTCTGAGGAGGAGCCCACGATCTTTTTATGGCAGATCATTTTATGGCAGTTGTAGCATTGGGGGCAACTTGGGACAACTCTGAGTGATCTCTTGGAATGGCGGACACAGGGGTGACATTCTTTGGTCTCACCTTCCTCCTTTTCCTCCTTCCCTGGTCTAACTTCTCCCAATTCCCCTCCCCCACTGATGCAGCTTTGCTATTTGTTTTTCCAGGCTAAGAACAGTGATCCTCCTATATGCCACAGTCTCCGTGCAAACTTTGTCCTCCATGTCATTTACCCTGTTCCCTGGTCTCACTGTGTCTCAGAGCAACCCAAGGACAGGGCTTGGGTTCTTTCCACTTCCCTCCAGGGCTCCTCCATTCTTCTCCTGATGTGTGGAGGGGACATGTCAGCCCTCATCCTCCCTAAGAAGGGGCTCACCTGGGGGGCAGATCTGATTTTGGCAGTGGTGTCTTGGACCTGGATGGAGTGAGCCCTGGCATGTGAAGTTATGTTCTTCTCCTTGCCATTGACATCAGCATAGTGAAGATCTATCAATTTATCATCCACCCATCATCCATCATCCATTCATTCATCCATCCATCTACCCACCCACCCATCAATCCATCCATCATCCACCATCTACTATAATCTGACCACCCTTCTACCTACCAGTCTATCTATCCATCCATCTATATACCTACCCATCCTTCTATATACCTACCCATCTATCTATCCACCAGTCTATCTATCCATCTATCCGTCCATTCATCCACCTATTTATCCATCTACTCACTAATCCATGAATCCATCCATCCATCCCTCCATCATTTATCCATCCATGTATCTATCCACCCACCCACCCTCTCACTCACCAATTCATGCACCCATCCACACATCCATCCACTCATCCACCCATCTAGCCATCTATCCAATCTATTTATCTACCTATCCACCCATCCAACCACTGATCCATTTGCTCATCAGTCCATTCATCCATCATCCTTCCACACATCCCTTTACCCATCCATCCATCTATCCATCCACTCATTCACCCATCTATCCAATATATTTATCCATCCATCCATCCATCCAATGTTGTTAACCAACCCATCAATGAAGAGGTCATTGCCCTACCCTCACCCCATCCCCTGGGGGATGTGCAGGTGAATGAAGGTCCAACATTGCTCCAGTTTGGGATTTTCCAAGCAAGACCAGAAATCTGGATTTTTACATGGAATCCCACTGTTTCATGACGCACACACTTGTATCTGAAGCCATAAGCCATCCAGAGTCGTGTATGTTAGTCGGACATGACAAGCAACACTCACGGTACACACTGGGGTTTACCCAGGGAGATATGCAGGAGAGTGGCGGTTTGCAGGGGTCAAAGGAGGGCAGAGTTGAAGTAGGGGCCCCAGAGTACCCCACTTTCTCAGTGGAGAATCATATGGAAAAGGGCTAGAGACCATTTTTTTCCTTAATGTGTATGCTTGGTGGCAGGGGGGTGTCTTAGGACTTGAACTCAGGGCTTGGGAGCTGTCCCTTACCTTTTTCTCACTGCAGACTAGTGCTCTACCACTTGAGCTAACTTCTACTCCCAACTTTTTAGTAGTTCCTTGGGGATAAGAATCCCATGGACTATTCTGCCCAGGCTGGCTTTGAACCATGATCCTGAGATCTCAGCACCCTGAGTAGTTAGGCATGAGCCACCATCATCCAGCTTCAGAAACCATCTTGCAAGAGTACGCCCTGATGTGGCTTCTAAGACTTCCAGAAAATTGACTCGTTCTCCACCAGCTTGTCTGTATTCCACCTATAATTAGCAGCTGAAGTTTCTAAATGAACTGCCTAATCAAGTAAATATAGAAAACTTATTTTGAAGTGTTCCCAAGTCCTCTTTCTCCAACTGTCCATGCAGACGTCTCCCTACCTTGCTCATTGCTGCTATTTGTAGTCAAAGCCTCTTCTGGGTACTGTCTGGCAGCTCCACAGACATCCTACGTCTGCGATCTACAATAATGTTATTAGTATTTCACTGCCTAGTTGTTATTAAGTTTTAGTAGTTTCAGCTCAAGAGCAGGAGGTTATCACGGTGGGTGCTGATGGCTCACGCCTCCTAGTGCTCAGGAAGCTGAGATCTGAGGATCACGGTTCAAAACCAGCCTGGGGAAGGAAAGTCTGTGAGACTCTTTATCTCCAATGAACCACCAAAAAAGCCAGAAATGGAGCTGTGGTTCAAATGGTATAGCACCATGTTTGAATGAACAAATTCAGGGACAGTGCCCAGGCCTCTAGTTCAAGCACCAGTACTGGCATAAAAATACAAAACAAGAACTATATGCATATGTATCCCTCTCTCTCTCTCTCTCTCTCTCTCTCTCTCTCTCTCTCTCTTTCTCTCTCCTCTCCATCTCTCTCTCCATCCATCCATCTAGATAATTCTCCAAGTGATGCAGTCAAGCATTTAGTTTGAGGAGATGATTCCTACCTATTAACATCTTTTGATCTCTTATTTAGAAAGGCAACATGTTCCTGAGATTCAAAATGGTGGCACAGGGTTCCCATTTTATTTTGGCCAATTTAAGGTCTGGACATTCTACCTTTCTGGATTGTGTCTTGTGGCAAGTCACTGTCCTTGGGTATGGTTATGGCTGGTTGTGTCTTTGACCTGGCAGAGAAACATGTTAAAGGAAACAGAAAAATGCCTCCTCGTGCTACAAAGGGAGGGTTGAGACATTGGCTGTGAGTGAGGACATTATTAGCTTGGGTGAAGACGTTACTTTCTCCTCTACTTCAGAAGAGAAGCATCTTGTCTGATGGGATAGTATTTAGTGTATATATGCCACTCAATATTATTTACCTGGGATCCATTGTATAATTCTTCAGCCATTTTTTTTTAAAAAGGGAACCAATCAAGGAGTTTCTTCAGTGGCTTTGATCGGACTAAATTACTTCCATTTTTATGGAGAGAAAGAGAGAGACAAGAAAGAGACAGAGACATAGAGAGATACAGAGAGATAGAGACAGAGAGACACAGAGACACAGCGACAAAGAGTCAGAGAGAGACAAAGGCAGAGACAGAGAGACACAGCGACATAGACAGAGGCAGAGAGAGGTAGAGAGAGACACACAGACAATTCAGAGAGACAAAGGCAGAGACAGAGATAGAGAAAGAAACAGACACACAGAGAGATGGGCAGAGAGGGGCACACAGAGAAACAGACAGAGAGAGGGTGAAAGAGAGACAGACACAGAGGCAGAGACAAAGGCAAAGAGACACACACACATGAGACAGAGAAAGCCATAGACAGAAAGAGAGAGACACACAGAGAAAGAGAGACAGAGACAGGCAAAGACCCAGAGAGACAGAGAGAGAGAGAGAGAGAATGACACCACATAATAGACTGAGCAGCTATTACAGCAAGTTTATTATTATTGGTATATAAGCTAGCTGGGGGCTTTAAGCACAGAGCAGTTGGATAATTTAGCTAGCTCCTGGATCCAATTAAAAAAAAAATCTATGTTGTGTCCACAGTAGGGGACAGCCATAGCCGAGGAGAGGCGCTCTGTGGTTGGCAGGGACACACCTGTGGCACTCTGGTGGTTAGATGGCATTTTGGGATGCTGAACGCTCTCATTCTTTTCATGACTGCTTTTCCAGAAGACAGCCACTTCATGCCATTCCCCCACTTAGCTGAGATTACCAGTAGCCTTGTTATAAAGCAACAATGCCTGGTCCTTTCCGTTGGCAATGGAGAAGATTTCCATGTCCTTTTGCCATGGCTGGCAAGAAGCGTCTTTGATGAGTGAACTGTGTGTGTGTGTGTGTGTGTGTGTGTGTGCGCACACGCATGTGTGTGTGTATGGGGGGGGTTCTTTTCTAACTTAATTGATAACTCTGCTTGAATGATGGGGTATGCCCTGGGGTATTACATATTTCTTTAACTATTATACCTGGTGTCCATAAAGATGAATCTCGGGAAATTTGAACTAAAACTCCAGGGTGGTTTTTGGTTCTTTGAGGGGTGTAGTCAGTGTACCATAAACATTTTGAACTTGAGCCAACAGCTTTTCCTGACTCTGATTGCAAATTACTCTAGTATGTATAGATGAATGGGGGAGGGGGGAGGCACTGTTTGAGAAAAATCTGTGTTTTCTAGCATGTCATTTTTATGTACAATCCAAGCAAAAGAGGAAGAGAAGAGGGAGGGGGGATAAAAAGAAAAAAATGAATTTAGACACCCAGACAGTATTCTCTTGAATAGAGATTATGGGGGAAAAACATATTTAGAAAAAAAATGTCATACCACTAGCTCTAAATGTAGCTTTTTATTTAATCATGATTACATCCATCATCAATATCAATACTTAATAGCAAGCTGATAATGTAGCTAGTAGGGGAAACAGCTATTTAAAAAGTGTAAAAAAATGATTAATCAGGTGTAGGGGTTTGTGTGTGTGTGTGTGTGTGCACTTTAATGCTTTCCAATTATTTAATGATAAGTACCTATTTCTGAAAGTGTTTTTTTTAATAATCGACTGGAATATTAGTTTGCAAAAAAACAAATTATAATTGCTTTTTAATTTCACATGTCTGTTTTCTTTGTGCCGGGTTATAAAGGTAGTATATTTCTGTACTTATTGTTTGCAGTATGGCGTGTTAAAAAAAAAAATCACGTTCATTTCAAGAAGCTGTTATAGTATTGATTCGGGTAAAGACTTCCATTAACTGACCGATCTAAAACTCATAAGTGATGTCAGGGTGGTTATGCATTCGTTTGGTTCAAGTATTCAGCCATTATGTTAGAAGGCAGGCGGTGTCGGAATATGGCTGATAAATTATTTCTAAATACCCAACCCGAACAGGCTTTCCAGTTGTGCTGTGGAAGAATGACACAAAGATGACAATCTGCCACCTCTTTGTGTGTTTTTTTATTTAATTTTTTTTAATTTTTGAAACATTAATGTTGTATCAGGATAGTATTTTTGGAGTAAATTTAAAACAACAACAACAACCCACAAGACAACACACAAACCTGTGGCACGAGAGGATAAACGATATAAACAAAGGCAGCTGTGCTTCAGGAAATAATAGAATAAGGCCCTTACAGCCTCTCTCATCACGCTACTATTTTAATTAGCATTCTGTTGTGGCCGCAACACCACAAACATATAATCTGTATTGCGGTACAGTACAGCTGTGAGCGGCTCATTCTGTTTTTTCTTTTTCTTTTTTTTTTCTTTTTTTTTTTTTTGTGAGTCCCTGGAGTTAGACTTGCGATTGGCATATGCATTTGGGCCAAAAGTCAAGCCATCACTACTAAAATAGCACACAATCGCAGTGAAATGTCATTTGTCTTTTTTTTTTTTAAGTTCTCCCTCCCTTCAGGACCGCATGCTATCCAGTGATGTAATCCAGAATCATCACATCTGTTTCTCTGATTTTTTTTTTTCAGGATGGGTGGGTAATGGGTTGGGGGCGGGGAGGGGGGGGCTGTGGGAGGGCAGGATGCCAGCGAGAACATAGCATCCAAAACCCAAATTTAAAATTCAATGCTTTCTCCTTGCATTGTTTGTTTAAATATGTCTATATTGGTTTAATTTGTGTGTGTGTGTATATGTGCATGCGGACTAGGGCTTGAACTATGTGTCTATATATGTTTGATTTGTGTGTGTGTATGTGTGTGTGTGTGTACTGAGACTTGAACTCAAGGCCTGAGTGCTGTTCCTTAGCTTTTAAATATTTTTCTGCTCGAGGATAGGACTCTTACTACTTGATCCATACTTCCTCTTCTGGCTTTCTTTTGGTTAGTTGGAAATAAAGAGTCTTACGGAGTGCCTTGTCTAGCCTGCCTTCAAACCGTAATCTCCAGATCTCAGCCTTCTGAGTAGCTAGGATTACAGGTGTGAGCCATTGGTCTTTGGATTTTTTTTTTTAATGCATAGATCTTTTTAAGTGTCTGGATGGTAGAGTTTACTGCTTGTTTTCTCGAAGGTGGAAGGTCAGTAATTGGTAATACCCAGACTCACAGAAAGTCAGGCAACTTGGACTTTCCTTGTCATTTATATCTGGACTGAGCATAGTTCAAGTGGGTATGTCAACTTGGAGTAGGATCTGTTGTGTCTCCATTTCACAGCTCAGGAAACTGAGGCCGAAGAACTCTCCTGGTAGGTCCTTGTGTCCCCTGCCTATGAATAGATGTGGTCAGAAACAATGTAAACTGGTATGTGTGTGTGTGTGTGTGTGTGTGTGTGTGTGCATGCGTGCACACGTGCACATGCCTAGTCCTGAGACTTGACCTCAGGGCCTGGGTACTGTCCCTGAGCTTTTCCACTCAAGAGTACCACTCTCCAACTTTGAGCCACAGCTCCACTTGTGGTTTCTTGGTGGTTCATTGGAGAAAAGAGTCTCACCGACTTTTCTGCCTGGGGCTGATTTCAAACACTGATCCTCAGATCTCAGCCTAGGGTTACAGGCATGGCCAGGCACCTGGCATCTGGCTGTGTATGAGGGAAGGGGTCAGACATCAGGCAGGAGATGCAGCCAGAATCTGGAAGCAGAGAGTGTGGCTCTGAGGGAGGAGGCGGGACTTAGGAAAGCTGTTCACAGCCGTCCAGCTGTAAGCCAACCCCGCACCGAAGGGACAGAGCTCTGGAATCATTCCGATGCAGTCCGGGAAGAAGAGGAGGCTTGGAAGATTGGAATAGTCAGGAGAAGGAAGACATCACTGTGTCACAGGAACTCAAGGAAGTATCCACTAGGCTCCTAGCCTGATAGAGTTTGCAAAAGTGGTAGAGATCCATTAGTCTTTTCCCTGTTCCCCCAATCATTGAGCTTTCTTATGCTTGTGTGTATGGGCCCAGTAGCTCATGCCTGTAATCCTAGCTATTCAAGGGGCTGAGATCTGAAGATCACGGTTCCAAGCCAGCCTGGACATAAAATAGTTTGGGAAATTCTTTTTATCTGCAATTAACCACTAACCTTGGATGGAAAAAGCTAAATGAGAATTCAAGGTTCTGAGT
>NW_012267308.1:1039689-1139893 GCF_000151885.1 Dipodomys ordii
AGATCAATTAGAGTCGCCGTCACCACGCTGGCGACAGCTGCCTCTGCATAGCAATCGCCCACCGCGGGGCCCGGCGCGCGCGGGGCTCCCCGCTACCTGCGCGTCACGAGCTGCGGGCGGGCGGGTGTGGGGGAGCCGGAGGGGGGGCCGTGACACCCCCCCTCCATTCTGCCTTCCTCCCCGTACAGTGCTCTCCGTGCATCTCTGCCTGTTCCCCCTTTCCATGCCCAGCGGGCTGCCAGTGCAGGGGGCCCCCCGTGGTGTGTGTGTGTGTGTGTGTGTGTGTGTGTGCACACGTGTGACACGGCCGGCCGGCATGCGCCCAGGCATGCAAAGCATCCGTCCTCCTATGTCGGCTAGAACAGCACCCGGGACTCGATCGCACACTCGGTGGCCTGTGACCCGGTGCACAGTGCTGATGAGCGTTTGGCAGATATATGTCTACCTTAATGATGACTATCTGCATGTGCAAGGATAAGTGTGCATTTCAATACCTGTGGGGGGGCGGCCTTGTGCACTAGCGGGCCTGTACAGTGCATGGGAAAGGTTTTTGTTTTTATATTATTTTTATAAGCAGCTGCCCAGTGGCTCACGCCTGTCCTCCTAGCTACTCAGGAGGCTGAGATCGGAGGATCGTGGTTTGAAGCTAGCCTGGGCAGAAAAGTCCATACTGTTAGACTCTTATCTCTAACTACTCCAAAAGCCGGATATGGCACTGTGGCTCAAGTGGTAGAGCACTAATCTTGAGCAAAAGAAGCTTAGGGACAGTGTCCAGGCCCTGAGTTCAAGCTCCAGGATGCGGGTGTGTGTGTGTGTGTGTGTGTGTGTGTGTGTGTGTGTATATGTCGTGTCTGTGTGTGAAATTGTTTTATTTTTCTTAGGAGTAGCACAGTGCTTGACTGTGTCTGTATGGTGGAGAGTGTGTGTGCTGATTGCATGTCGGTGTGTACACATGAGCATAACTTTGTGCAAGCACCCACAGGTGCTTGACAGGTACCGTGGGGTAACTTCTCCCTGCAATGGCTCCCCTGGGTGCCCATTTTTCTTTGTTAGACAGTTGTTTCTGAGAAAGTTCCATGTGCTGGTGTTGTGCTTCTCCCGTACATGGCTTGGTCTGTTTTCCCCTGCCTCCTACCCACCCACCCACCTGTGCCTGGATGATGAAGGCGACTTTGGACCTCGTGGTTTGGGATCCCCATCCTTGAAGATGAGTCCTAGTGGGCACGAACTCAAAGCCAATGGGGGTGTCCAATTGGAGCACCTGGGTGTCCAGATCATGAGGCTTAGAACCAGCCCTGTGCTGGTTACTCACACCTGTAATCCCAGCTGCTCAGGAGGCGGAGGTCTGACCATTGGAAGCTGAGACCTGAGGATCCCAGTTCAAAACCAGTCTGGGAGAAATGTCTGTGACAGTCATAATCTCCAATGGAACCCCCCCGCCCCCAAACACACACAGGTAGAAGTGAAGCTGTGGCTTAAATAGTAGAGCATTAGCTTGCCTTGAGCACAAACACTGAGGGACAGCACCTGGGCCCAGCATACACACTACACAAACAAACTAAATAAATAGCTCCTTTACATTAAGCCCCCTGATCTGGTGGACCTCAGGCTGGAGTGATGAGGGGCGGGGCGGGCAGCAGATCCGGTGTGGATACGCTGGGTGAGTGGATGATCCCCAAGCCAGGTAAGATGGAATCCCACAGTGCACCTTGGTATTCTATTTCTCAGAGGGGCCATTGAAAATGGTTGGATGATTTCTTTCTGGAATTTTTGATCACATCTTTTCAAACATATTGGGCCATGATCACAAAAACCAGGGAAAGCTACATCTCCCTGGAAGGAGACTATGATACTGTTCAACTCAAAGTCTCTGCAAGTATTATTATTATTACTATGGTTATGGTGATGATTGTGATTATTATGATGAGCTCTGCCTAGAAAGCTTTTCCTTTGGGTCTTCATAGCTCATCAACTCATCTTGCTCCTTCTTAGAAAGTCTTCTCCGCTCCAGGCACTAATGGCTCATGCCTATAATCCTAGCTACTCAGGAGGCCGAGATCTGAGGATTGTGGTTCGAGAGACTCTTGTCTCCAATGAACCACCAGAAAACTGGAAGTGGCACTGTAGCTTGAGTGGTAGAGTGCTAGCCTTGAGCAAAAGAAGCTCAGGCTCAGCACCCAGGACCTGAGTTCAAGTCCCATGACTGACCAAAATAAAAAAAGAAGTCCTCTCTGAGTCTGCCCACCTAGTTCTCCCTGGCAATGATCCTGGATTATTTGGAGGGGGAGGGGCACCCCATGGACTAGTAGGCCCATGCAGACCACAACCATCCCTCTCTGACCATATCTTTGTAAGGCCTTGGATCCTAACTCCAGTCAGAATTTCACTGTGATCCCCCTGGGGTGGATGGGTCCCCTCTGTATCCCAAATGCAGAAGCAATTGCCCGGTCCCCACAGTGATGGGATGAGGGGGTGGCCTTTCAAATCCCACCAAGGACTCAGCCACTTCTTGCATCTGCGGGTCAGAGCTGCTCCACTGGGGGGGGGCTTGATGAAGACCCCGTTTCTCAAAGAGGAGTGAACACAGGATGGAGTTCTGGACACCAGGCATACATTGAAGGAAGGTTTTGTTGTTGTTGTTATTGTTGTTGTTGTTTGTATTGGGGGGGCTTTTTCTGGAAACAGAAATTTCTTTTTGTCAGCAGTCAGCCTTTTGTCCGTCTTCATGTGGCCCAATGAGTCGATCGTACCCCCAATTAGTCAACCAGAGGCAATGATTGTGGTCGGCATGGGCGCTCACGGGGTTCAGGGTTGTCAGGAAGCTCTGTCCCGGCCCACAGGAACTGGGAGCCTGGGTGTCAGTCACTGGAGAGGGACCTGCTCCCCCACTGCTCCCCCCCACTTCCTCTCCCTTCCCACTTCCTCCATCCCCTATGGAGTCTGTCCTGGACGGTGTGAATACCCAGCCTGGTTCATCCTAGGATGCTTTAAGACCCAGCTGGATTAGGACTGGGCCCTTCCTCCCCCATTCCCCCCCCCCAAAAAAAAAAGAAAAGAAGAGATGCAACATTGCAAAAATCAGAAATCGACACTGCAAAAACCAGAACTATTAATTTCCCAGTGTGTGATCGTTCAAACGTGACTCAATCGGTTGGTTTGAAACTCTGCAGGGCCAAACTCAGCTGAGGTGTCAGATAGATAGGAGGGCTGCTGTCCAGAAGTCTGTCCCTGGCAGGGGAGGGCAGGGGGAGATGGGGGTGGGGAGAAGGGGGACAGGAGGGCAGGCTTGGCCTGATGAGCTCAGGACTCTCAAAAGGGCAATTTCAGGAAGGCAGATGTGGGTGTTTTCTGCCTGCCGGTCCTGAGGGGGCCCAGCCCGGGCCAGCTCAGATGCCCAACTGCTCTCGTACCTGTCCCCAGATCAAGTCCACTTCTCCACCCAGGGTCACAACTTCTCTGCATCTCCAACAGGCTGGCTCTGGTGCCCAGGGCTTCTTTACATAGTAGGTAAGGTGAGAGATCAGAAAATGAACTCATACCTACAAGCAGGACAGAGTCCAGTGGAAAGCTGAGCTGACAGGGACAGGCATACTGCATTCTGAGGGGCCAATGCCCCGTGGCTTCTCAGAGGTGACATTTGTGCTCCAATTTGCATAGTTAAGGTGGGTTCCAGACACAGGGGAGTCCTGCAGGACTGAAGCTGGGCACAAGATTAGCATGGGTGAGGAGGCTTCACCATTCACCATTCTGGCATGAGGGGCTAATTCTGAGATCATTGGGAAGCCTTGAAAGGTAGGGGCAGGCCAAGGATTGTGGTGGGATCTCTTTCTTTGAGTTGGTAGAAGGCAGGGAAGGGCATGCAAATGTCCAGAGGCTGCGGAGAATTAAAGCTGACTTGACCCACATAGAAAGTTCTTTTTATTTCATTTCCAAGCCCCTCTGCCCCTATCCAAATATCTTTCATGTATCCAAGAATTGCAAAGTAAATTCCCAGAAGCTTCCCGCCGGTTCACTACAAGGCTAACCAGCGAATATTTCTTCATTTAATTTCTTTTGTTGGAAGAAGACCTATCAGAGAAAGGAGAGAGTTTTCCCTACCTTGGCTTTAAATCTCATTTAAGTGGTCATAGGAGGCCTTTGGTGAGAAATGGACCTTCTTTTGTTCTCATTCAAGCTGACGAGTTCAGTCCCTTCCTACTGGGGTTCACCTCCCCATCTTTGCTTCAAAAGAGGCCTCAGATTCTACTTCCTGTCACAGCTACTGGCAGATGCAGGTACGGAGAGCAACTTGTCTAATCTGAACAAAGCGGAAACATGTCAGCTACACCCTACACCTCCTGATGTATCATTCATTGTTCTAACACTCTCTTAAGACTTTAGCCAGGCACTGGTGGCTCACGCCTGTCTGTAATCCCGGCTACTCAGGAGGCTGAGATGGGAGAATCCTGATTCTAAGCCAGCCTAGTGAGGAAAGTCCATGAACCTATGATCTCCAACTAATCATCCCAAAGCTGGGAGTGGAGGTGTGGCCCAAGTGGTAAAGCACTAACCAGCCTTGAGGGGGAAAAAAAAGTTCAGGGACAGTACCCAGGCCTTGAGTTCAAGCCCCGGTACTGGCAAAAAGAAAAAAGTGTGTAGCTGGGCACTGTTGGCTCATGCCTGGAATCTCAGCTCTTCAAGAGCCTGAGATCTGAGGATCACAGTTTGAAGCCAGGCCAGGCAGGAAAGTCCAGAAGATTCTGATATTTAATAAAGTGCTCAGAATAAGCTGGAAGTAGAGCTGTGGGTCAAGTATTAGAGCACTAGTCTTGATCAAAAGAAGCTCAGAGACAGTGCCCAGGCCCAGAATTCAAGTCCCAGGACTGGAAAAAAAAAAAACCAAACAAACAAAAACAGAAGAAGAAGAAAAAGAGTGTGCCGTATTGAAAAAGACACACAAGTTAGCATCAGTGGCTTACACTTGTAATCTCAGCTACTCAGGAGGCTGAGATGAGAGAATCCTGATTCCAAGCCAGTCCAGTAAGGCAAGTCCATGACTCTAGGATCTCCAATTTATCACCCCAAAGCTGGGAGTGGAGGTATGGTCCAAGTGGTAGAGTGCCAGCTTTGAGCAAAGTCCCCCCCCCAACAAAAAAACACAGCTAGGGGATAGTCCCCAGGTTCTGGTGCACGTGTGCGTGCACACACACACACACACACACACACACACACACACTTTGGTACAAGTTTCATAGCAGCTTGCCCTAGCCTGGTGTTAGGTATTCTTTTCATTTCAGACATTTCTTTTTTTGGGGGGGGGGGAAGAGGGGAAGAAGTCCACAAAACAATAATAGATCAATACATTGAAATGAGAACTTTCAAAAATTCAATAATGGTATTTACAAATTAATAAAACGCTGTAAAGAAAACATCTGCACTTTTTTATTGAGAGGATACAGTTAATTTTTTTCCCCATCGATTAAGAATTCTTTTGGTAAATGGGATGAGGGCAGGGAATTTTTGTTGTTGTTATTTGTTAAGAAGGAAGGGTGTGTGGGAAAGCCAGCAGGTCAGAGATCTTTCTGGTCCTATCAGTAAGTTCCTTTTGTGTCACCAGGTCAAGAAGGATTTACAGCCAGGTGCTCATGCCTGTCATCCTAGCTACTCAGGAGGCTGAGAGCTGAGGACCAAGGTTCAAAGCCAGCCTGGGCAGGAAAGTGCATGAGACTCTTACTTCCAGATAACCACCAGAAAACCAGAAGTGGCGCTGTGGCTCAAAGTGGTAGAGTGCTTACTTTGAGCTGAAGAGCTCAGGGTCAGCGCCCAGGCCCTGAGTTCAAGTTCCACAAACAACAACAACAAAGACTTATAGAAGTGTGGCCCAAATTCCTAAAAAATGCACAGTTCATGGGTGAGGAGCTGTTGGATTGCAAGTGATCCACTAGTTTGATGAGGACCCAGGTGAAAACAGGCGGATGTGTTCCTGCCAGCAGGAAGGTGATGCTGCGCTGCCTAATTTGTTGGCGGTTGGCCATGAGAAGGGATCTTGATGTGGATCTTGATGTTGCATAGTGCCAACTCTCACGTCCATCAGGCCTGGCTTCTCAGGGAGGTGGAGCTCTGACGATCCTGATTCCACGCCAGTCCAGGCAGAACAAGTCTGTGAGATTCTTTTTTTTTTTGGGGGGGGGTCTGGTCGTGGGACCTGAACTCTGGGCCTGGGCGCTGTCCCTCAGCTCTTCAGCTCAAGGCTAGCGCTCTACCACTTGAGCCACAGCGCCACTTCCGGCTTTTTTCTGCTTATGTGGTGCTGAGGAATCGAACCCAGGGCCTCAGGCATGCAAGGCAAGCACTCTACCACTGAGCCAGCTTCCCAGCCCTGTGAGATTTTTTTTTTAATTAAATCTCCAATGAACAGGCAGAAAGCCCAAAGTGGAGGTGTGGCTCAAGGGTAGAGTACCACCTTTGAGCCAGGAGAGGAAAAAACAAAAACCAAAACAAAACAAAAACCCCCCAAACTAAAAAAAACTGTTCTAGTCCTGAGTGGTTTCCAGCCCCAATACCAGTGTGCGTGCACACACACACACATACACACACACGAATAGAAACAAGCCAGGTATTGGCGGCTCACACATGGAATCCCAGCTACTCAGGAGGCTGAGATCTGAGGATCAAGGTGAAAAGCTAATCTGACAGAGAAGTCCGTGAGCCTCTTTTCTCCAGTGAACCAGCAAAAAGCCCAAGTGGAGCTGTGGCTCAAGCGGTAGAGTGCCATCCAGCCTTGAGTGGAAAAGCTAGGCAAATGCACAAGGCCCTGAATTCCAGCCCTGATACTCACATAATACACACCACAAAGCATCGCTCTGAGTTCCAGTCTCAGCTGGTGTGCTCTGCACAAGCACACACATGCACACACACAGAAAACACACTGCCTGGCTCACAGGAGTTAGGGATTTCCCTGTAAGCTCTTAGGAGCACCTTGTGGGTGGAAGCAACTTGGAGATCAGTCCTGAATCTTCCAGAACCCTTTTATCCTAGTGGTGGTGGGGGCACACAGTTTCTGAGGGCTGATGGCATGCGGGGCTGGGGTGTGTATGTATGTGTATGTGTGTGTGTGTGTGGGGGGGGGGTTATCTACCATCCCAGCCCAGCCATGCTTTTTGAGATAATGTGTTGACATCTGTGCATTTAAAAGCCCGAGGAAAACGAGCCTGGCGGAAGCCCCGCATACGCAGGCTTCGCCTCCCCGGTGTCCCCGCAGTGCCCTCAGACAGGAGAGCAGGAGCGGGTGGAAGTGAGAAATCTTGGTCGTGCGCAGGCAGGCTGCCTCCCCCGCAGGAGCCAATGTCCTGTGGTTGCAGCTGCCTCTTCGGGCCATGGCAGAGAGAGAGCCGAGCACTGGGGTTGGTCGTGGCGCGTGCAGGGTGGATGGCACCTGACTCAGGCCTGGCCTGCAGAGCGCAGCGGGGGCCCCAGGCCCGTGGGGCTCAGGGGCTGGGGGGGGGAGTCCCAGGCAGGGGCTCAGGGGCTGGGGGGGGAGTCCCAGGCAGGGGCTCAGGGGCTGGGGGGGGACCCAGGCCGGGGCTCAGGGGCTCGGGGGGACCCAGGCTAGGGGTCTCAGGGGCTGGGGGGGGGTCCCAGGCCAGGGCTCAGGGGCTCAGGGGCTCGGGGAGACCCAGGCTTGGGGGCTCAGTGGCTCATCAGGGGCTCGGGGAGACCCCGGCTGGGGGCTCAGGGGCTCAGGGGCTCGGGGAGACCCAGGCTGGGGGCTCAGGGGCTCAGGGGTTCGGGGTACCCAGGCTGGGGGCTTAGGGGCTGGGGGGGGGACACAGGACGGGGCTCAGGGGCTCGGGGGGACCCAGGCTGGGGGTCTCAGGGGCTCAGGGTACCCAGCCTGGGGGCTCAGGGGCTGGCAGGGACCAAGGCTGGGGGTCTCAGGAGCTCGGGGGGACCCAGGCCTTTGCCGCAGCTCGGGCTCGGGTGCAGTTGTCCCGCGCACAGAGAGATCCCGGCTGGTGGTGGCCACGCGGACCAGTGGGTCCCTCTAACGGGGCGCAGGGTGGGACATGATCCCCTCAGCTTGAGTACGTAGGGCTCGCCTCTGGGGTTACCCACGGGGAATGGGGGTCCTCAGCCGGGACCCCAAAACCTCAGCCGAGAGCGGATCCCGGGGAGACCCCCGCAGGACAGGGGGAACTCCCATTTCTTTTATTCCTCTGGTTTGCTTTCATTTCCCCTCCCTCCCTTCATTTATTCATTCAGTGCTCATAGCCGGGCTTGAACTCAGGATGGCTCCAGACACACTTCTGCTCTCTCTTTTTTATGTGTGTGCGGGTCCTGGGTTTGAACTCAGGGCCTGGGCACTGTCTCTGAGCATTTCTGCTCAAGGCTGATGCTCTACCCTTGGAACCACACCCCCATGTCTTGCTTTTTACTGGTTAGTTGGAGAGGAGTGTTTCACAGACTTTCCCTGCGCAGGCTGGCTTTGAACTGGGATCCTCAGATCTCGACCTCCCGAGTAGCTAGGATGACAGGCCTGAGCCAACAACACCCAGATCCTGTGGGGTTTGTTGGTTTGGTTTTAATTGTCCACACTTCTCAGCTCAGAAATCTCCCAGGTGCCCAGGACACGACTCAACCCCAGGATGTCACAAGGACAGCCATCTCTGTCTTCCTTATCCCGGGAGAGATCTGGATGGAGCTGAGCCATGGAGGGTCTCTGCAGCAATCACTGCCCATCCTCTGACCCCAGGTCCAGGGAGACACTGCCAACATCACCGGTGTGGGGCCGGCCTGCCCAGCTGCTCAGGGCCCAGCCCAGGGCCGGTCCCTGCCGTGGGTCCCTGCAGTGGGTCCCTCTGGCCTTCAGAAAGGCTTCCAGGAAGCCTTGGAGTCTACTTTGTTCACAGAGCACAGGCTGGGGTTGTGTTACGCAGAAAGATCTGTTCTTTTGCTTTTTTTTTTTACCCCCCCCCCTTGATGTTTGATCAGTTCAACTCTCCATAGCACAACTTGAAGGTCTAAAATAAAAAAATGCTGGGGATGGCTCTTGCTCTTCTAATGAGCTCTGGCTGCTAAGAAAGACTTGGATAAGAAGAAAAGAGGCTGGAGTGAGGAGGACCCACAGAGGTGTGTGTGGGGGGAGGGCCTTCAGTTCTGTAGAACTCAGATTGATGCATGACTTTTGTAGGACATGGTTGGACATAGCTGGAGGCTGCCTCATCCCCAGAGGGACAAGCAGACAGACAGACAGACAGACAGACAGACAGACAGACAGACAGACAGACAGAGGCCCTTTCTTCAGCAGAGCTGAAAGCCTCTTCCTGATTTCTGTTTGTTTGTTTAAATTTTGTTCTCAGGAATCTTAAACTCTAGTACCTTAAACTCAGGACTTCACACTCTTGATTGGCTTTTTCTCTCAAGGCCAGTGCTCTACCACTTGAGCCACACCTCCACTTCTGGCTTTTGGCTGGTTTATTGGAGATAAGAATCTCATTGATTTTCTGCCTGGGCTGGCTTCACACTGTGATCCTCAGATCTCAGTCTCCTGAGTAGCTGGGATTATAGGCATCCGGCGCCAGTGCCCTGCATCTCTGTTCTTTATGTGGACGTCAGATAACCAGCTCTTAAGTGAGCTAAAATTAAACTTCCAAACAAAGAGTTATAAGTACTGTTTTATTTCCAGAGATGAAATCACACTGGAGTAACTTCTTTATTTGACTACATTACATTACAGTAGAAGCAAGGAAAGGGAAGACTGTAGTTACAAAATAGTAATTAACTGGTTTGTGTGTGTGGTTTTTTTTTCTCTCCATCCTGAAAATTAGCACATAGTTAGCTCAGAATGTGACAGGATGCATGCTCATTTAATTTTTAAATTACATAGTAACGTCAAACAAAAATTGTGCACAAGCGTTTTACTGGCATGTTGAAATGCACTGTGTATGGGTGTGTGTGTGTGTGTATGCATGTATGTGTACTGGGGCTTGAACTCAGGACCTACGTGCTGCCCTTTAGCTTATCTTCTCAATGTTGGGACTCAACCACTTGAGCCATGCCCCCACTTCTGGCTTTCTACTGGTAATTGGAGATAAGAGTCTGTCAGATTTGTTGGCCCACTGGCTTTGAACTAAGATCCTCAGATCTCAGCCTCTTGAGTGACTAGGATTACAGGCATGAGTCGCAACACCTGGCTGGAATGTACTTTTGTAGTCTCTCTGTATTATAGGATGGTAGCATTCATTTGCTCCTGCAGCCAGCAAATACATAAACCACCTACTATATATTGCTGGCGATGGGAGACCCTCATATGCACAAGGGAGTCAACATTTGGAGTTGGTTTTTAGATTAATTGGGGATAATTCTGAGGCAAACCTTGGCACTTAGAAAATTCATCCATCATTAATTCATATATTCAGGTATTCATTTATCAATCATTATTCTGCCATATCTATCCTTTCACTGGGAATAAACTGCCAAGACCCAGAGTACAATTCATTTATTCATTCATACAACCAACCCTTCATTCATTCACTCCTCCTAAAGACTGCACTGAAGACCTCTTATGCACTGAAGTGTGAAAAATGGACTCGATCTCTGTCTTCATGAAGCTGGCAGTAAGGTAGAGGGACAGATACTCAGCAGAAATTTACACAAACAAATATGAAAGCAGAATTCTAACAAATGCCTTAGGGAAAAGATGTCTGGAGCTCTCTTAGAGGCTCTGGTCAGGGTAAAATCTCAGCATTCTTTGTTGGGGACTAAGTAGATGTGTCATGGAAATGGCATTGCAGGCAGAGAGAGCAGTATGTGCAAAAGTCCTGTGGCAGATGGATGGGAGATTGACTGTAGAGCTGAAAGTGCAGATGATTCAGGCAAGCTGTAAGCTGAACTGGAAAGACAGGCTGAAATGAGACCTGTGGAGTTTGGTACCCTGGTGAGCATCTTGCTACCTATCTGTTGTGTAATGAGAAGCTATGATACAATAGGAAGATTTGGTGTTTGGTAGTGACAGAGTGGAGATGACAGTAGAGAGAAAGAAGCTGTGGCCTTTGGTCCAGAGGTGGGGGCTGAGCTGGAGTCTTCTAAGGAGCTAGGTACAAAAGTAAGGTACAGATGAAGGAAGACAGAAAAATGAATGAGAAATTGTTTGTCTGATCAGCTAAGGAGCTTCAGGATTCTTAGTGGAGATCAAAGAAACAAATTATGCAACTAAGACATTTTGTATGTGTGTGAGAGAGGGGGGGGGAGTATGTGCCAGTCCTGGGGCTTGAACTCAGGCCCTGGGCACTGTTCCCGAGCTTTTTTGCTCAAGGCTAGTTAGTGTTCTACCATGGAAGTCACAGCTCTATTTCTGGATTTTTTTTTTTCCTGTCAGTGGCTCAGTGGCTCATGCCTGTAATCCTAGCTACTCAGGAAGCTGAGATCTGAGGATTGCAGTTTGAAGCCAACCCAGGTAGGAACATCGGTAAGACTCTTATCTCCAATTAACCACCAGAAAACCAGAAGTCAGAGCTTTGGTTCAAAGTGGTAGAGTGCTAGCTTTGACAGCAAGAGCTTAGGGACAGTGCTCTAGCCCTGAGTTCAAGCCCCAGGACTGTCAAAAAAAGAAAGAAAGAAAAAAAAGGAAGTCCCTTCCGAGTCACCTCTTGTTCTCTCTTATAATGTCTCTGGATTTTGGGGGGGGTGCCCCACAGATTCCTAAGACTACCCCTCTCTAATATCCCTCTCTAATAATCCATTAGCAACCTATACAAATTGGGTAATTGTGTGTACAAATGGGTAGTTAGGTGTCTAACTAAAGTAGGTGTGGGTCTGTAATTACTAGATTTGCATTTGCAAGTGTTCATTTACATACACAGCCCTCTTCTACCCAAGGGCATGTGTGTGAGTGCGCAAAAGCGCACACTCATCCAGGTGTGTGACTGGGACAGGTGAGTTCTGCTCATGGCTCAGAGGAGTGATGGTGTGCCACACTCACACCATCGAGAGCAAGAAAGACAGTAGCATGGCTTCTGCTGCAACTCTCCCTGTAAATATTACAGTCTATTTTTTTATTTTTTGTCAGTCGTGGGGCTTGAACTCAGGGCCTGGGCGCCGTCCCTGATCTCTTCTGCTCAAGGCTAAGCACTTGATCATGTTGAGCCACAGCTCCACTTCCGGTTTTCTGGTGGTCCATTGAAGATAAGAGTCTCAAAAATTCTCCTGCCCCAGGCTGGCTTTGAACCACTATCTTCAGATCTCAGCCTCCTGAGTAGCTGGGATTATGGAGGTGAGCCACCAGTGCCTGGCTTCACAACTTGCTTCTATAGACTCAGAGTAGCTACAGTTCCCCCAAGGAACATCACTGGAGCTGCTGGACAGTGGAGACCTGGAAAAGGCTCTGAGTTCTGGATTTAGACGCATCAGGTTCCATCATGGCTCAACCACTCCTGCTCTCTGTCATTCATAACAATAAAGGTTCTCCTAACGTTCATTTTAGAGGAACCCTCATCCATCCTTGCCGGCTTTTGTATCATCTGTTGCCCAACATTTATTAAAAAAATAATACAAATGAGCAAGTGCTAGTGGCTCACACCTGTAACCCCAGATACTCATATCTCAGCTGAGATCTGAGGATCATGGTTTAAAGCCAGCCCAGGCTGGAAAGACCATGAGACTCTTTTTCTCCAATGAAACTACCAGAAAACCAGAAGTGGCACTGTGGCTCAAAGTGGTAGAGTAGACTGCCAGCCTTCAGTGGAAAAAGCCAAGCGAGAGCGTGAGGTATTGAGTTCAAGTCCCGGTACCAGCACAAAAGTAATGATAAAAATGGAGTGAATATAGATATTCACTTTTTGACTCTATTGTCAGATAATTTAAGGCACAAACAAATTGTCCCTTGAATAGACATGGTAAGAGGCAACATTAAACAACCAAAACTAAAGCAAGCAAGCAAACAAACAAATGGAGCTGGGAGCTAGTGGCTTATACCTGTAATACTAACTACTCCGGAGGCTGAGATTTATGAATCAAGATTCAAGCTAGTTCAGGCAAGAAAGTCCGTGAGACTCTTATCGCCAATTAACCAGCAAAAAGTCAGAAGTAGAGCCAGGGTTCAAGTGTTGAGCACCAACATTGAAGGAAGAAACCAAGTGGCAGTGCCCAGGTTTTGAGTTCAAACCCCAGTTACTGGTGTGTGTGTGGTGGGCTTGATTAGTGTTGAAATTTTATCCTAGATGTTGTATTTATGGCTGTTGACCATAACATGTGATTCAGAGCAGCCTAAGAGCCACAGACCTTGGAAGGTGGGGGACACTGGGAGGAATCCCATGTCACCCCCACAGAATACTGGTGATTAGATGTCAGTTATATTCTTTCTGTCTCTGTCTGTTGGTCTGTCAGTCTGTCTGTCTCTCCTCTTTCTCTTCCAGTCCTGGGGCTTGAATTCAGGGCCTAGGAGCTGTCCCTGTGTTTTTCACTCTACCACTTAAGACACAGCTCCTCTTCTGGCTTTTGCTGGTTCATTGGAGATAGGAGTCTCATAGACTTTCCTGCCTGGACTGGCTTTGAGCCTCTATCCTTGGATCTCAACCTCCTGAGTAGTTAGTATGATAGGAATGAGATAGCAGTGCCCAGCTTTTAGCCAGCAGCACTCAGCTCATATTTTCTTTTGACAGCAATCTGCTTCTGCCCAGATAGGATACCCTCCTACGGTCCTGTGCCTCTAGTGTTTGCTGTTTGAGATACAATACAGGCCCACCTTCCCTCATTTGTTTCGTAAGGGCTTTTCTTTATTATTTCCATGAAAGTGAAGGTTTATTTGGAATGCATGACTTAGGATAAATAGGTCACTTACAGTTCTGTTTCCATTTTGCCTATGTTTTCTTTTCTCTCTCTTTTTTCTTATCTGCAAGTAACCGTGCAAAGGATTTGCCATTTAACAGTTTATAAATACAATATGTATTTTGCTTTTTAAGATCAATAAACTCAACTCTTTTTCTTTTTCAAAATTATTTTTTCAATGATCTTTACATAGTTGTCTGAAGGGGTTTCAATTCAAATATATCAATTTATGAATATGCATCTTAATCAATGTCACCTCTTCCATTTTTTTTTCTTCCATCTCGCCCAACCTCACTCCTCCCCTCAAGTTCTCCGGTTTCCAATTTTACATATGTACATTAAATATTATGATGAATAAGTCTGATTCTTTTTATTTAATCTGTCTGTCCTGGGGCTTGAACTCAGGGCCTGGGCACTGTCCCTGAGCTTTTGTGCTCAAGGCTAGCTCTCTGGTCTACAACTTGAGCCAACACCTCCATTTCCAGTTTTTTCTTTGGGGGTAATTCATTAGAGATAAGAGTCTCGTGGACTTTTCTGCCCTGGGATGGCTTCAAACTACAAATCCTCAGATCTCAGTCTCTTGAGTAGCTGGGATGACAGGTGTGAGCCACCGGCACCTGGCGTAAATTTGATTTTTTAAAGAGCAGTTTTGGGTTCTCAGAAAACCTGAAGAGTAGAAAGCACAGAGATAGCTCATATACCCTAACTCTACACGGGGTTCTATCCTTCACCTCCCCCCACCCCAAATCACTCAGCACTCAGCATTCCTCTCTGTGGACACTATCCAGCATCCCTCACTGTTAACACCCCCCATCCCGACAACATTCTCCAGGAAGCGACGTTACCTAGAACATCCACGTGGGTGCACCAGCCCATGAACCTGTGGTAGAAGATGAGTAACCTCCAAGTCTGTGATTATAGTGGGGTCCATTCTTGGTTAACCTGATAGTAGATATGAAGACATGTATTCATCATTGTAGGACACTTGAGTGCCTTCACTACCATAGTTTTTTTGTTGCTTTCTCTTTCTCTTTCTCTGCCATTTTTTTCTCTCTATACCTCTGTGATGACATTTTCAAAGACAACTTCAAGTCAGAAAAGGTGCAATTCTTTTACTGTGGGGAAAAAGTTAGTGGCCAGCTCTCCCAGCTTGCCTTGTCCCTCCTCAACTTGTACTGCTTGCTTTGTAGAAGGACACTAGAATAGAACATTTCGTCCATAGAAGGGTTTATGCCCTCTGGGTTCCCGGGTCTACAAAAGGAACAAGTTTGAAAGTAAATGACCAAGTTCACACACACACACACACACACACACACACACACTCTCTCTCTCTCTCTCTTTATATATATATATATATATATATATAGTGTATATATATATACATATATATATGTACATATATATGTCAATAGGAAGCTCCAGAAGTTTGTGGCTCTCCTTTTATTTTGTGAGAATTACCCAGATCTGTGCCCCTCCACCCATGTTTCTCTTAAAGGCTGATGCCTGTCTAACCCTAGACCCAGAGCAGCACAGACAGGGAAGAGAGTCCAGATATGGCCCAGACAGGAAGAACTGAGCAGAGAAGAGTCCAGGTGTGAGCCCCTTCTTTTTATTATGTAAGGAACTCTTCTTAAAAGGTTTTCCTGTCCTTAGGACACCAAAGAGAGATGCTGCAGCCTCCAGTAGCCTGCTTCTTTTATTACCATTTCCTGCTGGTGTTCTAGAAGGTCCTAGACACTCTTGGCGGCCCTATGGATGGGGACCTGAGCATTTATGGGGTGTTAGCACTTGTGAGGGCCTGGTCAACAGAGCTGACAGCTGTGGCTTGTGATGGGGGAGGGGAGGGGTGAACAGGACTGGTTCTGTCCACAAGTTTGTCTCTCAGGATTCACTAGGGCACAGTGTTTGTTGTCTAAATCCACACCGTGTGTCAGAGGTCAGAGAGGTTTGCTGGAAAGAGGAATCCTTTTTTTTTTTTTTTTGGTACTGGTACTAGGGCTTGAACTCAGGGCCTGGGTGGTGCCCTGAGCTTTTGTGCTCAAGGCTAGTGTGCTACCCCTTGAGCTACAGCTCCCCTTCTGGCTTTTGTGGTGGTTCATTGGAGATGAGAGTCCCACAGGCTTTCTTGACCAGGCTGGCTTTGAGCTGTGATCCTCAGATCTCAGCCTCCTGAGTAGCTAGGGTGACAGGTGTGTGCCTGGCTTAAAGAAGTCATTTCTGGCTGGGGCCACTCCAGTTGTCTATACCTTGTCTGTTTATCAACTTGTGATAAAGTTTCAAAGAACTGAATCTACCTTCCCCCATATACACGCGCGTGCACATACACACAGATACATATGCATAGAATACACATATATACACACTTGAACACATGCAGGCATCTATACAAAATGGACACACTCTAAATACATTTGGGTTATAGAGATGTACAAATGTCCATTTCTGGGGTGAGAAACTGCACCTTTACACATGATGTCACCCACAAAGAAAGCTGTATGGAGGATATACAAGATCCCTCTATTATTTTTTCAGTACCATGATTTGAACTCAGGGTCCTATTAGCTGTCTACTACCTGCGTTATGTCTTCAAGGCTTTAGATTTTTCAAACAGGGTCTCCGATTTTTTGTGGACCACATTTGCACAGCCTCTGCCTTCTGCACCTCTGGGACATATCCAGATTGTTGATTTGAAATCGAATCTTGCTAATTTTTTGTCCAGGCTGGGTTTGAACCTTGATCTCTCTCAATCATCACCTTTCAAGCAGCTGGGATTAACAGGCATGATCCACTATACCCAGCCTCCTCTCTATTATTTCTGACAATTTCCCATAAACCTACAATTATTTCCAAGCAAAAAGTTTAAAAAAATAAGCAAAAACCTATATCGTTTTTAATTATTTGTTTCTTGTAGCCTTATCCCCATACCTCCTTAGCTAGTGATATTATTCTGCACAGTCTTTACTGACGTCTCATTTGTTTAGATGTTAATTGGATTTTGAAAATTTTAGTTTCTGTATTAAAAGCCAAATTCAACAAGACCTGTTAATGATGTAAGGTATTAGGGCTGAGAGGAAGGCCATCTCAGAAAACTCGAGAGAGACAGAGAGAGAGAGAGACAGAGACAGAGAGAGACAGAGACAGAGAGACAGAGAGACAGAGACAGAGACAGACAGACAGACAGACAGAGAGGAGAGAGAGAGTGTAAGAGAGAGATGAAAGAAGGAAGGGTGGATAGATGGAAAGAAGAAAGGAAGGAAGGAAAAGGAAAGGTGGGAGAAAGAAAGAAAAAAAGGAAGGTAGGAGGAGAGAAAAAGAGAAATAGGAGAAAGAAGAAAGACATATACTGGGAAAGGGCAGTGTAAAAGACTGCCATCTTTAATTTGATCTTCTCAACACAAAGGCTGGTGGAGGCTAAGAGAGGTTCCTTGTGAAAAGGAGAAAATGGAAAGTAGCTGAGTGTTTAGAACAAGTTGTTTCGGATGGCCACAGAGGCCCTGGCTCCGGTGATGGGATGAGCTGGATTTCCTCCTAAGAGGGAAAAAGGAAATATTCTAAGCCATTGTGAAACTGCTTTGGGAGGATTATGCTGTTACAGATTAAAAAAAAAAAAAAGGTTAGCTTCAATGAACCTGACATCAGTATAACCCAAAATAACCCATTCAAGAGAAAAGGAAGAAATAATTGCTGTTTTTTCTCTCTCTCTTTTTTTTCTTTTTCCCCTTTCTGCTATATTGCTGTAATGATTCTGCATAACAGATTGAAGCAAAGACTGTTGTGACAGGTGGTAGAATTCAGCTAGTAAGCACCGAGACAGGGTTCAATTTAGTTTGTGAATCCTTTAATTGTTGTGCAGCTAATTAAAGAAGGTTCTTTACACTCGCAAGTGTTTACCGTTGCTAGTATGCATACATGAAAAATTAAATTGTGCCTTCAAGGGTTGAGAACTATAGAAAAATCATAGCTGAGCCGACAACACGCTTACCAGCTCAAAATAGCTGCTTTTCACAATTGGAATTTGTTAAAAACTTTTTGCTAAGCAAATATAGAGCTAATTAGAAGTGTGCGTTGGACCAATTAACATTTAAATAAATAAGCCATATTGCACATTTCACAGTCTTTATTTAATGATGCTTCTAACTCTTTGGAAAGATTCTCTTAAGTACAAATAAGTTGTCATAAAAAAATGAAAGATAAAAATAACTCCATAACAGTAGGGGCTATTTTCTCTTTTTTGGTGTTTTGTTTTGAAGTCCTATACTGAAAACTCTGTACCTATTGCTGAAAGACAGAAAAAGAGAGAGCGAGAGAGAACACACACACACACACACACACACACACACACACACACACCTACCACCCACAAATCTAGCTCTTTCTTTCATCCTCAATTCCCTTTCCCCCACCCCTCTGGCTTTGAATAGAAACAGAAAAAAACATATTTTATTGCTATTTAAATTGTTAGGATAATTCTGTTTACTGATCGTTGTTACCCTATGATAGAAAAATCTGTTTCAGACAATCCCACTTTTAATCTGAGAATACAGGGAAGCCGGGGAAAGATTTAAGGAGAGAAAAAAAAATCAAGAGCGTCTGGAGACTATGGTGAGAGACACACTATGGGGAGTCTTCACATCTGTTCACTCTCATAGTGAACCCCAGGGGTGCACCCTGGGGCACACCTACACTTAGCAAAGTCAGAAGCACATAGGAAGATGGCAGGGAGGAAGCAGAAGCCCTCCTCCCCTAGAATCTTCTTTCTCATTCTTAAAGACTGGTAGGTGGAAAGAATAGAAGCCATAAGAAGGGTAGCCAACTCGTGTGTGTGTGTGTGTGTGTGTGTGTGTGTGTGTGTGTGTCCTGGGACTAGAACTCAAGGTTTTGCACTCTTACTTGGCTTTTCAGTCTAAGCTGGTGCTCTACCACTTGAGCTATACCTCCACTTCTGGCTTTTTGCTGGTTAGCTGGAGTAAGAATCTCTCTGATATGTCTGCCTAGGGGGCTTACATCCTCAGATCTCAGCCCCTTAAGAAGCTAGGATTACAGACCCCTCCTTCCTCCCCCCACACCCTGTGTGTGGCCAAGTTATTTTTGACATTGAAAGTAATTCAGTGGAGGAATTTTGTGTCTCTGTCTTTTTCTGTCTCAATCTCTCTCTCTTGTCTTTCTGTGTGTGTCGTTTCCTCTCATCTTTTTCTCTGTGTCTCTGTGTCCATCCTTGATTGCTGCCCCCCACACGTCTCCCTTTTTCTCTTCCCTTCCCCTTTCCCCTTTCTTTCCCTTTCCCTTCCCTTTCTTCACTACCGGGGCTTGAACAGAAAGCCTTGTATTCTCTCTTTGCTTTTTCCGCTCACGCCTAGTACTCTACTACTTGAACCACAGCTCCACTTCTGGCTTTTTGCTGATTTGTTGGAGATAAGAATTTCACAGACTCTCCTTTGAACTGCCATCCTCTGATCTCAGCCTCCTGAGTAGCTAGGATGACAGGCGAGAGCCACGGACACACCTGGCTCCCTAAAATGTTACTAAATCACACCACATCGCCCTCCACATCACTAACCGTAACACTGTGTGCTTTGCTGTGGGGGTGTTCCCCAGCAAATCCTGAAATACTGGGTTTTCACTAAAGTGCTCTTCTCTAGAATGGGCAGGAGGGCGCCTGCCCCTTGCTATATGCAGAGACAAAGTTTCTGCTGTGGGATTTAACTGTACAGCCTGACAAGACTGACTTCCCCTTGCAGTCCAGGGATCAATGTTTGGTATTGCCTTACCAGGGCTTCTGTGGGGAATGCCTGTGACTCGGGGGTCTCCTCACACAGAGGGGTTGTGGGGTTCTCCCCCGCACCCCTCCATGAGCTATGGCCTACCTGACCCGGCTGCTGCAGAGAAATGGCAGGCCTGTCCAGAGGGCTCAGGGTTTCCAACATTACACTTTTGGTTTGGTTTTGTTTTAAAGAAGTTTGTCACTTTACATCATTCCATGAAAATGTAGAAAGACAAGACAACCCTTTGAAAATATAAACACTTCCCCCTCCTCCTAACTTCCCCTCTCCCTCCCAAAAAAAAGCCACAAGAAGGAAAGTGAGAGCCAAAGGTCAAAGGCTGAGGAAGAATGTCTAGCTCATTTTAAGGAGTTGTCCAGTACAAGGGAGGGGGGCATAGTCTGCATCTGGGTTCTTGGGACTGTCTGGCATCCAGGTCCTTGGGATTGTCTAAATCTGGTTTCTTAGGTCTATGTGGCATCCGGGTTCTTGGGACAGTGTGGCATCCGGGTCTTTGAGACTGGCATCCTGGTCTCTGGGACTGTCTGACATTCGGTTCTAGGGATTATCTGGCATCCAGGTCCACAGGACTGTCTGGCATCCAGGTACTCCAGGCTGTCTGGTATCAGGGTTCTTGAGACTGCTTGTCATCAGGCTCAGGGAAAAGTACAGGGTACAAATAAGGGTACCCCGTGTTTCTCTGCTCTCTTTCTGCTGAATGGAGTACCTGTGCCAGTCCAGGGTTAGCATGGAAATAAAAGCAAGGTATTCTGACTTTAGAGGAAGTTTGTTTTCCATGTTTGATTTCTTCGTTTTATTTTGTGTGGGTTCTAATAGTTGGGCTCAGGGCCTGGACACTGTTTCCTGAGCTTGTTAACTCAAATCTGGCATTCTACCACAGCTCCATTTCTGGGGTTTTGGTGGTTAAATGGGAGATAAGAATCTCATGGACTTTTCTTGCCCTAGTGCCCTGATTTTAGTTCACATACAATTTTATAATAAACCCTTTAATATGTTCTAGCTGGATATAGGGGAACATACCTCTAATCCCAGAACTTGGGATACTGAGACTTTAAAGCCTGCCTGATCTACAAAATGAACCCCCTCACCCCACGTAAATTGTTTGTCAGGCAGAGTCCTGTATTTTTATTCCAGCTGACCTAGATTATGATCTTCCTACCTATGCTTTCCCAAGTAGCTGGAATTACAGGCGTAAGCCACCACACCTGATTCCTAATCTTTTTGATGAGTGCAAAAACAATTGAATATTTCTGCCATGACTTTTTTTGTAACTGAGTCTTTTGTGTATGGGGCGAGGGGGCGGGGCGCGGGGGATTAAAATAGGTTCTAGCATTTTTTTTCTCTCTCCTTATGTGAATCCTGGGCTTCTTTTCTTGGGGCTCAGGAAAGACTCCTAGGGCTCTTCATTTGACAAAGAAAATGACAGTTCCAGGATCTGTGTGTTTTCTGTGACATGGTATAGGGGGAATGTGGGGGGGGGAGGGGAGAGGGGTAGAGGAGAAGAAGGGAAAAGGGAGAGGGGAAGAGAGGGAGAGGGAGAGGAGATAGAGCCCTATCCGACTCCACACCAGCATGGAATGGATATCAGAACAGGCCTTTGGACTGGAGGTGGGGAATGAGAAAGGTCGGATGTATCCCTTGCCTCCGAGTGCATGTGAGTATGCACACACAGAGGTATAGAAATCAATCTCCTCTATAATCCAGGCTTTTGATGAGTCCATCTACAGCACATAGATTGTGAAGAGGGATAGAAACACAGACAGTACATCCCAGTGTTGCCAACTTTTCCATTTGTGACAGGTGCACAATATCAAGCCACAGAGTATGCCTGGGTTTGCTCTCCCCTTATTTTGCTACCCCCACTCGCATCCCAGCTCTGTCCTGGTCACTGCAGGAAGCTTCTTTCCAATATCCCACAGGAATCCCTATCCAGGCTGCAGCCTTTTCTCCAGAAAGTTCGCTCCCCTCCTAATGCCATGGAGAACTTCTTGATCTCTCATGCATACTCTTGAGAGTTTCTTTCCTCTACCTCTGATGAGGCTTGTGACCTGACTTTCTGTTGATTTCACACCTGGGAGGGACATCAGTGATAATAGAGGGAAGACAACAATATGCCCTCCCAGTGAAGTTATAATCTGCTTTTTCTTTATTCCACTTCTGTGATTGCTATCATTCATCTGTCTATCCATCCACCTACCCACCCACCAATCCATACATCTGTCTTTCCATCCATTCTTCAATTTGTCCAAGCATGCATCCATCTATCCATCCATCTACCCACCCATCCTTCCATCCATCCACACACCCATCTACCCATCCATCCATCCATCCATCCATCTATCCATCCACCTGCCCACCCATCCATCCATTTTCTATTCATCCATCCATCCATCTATTCATCCATCTATTTATCCACATATACATCCATCCATCCACCCATCCACTTATCCATCCATCCATCAATCTTTCTATTCATCCATCCATCAACCCATCCATTCTTCCATTTGTCCATACGTCTATCAACCCATGCATTCATCCATCCATGCACTCATCTATACACCCATCCTTCTGCCCCTCCATCCATGCATGTATCCTTTCATGCATTCGTTTCTCCATGTGCCCATTTGTTTGTTCATCTGTCTTCCCATACATTCATTCATTTGTCCATCCATCCACCAATCCTTCCATGTATCCATCTATCTATTCTTCCATCTGTCCATTTGTCTGTGCATCTATCCATCCATGCATTCATCCATCCCTATGTTCATTCATTTATTCATCCTTCTGCTCATCCATCCATTCATCCATCCATCCATACACCCTTGCATGCATCCATTTTTTCATGTGTCCATCCATTCATTTGTTCATCTGTCCAGTCATCCATTCCTACATCCATTTGTCCATCCGTCCATCATCCATCCATATATCTATCTGCCTACTGTCCATCTGTCCATCCATTTCCATGCATCTACTCATCCATGCATTCATCTAACCATTCATCTGTCCATTTGTCCCACTCACTCATCTCTGATCTCTAGATGCTATCTGGAAACATGTCCTCTGGCTCAGTCAGGACTTGGTTGAATGGATAAATAAATGAATAACGAGGGAGATTCAAATCACCCTTGTCAGCATAACTTTTATACCTTGTTCTGCTAAAGGGCATCTCTAGATTTCCTAATCGTGCCGAGCTGTCTTCAGATGGAAATATCCTCAGGAAGCATCTTGCTTAATTGTCTCCTTTCGAATCTCAGATCCCCCTGCTTCCCCTTCCTTGGCAGCAGGCAAGGAAGAAGGACAATCTTGATCTACTTCTAGCAATGATACTTTGATGAGCATCATTTCAGCAAAACTTTTGTACACATTCTTAATTATTTCCTTAGGTTTAATTACTAGAAATGGAATTGCCAGGTTAAAGAGAGGCACGTTTAAAAATTTGAATACCCGTTGCCAGATTGCTCTTTGGGCATGTTCTGTCAAATTATTTCTCCTTTCTCCCCTCCCCACAAATTAGGATAACTCTCCTTCCTATGTCTACCAATCTTCAGTACTAGTGAACACAGTAATACCAATTCATATGCAATCTCATTTCACTGTTTTATTTCTTATGCTTTAAATATGTCTATAAATAATGTATCTATCTATGTATCTAAGTGTACAGTAGGTATACGTATGTGTTTATCTTTTATCCATTGATCTAACTTATTGCCTATCTACTGCCTATCTTCTATATATCTAGGTAACCATCTATATCTTTATCTATGTATGTATCCATCTATCTATCTATCTATGTCTATATGTCTGTCTCCATCTATCTGAATGTCTGTCTATTATCTATCCATTGTATCTTTCATAAAATATGAAATTATTCTTTGGTGAATTCCCTGTTTATGCTGCCTATCTGATTTTCTTCTGGGTATTGAAATTTTCTTGAATTATAGGGTCTCTTCCTATGTCAAAGATACTAACTTGTAGACTTATACACTTAAACTTTTAGTTTTATACTTATTTCTCCCACATATTCTCGCCAGCCTTTTAATTTTTACATGGCTTTTAAAAGTGAGATAAAGGGATTTAAGAGACCCAATCTTTTCATCTACTGCTCTTCTGTCTTTTGTGTCATTCTTTGGAGATAATTTCCTGCCCCTTATTTTATTACTATACTTCTAGTATAGTAATATGGATTTATAGTCTCACTTTAAAATGTAAATCCTTAATTTTTATTTATATTTTTATTATTAGGGCATTTTTGGTGCTAGTACTGGGGCTTGAACAGAGCCTTGTGCTCTCCCTTAGCTTATTTTGCTCAAGGCTGGCATTTTAATACTTGAACCACACCTCCGATTCCAGCCTTTTGCTGGTTTATTGGAGATCAAAGCCTCTTAGATTTGTCTGCCAGAGGTGGCTTCAAACCTTGATCCTTAAATCATAGCCTTCTGAGTAGCTTGGATGATAGGTGTGAGCAACCAGCGCCTGGCTACAGCAAATTTTTTTTTATATCCATGATATACAAACACTGTTATGACTTTCTATTATGCATATTTTAACATTGCATTTTCCAACTGAATATAAAATATAGAAAGCTCCATTTACTCTTTTTTGCTTTCTACAATTTTTAAATAAAAGAAGTTTAAAGATCATACCAAAGAAATGTGGAATGAAAGCAAATCTCCCATTACCCAGAGGTAATGACTGTGAGTCTTTTCACATACATAATTACACATGAACACAAAGGGCTTGCAGCATTTGCACACATAGTAATATAGTTATCTTTGGGAAGCTAGGTATGGGAGGATTATAGTTTAAGGCTAACTGGGATAGAAGAGTTCATGATAAGTCTTCTCAATGAAAACTACACGCAGTGGTATAGATCTATGTATCTATGTATCTATCAATCCATACATCTATCTATCTATCTAGTCTGAGGCATATCAATTTTTTGAAAGGCTTCCATTGAGTGTTGGTTGGAAATCCATGTTTTTTTCTGTTGGATCCCTCATTATTATATGAAAAATGTAAACCTATTTTTTTTAGAAATATCTGAAGAAAATGTAAATGTTATCCACAATGTATTTCTTGGGTTTGCATGTTCACTTTTGTTATTAGGTGCATAGGAGTTTAGAGTTGCAACTATTTCTTGTGATTCTTTGATAGGCAATCCCCCTTTAGCACTGTGTTATTGGGTATTAATATTTCAATATCTATATTTATCTTATTAACATTGTTTTATATCTGTTACTTTTTCATTTCTATAGTTTAACCTTACATGTAAGCTGGCTCTCACATAAAGTATGAAACTGAGGAGTTATGTGTGTGTGTATTATATATTATGTATATTTAACATCCAAAACCTAAAATTCTTTCTCTTTCATATATGATTTTAACTCATTAACATGTTTGGTTTTATTCCTGCTCTCCTCTTTACATTCTTGTGTTTTATTTATTCTTTTGTTTCCATTTTCTTTTCTTTTATATTTTTGTGCTAGTCCTAGTGCTGAAACTTGAGGCTTTGGGTGCTGTCCTTTACCTTTTTCACTCAAGACTGGTGCTCTACCACTTGAACCACAGTTCCATTTCTAGTTTTTGGTGGTTAGTTGGAGATAAGATTCTCTTGAACATTTCTACATTGGCTGGTTTTGAACTGAGGTCCTCAGCTATCAGACTCCTGAGTAGATAGGATTACAAGTGTGAGCCATTATTACCTGGCTGTTTCCGTATTATTATCTGGATTAAATATTCTTTGTTCCATTTTCTTTTCTGCTATAAAAGAACGTCTGTTCATATAACGGTCACACTTAAGGTATGTGATAAATCACATACATTTAAATGCATGTATGTAAATGTATGCCTTTAGCATACAGGCCCTTCTCAAACAAGACCCGAATTTTACCAAGTCTTTACATTCCTTGGCATCTGTCACCCCCTTTTCCTTTCCTTTCATGTGAAAATGATCTGTGATTTTAATTACAGACTTTAAAGATTATGCACCATCCATATTTTAGACTTAAGTATAAATTTTAACTGAAGTTTGGTTCACTACATGTTTAACTTTCATGTTTCTGCTGGTATATAATGTTCTTAATGATCTCAGAGAGCCTGAATCCTTTGGTGACTGAATATGCGTTATTTTTATCTTTGACTTGGTGCTATGTATAGAATTCTAGGTTTAAAATAAACTTCATCAGCCCTTTGTAAATATGACTTGACTATTTGGAACTATCTAGAGTCGTCAATGGAAAGTCTGATGGCAATCTAGTTTTTATTTCTTTGTAAGTCATCTGTTTTTTAAACATTTCCCTCCTTTCTTTTGGGGTTGGAAGTTTCTTCTGAATAGGACAGTATGTGATTGTTTATTTTAGAAAATTTCCCAGCACTTGGTGGAATTTTTCCCCCCACACTTAACTGTTTAAATTTTCTTCAGTCTAAAGATGATTTCTTATTCTATCATCATCATCATCATCATCATCATCATCATCATCTCTAGAATTTTTTTTAGATGGTCATTAGACTTTCTAGAATGTGCCTTCATAAGTCTTAATTTTTCTCTCTGACTTTCTATTTTGCATTGTATGTGTATGTGTGTGTGTCAGTGTGTACCCATGTATGTGTGTTTGTATATGAATGTTTATGTATGCTATTTCCCACATCTTCCATGTCAGAATTTTGTCTCCCTGCCTATTCTCTTTTTCAGATCTTTAGTTATTCTCTGTGTTTGTGTGTGTGTGTGTGCGCGTGCGTGCACACACAGGCGCTGACAATAGGGCTTGCACTGTAGGGCCTGGGCACTATCCCTTAGCTTTTTCTTCCAAAGGCTGGGACTCTACTACCAGAGCAACAGCTCCATTTCCAGCTCGTGGTTATCTGGAGAATTGATCTTCTCAGAGTTGTATCCTGGGCTGGCTTCAAACCACGATCTTCAGATCTCAGCCTCCCGCATAGCTAGCTAGGATGACAGGAGTGAGCTACCAGTGGGTGGCTATTATTGTTCAAATCATTAAAAAAAAAATTCTCTTTTAAATACAGCAATCACAGTTACAATTTCCATCATCTTACTTGGTTTCCCCCCACTTCTGTTTTGCTCTGTTTCCAACTACTCTTTTCTCGCTTAATGAGTATGATGGTCTTTTGTTCTCTGTCGACATGAGTTAGAATTTTCAATTAAATTGTTCTGCTATCTGAATTCCTTTTGTTTCTTTTGGGTTCATCTTCCTTCTTTTCTTTTTTCTTTCCCCCCTGTATGTCTAGTGAACATTTGTTGTCATTTGTATTTATGAAAACACCACTAGTAGCTTGGGGGGGTGAGGGGGCCGGGGTGCTTCAGACAGGTAGGCACTTCCTCTGCTGTATTGTTGGTGTGTCACATCTTTAGTGTTCCCCATGCCATGAGAGGGGTGCTTGCAGAAGGTTCTGGGACTATCAGTCTAACCCTGGGATGGGCTAGATGAAACTGTTTAGCGGATAGCAGGCAGACTTGAACCCAAGCCTCTTTTGGAGATGGGTCAGGCTATTGTTCTGAAGTTGGGTCATTTGAAGGTGTTTATCTTTATCTCTTTTCTGCCCCACCAAATCAACTCTAGGTTCTTCCTGGGTCTTTTTGCTTTTCAGAGCAGGTAAATCATTTCTGTTGAGTGTCATATCTGGTGTTGGGTTTTAGAGATTAAACTTTCTTCTTTCACTGAATTTTGTATTCTGATTTCTCCAAGCTGGCTTTTTTTTTTTTCAAATTTCTTTCCCTAAGTGTATCTGAGGCTGTTTTTTTCCCTTAGTCTATTTTTTAAAATCAAATAGATCCTAATTGTTTTCCATTTTCTAGAGATGTCTCAAAATATCTGGCACACCCATTCACTCCCTTCTGTGTTTTGTAATGTCATGAAGGAGTAATCCTGTAAAACAGCCCCTTCTTTAAAAATCCTTTTATGTCATTTCTAGCTAGGAGGAGAGGCAGAGAACATAGACTGATGCGTTTGCTCAGTTTTTCCTTTGAAACAATCCACTCCAGATTTTATTTCAATTTTGAGTCTTTGGGGTTTAATATTTGTAGGGTTTTCTAGTTGGTCAAATACACCAGTAGAAACAAGTAATTATAGTAATTACAATCTTTTTTTTTTTTTTGGTACTGGTACTACATCCTGAACTCAGGACTAGGGAACTGTTGCTGAGCTCTTTTCTTTTCTTTCTTTCTTTCTTTCTTTTTTTTTTTTTACAATTATAAAGAGGCTATTTAACAAGGAGAAAAATGAGCAGTGGGACCTGAAATCAGTTGTCTCTTATGAGTATTTTTTTTCTTTTTGTTTTTGCTCAAGGTAGAGCATTTGAACCACAGTTCCACTTCCAGCTTTTTGGTGGTTTATTGGAGATAAGAGTCTCACAGACTTTCTTGCCCAGGTTGGCTTTTAACTGTGATCCTCAGGTCTCAGCCTCCTGAACAGCTCAGATTATAGGCGTGAGCCACCAGTACCCAGCAGATGGTCTTTATTTCTTGTTTCTAATACGTGCAGTTCTTACTAAATTTTTTTTAGCTAGTTGCATTGACTAGGACTGTCATAATATTTACAATAGGTTGAGGTGAGTAATTTTATACCTTCAATTTGTTTTCAATTTTGTTTTGGGATTGTTTGGGCATAAATATTATAATGATCTTATTCTCAAGCATTTCTTATTCTAAAGATCAAACATGAATGCTCAATTTTGCTACATCTTTATAACACCTATCAAAATGATCATGTATAGATATATAGATATCATAGATATATAAAATGATATCTATCCCTATGCATGTATGTATGGATGTATGGATGGATGGATGGATGGACGGATGGATGTGTCTGTCTGTCTGTCAATTGAACATGAGGGTACTGTGGCTTTAACTCATGGCCTGGGCACTGTCCCTAAGCTTTTTCCCCCTCAAGGCTAGTGTTCTGCCACTTGAGCCACATCACTACGTCTGGCATTTAACTGATTCATTGGAGATGAGAATCTCTCAGACTGTCTTGTTGGGCTGAGTTTGAACTGTGGCCCTCAGATCTTAGCCTCTGAGTAGCTAAGATTTTAGACCTGAGCCCCTGGCACCTGGCATAATCATGTGTGTATCTGTTCATTGGATAATTAGAACACATATCTGACAATTGTGTCATCATTGCTGCCACCTTTGTAGCATTTCTGAGGGGTTAGGATGCCCACCCAAAATGATGGTGCCATCTCTGACCTCCTCACAAGATACTGACTTCTTTTTCCTGAAGAAGGCAGCCCTGCCCAGAGGCAGTGCCTTTATATATTTCCACCTACTGTGTGGGTGGGGCATGCCTGGCAGGAAATTAACTTAATCTTCCTCATTTCATTGAGTTTAAGTGGTGGACACTAAGTAAATCACTGAATGAAACTATTTAGTCTTGCAGGATTTGTTAGAAAAATCCAAATATCCCAGGAGAGAAAATGCTTTAAGCTTTCATCCACTCCTTCATGAGAAAGCATTCCAACTCATTCTCTTCCATTATAATTTTGGAGCATCGATGTACATGGGAAGGATTGTGTTTGGGGCGGGCAAAGATAGAACACAGGTGATTGGCTCCCCTGGTGAGAGGAGGGGCTTGCAGGTGGAAAGCTTGATCCTGACACTGCACCAGGATGTGAAGGTCAGTCCTTCACATATCTATTGCTAATGCAGAATGGCTTTAGCATTTTAACCAAAATGGTGCAATTCAAATATGTTCCTCAGTTGAATGCAGATGAATCATTCCTGTCACCTTGGCTCCTCAGGAGTCTGAGATCTGAGGATCTCGGTTCAAAGCTAGCTTGGGTAGGAAAATCTTTGACTCTCATCTCCAGTGAACCAGCAAAAGGTGGAAGTGGAGGTATAATTCAAGTGGTAGGAGGACAACCTTGAGTGAGAAAGCTGAGAGATAGCGTTCAGGCTGTGAGCTCAAGCCCCAGTAACTGGCACAAAACAAGTTCCATGTGCATCATTCTAATAATAGTGATTATTATTTTAAAGCATTCATGGTTATTACGCTTTTAAAGTCATATTCATTTCACACTGGTCCCAAACTAGATACAGAACCAGGTTTTCTAGTCCTCTTCCCTTGGGGGGAAAAAAGACCAAGAGTGTTGAAAATTAATCCTGAGTGTAGAGTTTCTTTCATTTTAGTTTTGTCTTAAAGAAATGACTTTATACTTTTATGATTGGACAAATGATACTTTCCTATTCAATAATTCAGAAAATAGATGATAGTACTCAGAAGAACTTTAATCTCGCCATTCAGAAATGGTCTTTTGTTCATATTGTTATATTTCCTTCTATTGTTATATATATATATGCACACACATATATACATATGTGTGCATATGTGATTTATATAGTCATGCATGTGATATATACACATGTATATATAGACACTACATGTATAGAAATATACATGTGTCTATATAAATATATATATATAATGTAGATATTTATGTTTTATATACACATATATATGTATATACATATATGTCACATACATTCTTTCTATATATTCTGTCTATATAGTTTTCTCATATACATGTTATAGACACATACACATATTCTTTCAGAATAGAATCAGATCAAACCAGACCTTTGCTTTCCACTGGCAATCATATCATGAGCCTTTCAAAACTCTTTGGGGGGACTTCATTGCCAATGCTAAGTATTCCACAGTGACATTAATATAACTATTCCCCCTCTTTGGAATATTTTGGGCATCTATGTCTCTTAGAGCATTTTGGCTATAATTAGCATTTCCGCCAGCTTGGTCTTCATTTTTGTAGGCATCGTAGGTTGTTCTAGGACTTGGAATACTGAGTCATAAGTTATAAATATATTTTAGGCTTTCAATATATGACACCAAACTGTGTTCAGAAAAATCATACTAATTTTTACTCTCCTTAATACTATTCTATCTACTGCTAGCCAGCAGCAGACATCATTAATACACACATACATGCACACACGTGCATGTGAAGGAATACTTTTTTGTGTGTGCCAGAATCAGGTCTTGAGCTCAAGGCTTCAAACACTCAGCATTTTTTTGTTTGGTTGCCAGTCCTGGGACTTGAACTCAGGTCTCTGCACTTTCATTTTTCACCTCTCTCTCTCTCTCTCTCTCCCCCCCCTCTTCCTTTCTCCCTCCCTCCCCCGCCTCTCCTGGTTATCTACCACTTGAGCCACACTTCCATTTCCATTTATTTCTGTGTTTTTGCTGGTTAATTGGAGATAAGAATCTCTGAAAATTTTCTGCCTAGGCTGCCTTTGATTCAATCCCCAGATCTCAGCCTCCTGAGTAGCTAGGATGACAGGCATGAGCCAGCAGTGCTAGGGCTCATTCAGCTTTCTTGCTCTACCACTTGAACCATGCTTCCAGCCTGGTATTTTGCAGCTTAATTGGCTACCAGAGTCTGAATGACTTTTCTGTGTGGCCTGGCTTCAGATCATGATCCTCCAGGTCTCAGGCTCCTAAGCAGCTGGGATTGCAGTCATGAGGCAGCACCGCACTATTTATAAGGCCAATTCTTGTAGGCAGTATATGTTTTCTTGCCCTACTATGCAGAGAACTTGGCTATGTGGAGGATCCAGATGAGCCTGGAGGGCCATGGAGGGCAAGGCACCTGGCTCCTGCAGGCGGGAAGGGAGGGCTGGCCTGGGTCCTGGCAGAGGCAACCAGCTTGGTTTCTTGATGCTCTCACATCTGGGGAGGCTGTGGCGTGAGGCCTCTCTCACTGCAGTTTGTCACATCCTGGCATTCTCTCAACATGTCCTCTGCTCCACGGTGTCCTTGCCAGGCACCGAGACGCCATCAGCGGCCTGGGGAGCTCAATGAAGAGGAAAGACAGCCACCAAGCAGAGAGGAGACTGAGTTCTCACTGGGTCCCCCCCTCTGGGAGGCAGGGGGTGCTGGAATGAGGCACAGGCTGGTGATGGCCGCTGTCCAAGATGACTCACGCAGCCTGGTGTTTGAGGAGGATCAGGGAGACAGGTTGATGAGGACTGGGCACCCCAAATGCTGGGCATCTGTGGCCTTAGCTGTGTGTGAGAACCCCAGGAATGTCAGGACGAACTACTGTGCAGGCTGAGAACCGAATCTGACTCAATGCATTTAACAAGTTAATGTTTGTGCTCAGGGGTCCTCTGCACATTTAAGAATTAATTAAATCCTTTAAGGAAGTCATTTATGTTTGAGACCAAAGAAGATACTCAAGGGTCCAAAACATTCCCCCTCCACCCCACTCCTAAAGAAGAAGGTCCAATCAGAGCTCTCGTGACGTGGAAGGCCCCCCTCCCCCACCCCCAATCAACTTTCTTCCATTTGATCCACAGTTCAATCTACACGCGTACCTTTAACCCGTTCTTTGTAGGAATCTCTTGGGATGGCATATTAAAACTGGAGTTATTTTCAATTTCATCTAAGGTGTCTCTATCCAATGCAGTTTCTTCCAAGTCGGCAGTGTGGGATTCAACAAAAATCTCTTAGCATCATCAAAGTCTTAGAAAGATATATTACTAGGAATTGGAGCAGGTCCTTGTGTGTTAATTACAACAAGCTCGCTGCCATACAAATAATCTCCAGTGTCAGAAGTATCCGCTCAGGCAATATCAGCCAGAATAAAATCTTTTTCTACAAAAAAAATCTTAAATTCTCTCTCTCTTTGTACCTGCACCCTTTGAGGGGGAAAAAAAATGCAGTTCATTGTGAAGCCAAATCCCATCTATTTAGTTGTTCTTATAAAGATTTTACTGATATTTGAAATATTCCTTTCTTGAAAGAGAAATACATGGTAGATTTGTAGGCTATGAGATCAAAACTGCTGGAATGTTTTCAAGAGTATTTTTGTCTTTGGGGAGGAAAGCATGAATTGCTCATTTGGGCTGGGTTTTATGTGCATTCGGACCTGGCTGATTTGCTTTTTCATGTATGTAATGTGTCGATCTTGGGGCTTGAACGCTGGGCCTGGGCTCTATCCCTGAGCTTTTTTGCTTGAGGCTAGTGCTCTACTACTTGAGCCACAGCTCCACTTCTGGCTTTTGGGTGGTTCACTGAAGATGAGTCTCACGGCTAGCTTTGAACTGTGATCCTAAGATCTTAGTGTCTTGAGTAGCTAGGACGACAGGCATGAGCCACCGATGCCTGTCACTATTAACTGTTATTTTAAGACAAACTGTGTGGTTTGCATGTGTTTGTTTGTGGTGAGTTGCACTGTCTGTGTGCCTGACTTTGTAAGCTGAAGTTGGTGTGTTTGTGGCCGACTGGATGGTTCTTTCCCACAGATGTTAAGGGTGAGTCTGTCAGTAACTGTCCCTCTGGGAAATCGGGACTAAATATGACAAGATCACAGGGAGAGCAAGAGGCCAGCAGCTTAGTCTAGCCTTGGGGGCTCTTGAAAAATGGAACAGGTCCTGGACCATAGCAGAGATCCATGGGCTTCAAACCCATGACATGCAGGAAGGATGGGGAGGGTCTAGGAGGCAGAAAAGGGAGGACCTTATGTATGTTCAAATTATTGTTTTTCTTCAATGCAGAGGAAAGGTTAATCAGTTCTCATTTATCCAGAACTCTGGAGCTGTGTGTGTGTGTGTGTGTGCATGCGCCGGCGCACACACGTGCTTGTGCTATTACTGATGCTTTAACTCAGGACCTGGGTTCTGTCCCTTAGCTTTTTTCCATTCAAGGCTGATGCTCAACCATTTCAGCCACCACTTCACTTCTGGCTTTTTGGCATATTATCTTAATTAGAGATAAGAGTCCAAGGCTGGCTTTGAACATTGATCTTCAGATTTCAGCCTACTAAGTAGCTAGGATTTCAGACATGAGCCCCCAGCACTGGACTTATCTAGATCTTCTTAAGGGGATTCTGATCTTCTGTAACCTGAGGGTTTTGATTGATTAAAGGAGATGGAAGTTCCTTGTTGAGTTAATGACTAGATCCAAGCAAAGAAGTACTCCCCCTCCACCCCTTCTCAGGTCCCTGTGATGTCCAAGGAAGCTTTAAGAGATACAAGGATCCAGAGTCCAGCAGTTCAACCTGTAATCCTAGCTACTGAGGAGGTTGAGGTCTGAGGATTGTGGTTCAAAACCAGCTGGAGCAGACAAATCTGAAAGACATCACCAATTAAGGGCAAAAACAATAGTAGAGGTGTGGCTCAAGTGGTAGAGCACCAGCCTTGAACACAAAAAAGCTAAGGGACAGTGCCCAGGCCCTGAGTTCAAGCTCCAGAACTGGCACAAGAAAGAGAAAAAGGGGGCTGGGAAGATGGCTCAGTGGTAGAGCGCTTGCTTTGCATGCATGAGGCCCTGGGTTCGATTCTTCAGCACCACATAAGCAGAAAAAAAAAGCCAGAAGTGGTGCTATGGCTCGAGTGGTAGCACGCTAGCCTTGAGCTGAAGAGCTGAGGGACAGCGCCCAGGCTCAGGGTTCAGGCCCCACGACGGGACCAAAAAAAAAAAAAAGAAAGAAAGAGAAAAAGGGAGGGAGGAAGAATGAGAGTGAGAAAGGAGAGAGTGGAAGAGAAACAGACAGACAGAGATGCAAGGATCCCACGACATAAAGGAACTTGAAGTCCAGAAGAGCGACCCACCCCTCAACTGTCCCCTGAGACCTCTGAGACACCCCTTTACATCTCCCAATGGGATTGCACCCCATCTTCTTCCTGCCTGCCGCCCCCGCCCCCCTTCTGGAAGATCCACAGCAGGCCTCAGGCCAACTCTCACTGCATGCACAGTATTGAGCCAGAATTTAATAACATTGTTCTCATTTTATTTATTTTTATAATTACCTTTAATTTAGAGCAAGTGATACAAATTTCCATTTAGGGTAATGATATACTTTCCCTTTAAATGCATTAAAGTAAAAAATAGTGAATTAATTAAAAAAATATTAGCAGGGGCACAAAAACAAAACCATGCAAAAGCAAAATGTACAGGTGGCTTATGCGGTATAAATAGCTCAAGAAAGGTGGTGGCTGGATGCGGGCATTGTATCACAGATCTAGAAGATTACCTGCACACTGTGGTGTTATTTATTTATTTATTATTGTTACTGGGCTGGTCCTGGAGTTTAAATTCAGGGCCTGGATGCTGTCCCTGAGCTTTTGGTGCTCAAGGCTAGTTAGTGCTCTACCACTTGAGCCACAGCTCCACAAATTCCAACTTTTTGGTAGTTTAAGAGTCTCACAGATGTTCCTGTCCAGTCTGGTTTCAAACCATGATCCTCAGATTTCAGCTTCCTGAGTAGCTAGGATGACAGGCATGAGCCACAGTGCCTGGTCTGTACACTACTTTAAGTTCTAAGTTCATTTTCTGGAAGTGGTTGAGGGGACTCAGGGCAGCCGGTGATGGGTGGATGTTGAGTCCAGAATTTAGAATGGGTTCAGGTTTCAGGTGAGTGAGCCCAGGACCTGCTCTCCTCCGGTGATCTTCATATTCCTAGAAAGGCCTGCGATGATCTCAGATTCCTAGAGGCCCCACTGCTGGGAAGAAGTATGTCAGAGGTCAAGCCATGCTGGCCAGGATGCTGACCTTTCTCCTGTGCTCCTCTGGAATTCTCCTGTCATCTCTCTGCCACAATCCTAGGTACTTAAAGGTGTTCTTCCTGCTTTTGTTTTGGTATCAAACCATGATCCTGTTTCCTTTTAGAGGAGAATGTCCAGGTGTGTCTCTGTAGATCTCATAGTACCCGATACAGAAAAAAATACTCATCCATCCATCCATCCATCCATCCAACTTCCCTCTATCATGTGTCCATCCACTCCTTCATCTGCTTATCCTGTTTTCCTCCCTCCCTCCCTCCCATCTTCTCCTCCTCTCTGCCTTCTTTTCTGTCCTCCGTCCCTCCATCCCTCCCTCTCTTCTTCCTTTCCTTCAACTTTTCCATTCACACATCCATTCATCTATGCATCTCCATCCCCCCATCTGTCCACTCATCCATCTTCCCATCCATTAATTCACAAGCCAACCATTCATTCATATGTGCACTTACCCGTCCATCTATCCACCTGTCCCTCCATTCACCTATCCATCCACTCACCCACCTATTCATCCATCCCTTCATCCCTTCATTTATCCTTCTATCCATCCTCCTTCCCTCTATCCGTGTGTCTACACACTCATTCATCTGCTCACTCTCCCTCTCTTCTTTTCCTCCCTCCCTCCTTTCCTTTCTTCCTTCTATCTTTCCTTCCTCCCTTCCTATTTCCCTTCCTTTCTTCCTCTTTTACTTCTGCCTTTCCATTCACACATCTGTTCCTCTCTCCATCCTATCTACCATCCATCCTTCCATCCTTCTGTTCATCCATCCACCCATCCATCTTTTCATGCCTAGACAAATGCTCTCTCCACCCATGAGATAGTTATCAGAAGTATTCTGTATATTATACAACACACAGAAAGGGATAAACAAATCAGCAACAAGAAGCAGCTGTTGGGTGCTTCTAGCACTTATGTGGGCGCTGGAGGGATAGCCCTGACAGAGGGGGACATGGCTGTTTCCATCGATTCATGGTGAAGGGCAAGGGTTAAGGAGGGTTGCTATTCTGTGCATGTTCAATGAACGAAGTCCCTTTTCTCTGCTACTGGTGGGCCCAGGACCTGGGGAGGCCTGGGGAGGAGCCTGGGAGTATTTTAAGCCCTGAAGGTCAGAGGTTGCATGTGCCAGTCTCTGGCCAGCTGGTTTTGCAGTGAGATGACAAGCTCTGCTCAATCTGTCCCCAGCCACAGAGGCCCTGCCTGGGAGAAGGACACTGAAGGGGTTGCTGTGGGGGGAGGCTGGCAGCTGGGATGAGGCACAGGGCAGAGGAGTGGTTGGTGGGGAGGTGGGACAGGGAGGGTGGCATGGGCAGACAAGCAGCAACATGACTTCCCAGGCACAGGGTGTCGCAGGCTGGCTGCCAGGGCCAAGTGTGGCTCTGAAGAGACACAGGCAAGTTTCCAGATGGCGGGCCGTGCCCTCCCTGTCTGCAGGCCCCTGTGCTTTGCTGGAGGCCCGGGCTGGCCCCTGCTTGCAAAGAACCCATGCTGCTGGTCTGATCGCATGTGGTCTCTGAATCACAAAGTCTGGCTAGGGCTCATTCTGTGTGTGAGTGAGTGTGTGTGTGCGTGCGCGCATTGATGCTTGAACTCATGGCCTGGAGTGCTGTCCTTGAACTTTTTCTTTGATCGTGTCAGGAGCTCTACCACTTTGAGCCACAGCTCCACGTTCAGCTTTTTGGGTGGCACATTGGAGATAATAGCTTCATGGAGTTTCCTACTTGGGCTGGCTTTGAACCGTGAGTCTCAGGTCTCTGCCTCCTAAGTAGCTAGGATGACAGGTGTGAACCACCAGCACCTACCTGTCCCTGAGATTTTTTTTTTCATTCAAGGCTGGCTGTAAGTCACTTGAGCCACTGCTGTACTTCTGACTTTATAGTGGTTAACTGAAGATAGGAGTCTCTTAGACTTTTCTGCCTGGGTTGGCTTTGAACCACAATCTTCAGATCTCAGTCTCCTCTTAAGTAACTTGGAATACAAGTGTAGAACTACCAGTGTCCAGCTTCAGTTCACTTATTTTAACTCTCCACTTGCTTCCAGAGTGTACACACACTCACACACACACACACACACACACACACACACACACACACACACACATAGAGTCTGCTGAGCTTGGAGCACGGGAGAAAAAGACACAAAATCTATACCCTAACCTTTGGGCACTTTCATCATTAGCCAATAGTAGAGTATGGGCAGGTACAGGTTCCAAAGAAACAGTGACATCACTGGGCAGTAACAGCTGGAGACATGTCCTGGGTGGAGGGAGATGGGGAGGGAAGGCTGATAGGAAAGAACAGGAAGGAGCCATTAAGTTCACAGTTTTAAGAGGATGCAGAGACAACCTGATACCTAAAATCATCTAAAATCTCTTTTCCTCAAAGCAGAAAATGACACCAGTCAGAGAAACAATGCCACACGCAGCCTTTCTTTCCCCCTCTTTTCCTTCCTTCCTTCCTTTTTCTTCCTTATTCATTTTCTTTCTCTATCATCTAGCTATCTATCCATCCATCTATGTAATGTGATTACTGTGTCTTGACCTCAGGGTCTGGGTACCTTCTTTTCACATTTCCTCTCAATGTAGGTGCTTTACCAGTTAAGCCACAGCTTCATGTCCAGCTTTTTGATGGTTTATTGGAGATAAGAGTCTCTTAGATTTGTTTGTTTTCTGTCTGAGCTGGCTTTGAACTGTGGTCCCCAGATCTCAAGCTTCTCAAGTAGCTTGGATTACAGACATGAGTCACTTCTGCCGAGCTAGGTTTTTTTTTTTTTTTTTAATCCACCAGGACTCTGTTGGTTTTAAGTGACAGAAAACCAAGCCAGCTTCATCCACTGGGAGACTATATTGATTTATGTGAGTGTGAATCATGTAAATGAGTCCGTTTCAGGTAACACTTGATAGAGGAGTTTAAGCTATGTCACTGCATTGCTCACTCCTCCTCTCTGACTTCTCAGCACTGGCCTTGTCCTTAAGTATTATACAACTTACAGACCACCATTGTAGTCTCTTCTAGATAGCAAAGCGGCTGCCTCGTTCCCAGCCTTATGGAGAATCTGAACCACTCTACTTCCTTGACAAATCCTTGCCACTTCTCTCATTGGCCTAATCTTAGGTCATATGCTGAGCGTTCAACCAATCACTGATGCTGGGGGGCGGGTTGGAATATTCTGATTGGCTCCATGGCTACATCTTACTCAGGCCCTGGGGCTGAGGAGGAAGAGGAGAATCTCCCATGTAGGTTCTTTGCTACACATGTACGATGGGAAGAGAGGCCTGAAGCGGGCACTGGAGTCTGGACCCAGGTGCCCAATGCTCCAACACTGACATGGGCAGGGGTGGGGTACAGGCTTTCCCAGACCTGTCATGCGTCCTGAGGTTGGGGTGCTGTTTTCAGGGAGCCTTTTCTAGAAAGGGAGCTGGCTTTAAAGCCAGATTTCCTTCCTGTCAGAGCTGTGGTGGGTCAGAGGCTGGTAACTGTGTCCCAACCAAGCGTGGCTTGGCTTTCCCAAAGGTGGTCTAATGGTCAGGATCTTTACAACACCCCGGAGAACTACAAATAGGTAGACACTTGGCTTCCCCAGGCCTGTGTTATGAAAAGTCTTGAGTTACAAAACGTTCCGGTTGTTAAAAATCTGCTACTGACTTGAACGGCAATAAAATATGGGCTGTTTATGAGTAATTAGCCACTTGTGGAAAAGAGCGCTATCCCTTTAAATTTATGGGGTGCCATGATTTATGTATTTCATTGGAGAGGGGGGGTGGCGTTTGTCATGTTCCATCAGTCAGCTTGATGTAATTTGATACAAATCCAACACAAGAAGGAGAGATGGACACATGGCCTCCTGTGTTTCCAAATGGGATTCTCTTCAGCCCTTAGTTTGTCTTTGCATTCCAGGGAAACACTTAGCTATCTTCAGCGGGCCCACTGGCTGTAGCCTCTGACCACCTCCAGGTGCTTTCTGGGAGATTTCACATTCCCAGGCAGGGTGAAGACTCAGCTCTCTGCAGAGGTTCAGTACACAGCCAGCTCATTGTCAGCCTCTGCCGGGGCCTGGGGAAGCTGAAAGGGAGAGGTGCCCAAGCCCATATGCACAGGGTATGATGGAATCAATTCTAATAATGTGTTGTTTGCTTGGACAAAGACTTAGGAAAGAGAGGGTTTGGTGAGCTTGGGCTGTGGTAGGGGAGAGGTGTGTATGGAAGCATTTTGTAGTAGCTGACCCCCATTTAGGAAGGAAAAGGGAAAGCAGCAAGAACATTAGAGAATTTGAGGCTGAATTGTGCATCCATTGGTTGGTGCATTATTTCATCTTTCATACATTCTCTTTTCCATTCATCCATCCTCCTATCCACTCATCCATCCATTCACCCACCATCTATCTATCCATCCAGCTATCCACGAACCTTCCCATCCACTATTCTTCCCTTGATCCATCCATCCATCCATCCATCTATCCACCTATCCACCCACCCACATCCACTATCTATTCAGTCATCCATCACACACCATCCATCTATCTACCCACCCACCTTCCCACCCACTATCCATCCATTGATCTACTTATCCCATATACCCACCCACCATTCACCTACCACTAATACCCACCCACTACCAATCTATCCATCTATCCACCCAACCCTCTACCCACTCATTACCCATTCAACCGTCCACCTACCCACCAACCATCATACATCCTTCCATCTATCCCCCCACTTACCCCTTCATCCATCCACTTGCCATCCATTCATCCTTCCTTCTATCCATCTCTTCACTCATCTACCCATGCATGCATTCATCCACTCACCATCCTTTCATCCTCCCATCCATCCATCTGTCCACCCCCTACCCATCCAAGCATCCGTTCACCCACTACCTACTATCTACCCTTCATCCATCCATCCTTTCATTGTTCCATCCATTTGCCCATCTAAATATCCATCCACTCATCTACTCACCCATCCATCACCAGCCATTTAGCTATCCACTCTCACACCCTTTAATTCACTCCTCCACTTCCATCCATTTTATTATCCATTTACCCATCTCTCTACCATTTGTCTACCTAGCCATCTACTCATCTACCCACTCATCTACTCTTCCATTCATCCATCATCAATTCACCTACCCACAATCCATCCATCCATCCATCCAACTTATATCCAGTAAATCTCTGAGGACTTTGGAATTAACTAGTGGAAGTAAGACAGACTATATCTGTCAACTTACTACATAATCTTAGGCGAGTCTTTCCCTTCTGGCCTCAGTTTACCTAGGTATAACAAGCCCCCATTGGACTCAGTGACTCAGAGTTAGGTGATCTCTGGGGTTTCTCCAATTCTTCCATGTTCTGACTGGCCTCGGGGAGTGTCTCTGTGTGGGGGGAGTTGGTGTGAACAGCTCTCATGTATGACACATGTCCACAGGCAGTGGAGGGCGAATGTGGGAGAGAAGGATGGAGTGAGCTTGGCTGTCATGGGTAGATGACAGTGTGCACTGTGCAGCGTGGTATAGACCTTGCAGAAGGACCAGACCTTCAATGCTGCTGCTGCTTTATGTTTTCTCTTATGCCAGTACTGGGGCTTGAACTCAGGGCCTGAGCATGCTCCCTTAACTTTTTCTCCTTTAGGCTGGTACTCTACCACCTGAGCCATAGCTTCACTTCTGGCTTTTTGCTAGTTAACTGGAGGTAACAGTCTCATGGACTTTTCCTGTCCAGGCTAGCTTTGAACCTCCATCCTCAGATCTCAGCCTCCTAGGAGCTAGGATGACAGGTGGGAGCCATTGGCACTTGGCCCATGCTTTACTTTTATTTCCTCCTGCCTCTTAAACACATCACATCAGTGGTGTCCACCTTCATTCTGGTGATGGCTCAGGATTAAAGCTTGGCTGAGAATGAACTTCCCTGCCAAGTGGACCTCAGGTACCTCTCAGGAAACAGGAAGAGAGAGCGAGAGGATGGTGAGGGCGGTGACCAGACTCTTTAGCTTACACAGACTAGAAGCTGTGACTCAAAGAAAGTCCAGGGCTCTGAAGGTCACACAGCTCTCTGGGTTGCAATGCAGGGGGGTGGGGATGGGGTTGTTAGAGAGCTTAGGACTCTTAGGGTGGTGGAGGGCCCAGGACCAGGCATAGGTGGAGAGGCCGATTAAGGTGTCTAGCGTGTTTCATGGCAAGGAGCTGGCCAGGAGGGCAGGCAGTGTGTGCCTGCCGAGGAAGGCATGCCCTCGAGCCTCCCAGGGCCTGCTCTGCTGGACGTGAGACATTATTCGAGGCACCCGGGTGGTGAGCCCTTTGGAGCGTGTTGTCACTGTAGAGAAAGACACATTCCTGAAACACTCACATCTGGGCCAGCAGTTCCCAGCAGGCCCCACATCTGTGAGCGCCACTGATACCTCTACCCAAGCTCCCAGCCTGGGCTCCTGTGGCCCACATGGGAGGACTCAGGGGTTAGACTCGCCTCCTTTTGTAGTAGCCTGGCCCGACAGGGGGTGGTTCTAGGCCAGCATGGTGATCGGTGGGTGGCAGGAACCCAGGATGCTGAACTGGAAGCCTCAGAACAAAAACGGAACGAGATCGGGGCCTGCCAGATTTCCATCTGTCAGCCTCAGCCAGGTGGCTGTGGGCTGTGCTGCATCAACGGCGTGCCTGGACGTCTCCCTTGCAGGGAGCGCGCATGCTCATTGGAGGATGTGCTTAGCGGCTCATGTCTTAAAGCCAGGTGCCTCTGTGAATGAGTCTCCCTGGGCTGGCTACTATGAATATTGCAAAATCAGGTCCCTTTTTTGATCCCACTTACGTACGAGCATTTTACGTTAGAGTTAGTTTCCCGCTGAATCAAATCTGACGCGTGGTATGATAGCCCAGACGTGCCCAGATGTTACAGGCTTTAATCAGCGTCCAAGGGTACAGAGGGGAAGCTTGCTTCTGGGCTAGGCTGCCCCAGGGAGCAGGAAGCATCCAATGGTCTGTGCAGCCACCACTTGGCTCCCAGGGCAGAGGCCATGTACCAAGGCAGACACCCAGCCCCCCTCCCTTCTTTCTAGGGCTATATCAGAGCAGGAAGCCAAGACAGGTTAATAGGGGATTAAATATCCAACTTCCCTCCATGAGCGAGTCTGTTTAAAAGGGAGCAGGAAAGCCAGTGAGAGAGGAATAATCAATACACCTCATCAGACAACTACTTGTATCTTTTTCAGTTCTGTTATTATTTTAAAAGTAGGCCATTCATTAAAAGCACATATATAGGTATATATACTATGTATATGCTTTTATATTATATATGTTGAGTTTTTTAAAATTTATTTCAATTTTCTTCCCCTAAAAATTTATTTTGGTTTTCTTCCCCTAATTGATCAATCGATTTCAGAGTATTAGGGAGAATCTTCCCCTCCCTTCCTCCCACCCCCCGACGCCCCCCCCCCAAAATTAGTCCATGTAGAAGAAAGGAAAGGACTCTGGTTTGGACTTCTGGAGTTTGAGGGCTGAGCCTATTATCCTCAAGATGATGTGCGTTTTTGTGATATTCTGGACACTGTTGGCTCTTCCAAAGTACCATGGGTCATAAGCTCTGAAGACGTGGAGGTTGTTGGTGGGCTGGGCCCTGCTGGAAGTTGCAGGCTGGGTTGGCAGGTTGTTCATCATAGGAGGAGACATGACACCCCCCCCCCGTCCCTCACAGAGATGGATCAAAAGGCACAGGGGAGAAGGGTCCAACAGCCCAGCATACCTGACCGCAGCTTCTAGAAAAGAAGTGCTCACCTCCAGTTGGGGGAAAACTCCAGGAAACCAAAGCTGTGAGGGGGGACCTGGGCTAGGGGAACATTGAGTTCTACTTCCTCTTGTTTACTGACTTGTCCACAGTGGGAGAGATGACAGCAGTGTCCTCTTCCAAACTCCCACGTCTACTGCCTCGTGCATGCTCATGAATCTCTACCACCTTCGGGGGGACTTCAGGGATCTTCTTCTCACTTACGTTAGTGAGAGAGAATGGAGACAGAGAATGGTTTGTTCTAGATGTTTCCAAAGGACAAGCATGTATGGCTTTGAAATCGTTCTCCATTTTCAGGAGAGGAGACCATGATGGCTGTGGGGTTGGCAGCTGGTCCTAGAGGAGATCCACAGAACATCTTGTGTTGTGTCGCAGAACCTCAGTCTCTGCACCTCTTTTTTTACAGAAGTGTGTGTGTGTGTGTGTGTGTGTGTGTGTTGGTCCTGGGGCTTGAACTCAGGGCCTGAGCACTGTCCCTCAACTCTTTTTTTTTTTTTAATTACTCAAGGTTAGTTAGCACTTTACTACTTGAGCCACAGCTCTACCTTTGGCTTTTTTGCTGGTTCATTGGAGATAAGAGTATCATGGTCTTTCTTGCCCAGGCTGGTTTTGAACTACGATCCTCAGATCTCAACCTCCTGAGTAGCTAAGATGTAGGTGTGAGCCACCGGCGCCCAGACACAAAACTGTTTTCTGTATCCAGGGCTCTATATGCTAGGCCAGCCGGTCCAGCTTATCCTGGGAGACAGTGAAGCCTTGAGCTTTGTACCACAAGGGGGAAGTTTGGAAGTTGGACCTGGCTCTCCAACTTGACTTTCTTGGTTACACAGTTGCCATACTGCTCACCTTGATTTGAATATCGTATTTCCACAAATACCTTCAGCAAGGATTTAACTATTTCTGGCCCTGTCTCAAAGCATTGTCTACACATCAGTCAAAACGAAAGAGGTCAGCCACACTCCCCCCATGGCTTATCTATTAATCATCTGGCAAATAAACCGCTCAGTATCCTGCCCACCTTGGTACTGTTTGTGATGTAATTTGTTTGGATGCTCATATGTTACCAGCGTTGATTGTATGAGATTTTCTTTCTTTCTTTCTTTTTAAATGTACTTGCTCAGCATAGCAAGCTCTAGGCCAAAATGTAAGCATGAAATTTCTGGTTTATTTTTGTAATAATGTTTACAGCTGTTTAATGACCCTGAAAAGGTTCACTAGTCTGGTGTTCTGTATTTCAGTACAGGAGTCTATTATGCTTATAACAACCTTCGTTAAAACTGTACGAGCTACAACAATGCGGTGGGGGTTGGGGGGAGGTATTTAATAAGAAGGTATTGTAAGTCTAGCTAAAGTTATCTTCATTTTAGCTTACCTTAAGTGGGAGAAAGCAAGATGGGTTCCCAGAGAGAGCCAAGGGTCAACATCAGCATCTGGGAAGGGTGGAGGGGGAGAGTCGGCCTATTATAAGAACTGCATGTATAAGATGATTTGGAGCAAACTTCTTTGTGTTAAACAGCCTCCTCTCTCCTCCAATTCTTGCTGTGTAACTGACACATCCCTGATGTGTAGATGGACACAGGTGTGCAGGCAGCCTCAGGATATCTGAGCTTGTTGATTAAAAAAAGTGGCTTAAGCCTGTCATCCTAGCTACTCCGTAGGCTGAGTCTGAGGTTTGCTGTTCAAGACCAGCCCGGGTAGGAAAGTCCGTGAGACTCATCTCCAGTTAAACAGAAGTGAAGTTGTGGCTCAAGTGGTAGAGTGCCAGCCTTGAGTGATAAAAGGTAAGGGACAGTGCCAAGGTCCTGAGTTCAGGCCACAGTACCTGCACAAAAAGAGAGAGAGAGAGACAGACAGAGACAGAGACACAGAGAGAGACAGATAGAATATTTAGCTTATTTAGTTCTGCTTGGCTAGACAATATCTGATTTTCAAAAGATCTAGTTGAGATGTTTATTTTGAAAGCCATTTTATTCCCCGACGATTCATTTTCATAGCATTACGCTAGAACTCGTTCATGCAGCTTACTGGCAAGATCTATATATTTTTTTTATTTTTATTGGTGGGGGATGCTATTCATGCGCTGACTTTTTTTTTTGTTTTCTTCTGCGGCTAGTAAAATGGAACTGTGTTTTTGTGTAAAATGTATTTAGATTCCTAGCTGCTTGCCAGCTCTGGTGTCCTGATAGTTTTAAATTTCATTTGGAGTGAAAGATACAATTAGGATCTCTCCTTGGAAGAGTGAAGTAAGAACTTCTGTCATCGATATCACAGGAAATAATCTTGAAGGCAGGAATGCAAAACTCAAAATAACCATTAGCATCATCAAAGGCAGCTGAATGGCTCCAGGTACCTACGGCAAAGGAAATGAGCAAACAGAACATGTTCTGAGAATCTGGGGATCCAGTGGCAGGCTTCATGGGCTGGAAATATTGTCATAAATTGCCAGCCCTCAAGGAGAAAGCCTCTGGCCTCCAGAAGTTTCCATAGTCAGGGGGCAGATTCGGCTAACTGTTGTGTTCAATCTCAACTGTACAATCCTACAGGACAACAGCTCAGAGGTAGGGTGGAGTGTTGTCATGTTCTTAGATTGCAACAGCCTTTCTCTCTGTTCAGCCCCAGAGGACATTAGCCTGTCTTTGCCAAGTTTGGTAAATTATGGCAATCATTGGTTCCTTCCTGAAGTCCACTGGGGCTGATTCTCTTCTGTTCATCTTTGGGGCAAGGTCCATGAATGGAAGGCCCAGCATAATTCACTCATGTTGTTTAGTATTTTCTGCCTACTCTCAGAACTGCATGTATGAGATGATTTAGAGCAAATTTCCTGTGTTAAACATCCTCCCTCTCCTCCAGTTCCTGCTATGTAACTGACACATCCCTGATGTGTAGATGGGCACAGGTATGCGGGCAGCCTCAGATATCTGAGTAGCATTGGTCTTAGGACTGAACTCAGGGTCTGGGCACTGTCCCTGAGCTTGTGTGTTCAAGGCTAGCACTCTACCACTTGAGCCACAACTCCATTTCTGGCTTTTGGGCAATTAATTGGAGATAAGAATCTCACTGACTTTCTTGTCTGGGCTGACTTTGAACTGTGATCCTCCAGATCTCAGCCTCTGGAGTAGCTAGGATTACAAGTGTGAGTCACCAATGCCTGGCTGGAGCCAACCTGGTGGTCGAATAAATATTCCTTTATTTTCCCAAAGTACACATTTATCTATTTATATAAAAGTTTGTATAAAAGGAGGCTGCCTCGTGCCTGTCATCCTAGCTACCCTGGAGGCTGAGATCTGAGGATTGAGATTCAAAGGAAACCCAGGCAAGAAAGTCCATGAGACTCTTATTTCCAATCAATTACCTGCAAACCAGAAACAGAGCTGTGGCTCGAGCAGTAAAGTGCTAGTCTTGAGCAAAAGAAAGCTCAGGCACAGTGCTCAGGCCCTGCATTCAAGCCCCAGTACTAGCAAAAACAAAACAAGAAACAAAAAACAAACACAAGTTTTCTAGTATGCGGTTATATAAGTTTCTGAACAGTTATCAGTTGGAGAATTTCTGCCCTGCTCCATTTATGTATGTATGTATGTATGTATTTATGTCAGTCATGGGGCTTGAACTCTGGGCCTGGGTGCTGTCCCTCAGCTCTTCAGCTCAAGGCTAATGCTCTACCACTCGAGCCACAGCACCACTTATGGTTTTCTGGTGGTTAATTGGAGATAGGGAGTCTCACAGACTTTCTTGCCTGGGCTGGCTTTGAACCCAGATCCTCAGATCTCAGCCTCCTGAGTAGGTCGGATTACAGGCGTGAGCCACCGGCACCCAGCTGCCCTTCTCTTTTTTAAAATTTTATGCCAATATTATGTCAAACTCAGGGCCTCAGTGCTGTCTTTTTAGCTTTTTTTTTTTTTTTGGTCCCGTTGTGGGGCCTGAACTCTGGGCCTGGGCGCTGTCCCTCAGCTCTTCAGCTCAAGGCTAGCACTCTATCGCTTGAGCCACAGTGCCACTTCCGGCTTTTTTCTTTTTGCTTATGTGGTGCTGAGGAATCGAACCCAGGGCCTCAGGCATGCAAGGCAAGCGCTCTACCACTGAGCCAACTTCCCAGTCCTCTTTTTAGCTTTTTAAAATATAATTTTATTGTTATTATTAAGGGTTCTCCCCCTCTCCCCCCTCCAGGCTGACAGTCTACCACTTGAGCCACAACTGTGCTTCTGGCTTTTTTGGTAGTTAATTGGAGATCAGAGTCTTGTGAATTTTCCTGCCCAGGGCTGAACTTCAGTCCTCAAATCTCAGCCTCCTCCGTAGTTAGGATTATATAAATGAACTACAGGCACCCTGCTCCTTTCTCTGCTCTTCACACACACATAATTTATATGCATGCATGCGCATGCGCGCATGCACACACACACACACACACACACACACACACACACACACACACAGCTGCAGCACTTGCTCCTTTCTCTAACTTTGGATCCTGCCTCTTGGAAACTTTTCACAGCTTTCTCCTAATGGCCTCTTGGCCCAGAAGGCTTTGAATGGTATGCACAAGGTCCCTGGCAAATATTTACTGAATGACTGAGGTGAGGACCAAATGAATTCTGGATGGGTGATGTGTGGAGAAATTGGGGCTGGCCCAGGTTTTGTGAGTCCCAGACTGGGCCCAAGGCCAGCTGCGTCCTGCCTCGGCTGTGTTGGCCCAGAGACAGAGCACCAATTACCCCACACTCTTTCCAAGAATGCACGCTCCCTCTTCTCGTTCTGAGTCAAGCAGCGGGTGGCGGAAAGGACTGACTCCACACAGTAGCCTTGGTTGCACCTGCTTGCGGAAGCTCAGAGGATTCAGAGACAACTATGAGACTCCGCCCTGCCCTACAGAGAGCTCTCTGCTCAGACTACTTGAGGGGCCAGCATCTCGGAAGCATCTCCTGATGAGCTGGTGGCTCCTCTTAGCATTTTGTTTGTTTGTTTGTTCTAGTACTGAGACTCAAACTCAGGGACCTGGGCATTGTCCCTTAGCTTTGTTGGTGGTGGTAGTCATAGGACTTGAACTCAGGGCCTGTGCACTGTCCCTGATCTCTTTTCTGCTCAAGGCTAGCACTCTACCACTTTGAGCCACACCTCCACTTCTGGCTTTCTAGTAGTTAACTGGAAATAAGACTCTCATGGACTTTCCTGCCTAGCCTGGCTTTGAACTGCCATCCTCAGATCTCAGCCTCCTGAGAAGCTAGGATTACAGGTATGAACCACTAGCACCTGACTGCTGCTTAGCTTTCTAACTCAAGGCTTTACTACTTGAGTCATACAATCTCTTCCAGCTTTTTGATGGTTCACTGGAGATAAGAGTCTTACAGTCTTTCCTGCATTAGGCTGGGTTTGAACTGTGATCCTCAGATCTCAGCCTCCTGAGTAGCTAGGATGACAGGCCTGAGCTACCGGTACCCAGCTTCCTTGCAGTTTTGATAAGCCTAATTGTAGATGCTTTGTGGTTCGTGCAAAGGGTTAGGTTGAGTCCCCATGAGGTTGAGGTGAGAGCTGAGCTTCTTATAAAGGAAGGGCTGTGTTTTTAGGAGCTATTCAGACATCTTCCCATTCTCGCAGGATGTGGTAAGCCAGTTCGGCTACAAGCACAAAGCATTATTGCTGCCTGAGCGGACATGGCCTCTGTCCTCTTGGCACAGAAGTGTGTCCATAAATAGGAACAATGACACAGTGCCCTCATGGTGAGAGCTAAGAAAATCAGATGAAAGGGTATGGCAAAATTCAACTCAGGTATCCCACTGGCCCGAGCTCAGGTTCAATTATAAAACAGATGAAACCTTTGAGCAAGGTGGAATGCTGCACACCTGTAATCCCAGTGGCAGACACAAGTGGCTTGTGGTCTGAGATCAATCCTGGGCAAAAGCATGAGACCCTCTCTGAAAAGTTTACTCAAGCCTACAGAGTCAGGGATGTACCTCACATGGTAAAGCACTTGCTTAACCATGGCAAAGCCCTGAGTTCAAATCCCAGTACTGCCACTAAATAAAAAAGAGAAAGAGAGAGTTGTAGAAATACATTCCTGAACACTCTTGTCTCCCATGCTAGGGTATTGTCCATGGCATATGAAGAACAGTTGGTTAAAGGGATGTAGAAAGCTTTGTTGACACGGAAAAGCATTTGTCTTTTGGATGGAATAAGAGTCCCATCCTCAGAGTGAACTTGAAAAATCCCCATGTTCAATTGCTGACTGGTGGAGCCGGTGTGTGTAGATCTTGAGTAATGGTGGGAGGGGTCCAGAGTCTATCTTAGTGAGATCCACCCACTGGGGTTTGCAGTCTCTCTACAGAGCACAGTCAGCCTTCCCCTCTCCTGCTGACTTAGAATCCTCTCAACTGCAAACAGCCCATCTCCCTGGGCTCAGTCTCAGAGTGTGGCCAACTGGACAGCCATGAGACCTTCCCAAACTTCCCAGGGCTGTGGGGTAGAGAACCCAAAGCCCTGTCTTGTGATCCTGACCTACAGTTTGCTAAGGAGAGGTGGCAGCACAGGTTTGGGGTCTGGAAGGTGGAGAAAGGGCTCAGTCATCTGAAACACTGGGGGAATGCCTAGGTTGTCCCGTAGCCTCTGTGTGGTGGACCTTGTTACATCTGTCTACCAGAGAGAGGCTGCCATGAGTCCTGGGGCTAGCCAGTCATGTCTGCCATCTAGGATTTGGTGTGACAGAAACTGATAACCAGTGAAAACTCGGAAGGTTTGTCAAACTGCAAGAATCTCCATAAGAATTTCCTTCCTTCCTTCTTTCCTTTCTTTCTTTCTTTCTTCCTTCCTTTCTTTCTTTCTTTCTTTCTTTCTTTCTTTCTTTCTTTCTTTCTTTCTTCCTTCCTTCCTTCCTTCCTTCTTTCCTTCCTTCCCCATCCTTTCTCTCATTCCTTTCTTTCCCTCTTTTTTCCTTCCTTCTCTTTCTCCCTCCCTCCTTTCTCTTTTTCTTTCATTGGTCCTAGGGCTTGAACTCAAGGGCCTGGGCTCTCTTCTTTAGTTTTTTTTTCCCCACTCAAGTGGCTCTGCTAATTGAGCCACAGCTCCACTTCCTGCTTTTGGTAAGTTCATTGGCCCTAAAAATCTCACAAGCTTTCCTGCCAGCATTGATTTTGAAGCATGGTTTCCAGATTTCAGCCTTCTGACTAGCTATAGGGTTCTCACGCATGAGCTATCACTACCTGGCTCAAAATGATCCTTTACAAAAAAAGAAGTTAAATAAAAATTGGGTGTAGATGGCCGTCATCAAAGACAAAGAGGGATGGGAAATTGGAAGCCTTCTTTCACTGCAAGTGACTCTTCACCTTTCTGGATATGGAAATGACCCGGGGTTGAGTTGTCTGTGTCATGATTTGAGGAGACAGTTAACCCTGTACCACTGTCCTGGTCCCTCTCTCTCATGGAACTAAGTACTGTATCTTTTCTTCTCCTTCCTTTGCACGAGGAACCTGCAACCCCTCTCCTCTTGCCAAAGATGCAAAGTGACCCCCTAGAGACCTTCCATGTCCTGTCCCGCATTGCTTGTCTGACGAGGGCATCCCCAGGCCGCATTGTGCCTGACAGCATTTCCTCCACAGTTGAACTCTCTCCCTACATGTCCCCAGGGGAAAATTACTTGACCCTACTCTTCTGGCTGGACTTAAAACCCAGACCCTGGACCATCCGGGTGGCCAACACATAGAAAGAGATGGGCCACATAGAAAAGAGATGTGAGAAAATGAAAAAAAAAAAAAAGGAGAGAATATAGAAAATGAGCTTGGAAGCTGGGTATCAGTGGCTCACACCTGTCATCCTAGCTACTCAGGAGGCTGAGATCTGAGCGTGGAGGTTCAAAGTCAGCCAGAGCTCAGCCAGAGCAGACAAATGCTCCAAGACTCTTCTCTCCAATCAACCACCCCCAAACAGGAAGTGGAGGTGTGGCTCAAGTTGTAGAGCACCAGTCTTGAACAACAATAACAACAAAGACTTAAGGGGCAGCAGCCAGGCCCTGAGTTCATGCCCCAGTACCAACACACACACACACACACACACACACACACACACACACACACCCGTGAACTCGGACTCCTTCAGGGGAAAGATAGATCTAGAAATAAGCAGGACTTCAGACATGGGTTTATTGCATTGTAAAGCAGAGTTCTTGCAGGCGATGGTGTGTTAGAGATCATGCCCTTTGACCCACCTGGAACCAGCTGGCGCTAGCTTTTCTGCCCTGGCTGTGGAGGGGGACAGGAGCCTATTAGAGACAATTATGCAGCCTAGCATTCAGTGTTAGTGTTTAACAAACAGCTTTGAGTTCTAATTTTCTACAAAACACATACTGCAGGTACAATTTGTACTCATTACTGTCTATTCAGAAAGTTATTAAAAACGCTCAAACTTGGTTGAATCTTGCTATGGCATCGGCTCTGGATTTTAATTGGTTTTTATCTAGTTCTCAAAAAGATCTCTTTAAGCCCAATCAAAGTCTCTGCCTTGGAGATCCAGCCCGTGGATGGGGCAAAGGCATTCTATAGAGTTTAAGTCTTCGCCTGGATTCCAACCATCTAACCATCCAGGAAATTTACACCCAGAGATAATTTATCCTTCTTTGATGGACACAGTTACCAAATGACAAAGTAACAATGTTTCGTAACATAAGGGTTAAATCTTAATCTCTGAGGTTTGCAAAGCCGCCTCTCTCACAGTCTCCTTAAAATTTAATATACCTCGTTAATGCTTCCCTGCAAACACTGAAGGATTTTTATGATTATAATCATGTGTTACAGCACCTAGCACTGTTTCTAAGCAGAATACTAATCAGCTTAATGAGATATTACTGCACTTTTTGTTGACTAAAGCAAAATCCCTTTTATTGTTCTAAAGCTTGTCCTTTAAATATATATTTTTTTACCCCCAAAACATTATCTTGTTTTATTATGGACCCATAAATATCATGGTACTGGGTTTCTTTCTTTCTTTCTTCCCTTCTTCCTTTTTTTTTTTTTTGACCAGATCATAAAATAATCTCTTTCATCTCAGAGTGGTTCATTGAATATAGCGACAAGAAGTAAAAAGTTTCATCTGGGTGAATGTCTGTAGTCTAGCAGTGAAAACCTTCGGTCCTAAAACAAACTTTGGATGGAACCAACAGGTGTAGGTGTTGTACTGAAAGGTAGAAGTAGGAAAATTTTAACATGGAGACCTTTGGTTCTTCATTAAGTGACCTGTGAATGTTTATTGGCTGTTAATTGTGGTTGAAAAGATTAACAATTTAAATGTGAATGCAAAACTGCAATCTGGGAAAAGGCAGGCCATATTGCCTAATTGACATTTAATAATTCTTTTCTTAAAAATGTTTCTGCTGGTCTCAGGGTCTGGGCACTGTCTCTGAGCTGTTTCTGCTCAAGGCTGGTGCTCTATCACTTGAGCCAGAGCTCCACTTCAGCTTTTTTTTTTTCTGCTGTCATTTGGAGCTAAGACTCTCACAAATTTGCCCACTTGGTCTGGCTTCGAATTGCAATCCTCAGATCTCAGCCTTCTGAGTCACCAAGCCCGAGCCACCGGTACCCAGCCAGTTATTCGTTTGTTTTATGATTGTTTTTGACAATCATTTTTAATTTTTATTTTATTTATTTATGACCAGTCCTGGGGCTTGAACTCAGAGCCTGAGCACTGTCCCAGAGTTTCTTTTGCTCAAGGCGAACACTCTACCACTTGAGCCACAGGGCTACTCCTGGCCTTTTCTGTGTATGTGGTACTGAGGAATCGAACCCTGGGGCTTCACGCATGCTTGGCGAGCACTCTACCACCAAGCCCCATTCCCAGCCCCATCTTTTTGTTTTTTTTTTTTTAAGCCATGATCATGCTATAAGTAAGGAATTAAAATGCCAGTTCCTTCCCTCCCCCCCCCCCCAGTTCCTGGCACCCATCAAAGTAAACTCTTGTCTTCTTTTTTTTTTTCCTTTTTCTTCTTGTCTTCACTTGTAGGGATGGAAGAAGCCAGTCTGTGCCTTGGCGTCACCCCGGCAGCGCCGGACACCGAACCCCATCTGAACAGTCCAGTCCTCAACGGCCAGTATGCCATGACTCAAAAACTGCACCACATCACCTCGCAGCTCAGCCATGCCTTCTCCGACCTGCACCCGCGGCCCACCCCGGAGGAGAAGGCCGCCGCGGGGCCCTTGGATGAGAAGGGCCACCTGCCCCTGAGCGCGCAGCCTATGGGTAACCAGATGGCCCTGCTGGCCAACCAGCTGGGCCGCGAGGTGGACAGCGGCCTCAACGGGAGGGTGGACCTGCAGCAGTTCCTCAACGGGCAGAACCTGGGCATCATGTCCCAGATGAGCGACATCGAAGACGACGCCCGCAAGAACCGCAAGTACCCCTGCCCGCTGTGCGGCAAGCGCTTCCGCTTCAACAGCATCCTGTCGCTGCACATGCGCACGCACACCGGCGAGAAGCCCTTCAAGTGCCCCTACTGCGACCACCGGGCCGCCCAGAAGGGGAACCTCAAGATCCACCTGCGGACCCACAAGCTGGGCAACCTGGGCAAGGGCCGGGGGCGCGTGCGGGAGGAGAACCGCCTGTTGCACGAGCTGGAGGAGCGGGCCATCCTGCGGGACAAGCAGCTCAAGGGCGGCCTGGCCCAGCCCCGCCCGGATCTGAAGCCCCAGCCACACGCTCCACCCCCGGCCCCGGCCGCCTGCGGCCTGGCTCCGCCGGGCAACCCCAGCCTGCCCCCAGACGTGGCTGCGCACCCGGCGGCGCCCTCGCCCAAGCCCTCCTGCGCCTCCGCCGCCGCCGGCTCGGGCTTGCAGGACGACGCGGCGGCGCCGGCCGCCGGCTTCCGCTGCACCTTCTGCAAGGGCAAGTTCAAGAAGCGCGAGGAGCTGGAGCGGCACATCCGCATCCTGCACAAGCCCTACAAGTGCACGCTGTGCGACTTCGCCGCCTCGCAGGAGGAGGAGCTCATCGGCCACGTGGAGAAGGCGCACATCACCGCCGAGTCGGCGCAGGGCCCCGGCGCGCACGGCGCGGGCGAGCCCGCGGCGCACGAGTTCCGCTGCGAGGTGTGCGGCCAGGTGTTCAGCCAGGCCTGGTTCCTCAAGGGCCACATGCGCAAGCACAAGGACTCCTTCGAGCACTGCTGCCAGATCTGCGGCCGGCGCTTCAAGGAGCCCTGGTTCCTCAAAAACCACATGAAGGTCCACCTCAACAAGCTCTCCGTCAAGAACAAGGCGGCCGGAGACCCCGACGCGCCGCCGGGGCCCCTGGGCGCCGGGGTGACCGCGGAGACGCACGCCACCCTGTACTCCCGCTACATGTCCTGTCTGCAGGGCGGTGGCTTCGTGGGCCCAGACAAGGCCAGCCTGGGCGGCGGCGGCGAGCCCGGCCAGTTCTACGCCAAGGCCGAGCACGCCTTGAAGGACAAGGACGTGCTGGGCAAGCTCCTGTCCCCCCTGTCCAGCGTGGCGCACGCCGCGGGCGCGGGGGTCCCCGGCGACGGGGACAAACACTCCCTCCTGGGCTGTCTGAACCTCGTGCCGCCCCTGAAATCCAGCTGCATCGAGAGGCTGCAGGCGGCCGCCAAAGCCGCCGAGATGGACCCGGTGCACAGCTACCAGGCCTGGCAGCTGATGGCCCGAGGCATGGCCGCTGAGCACGGCTTCCTGTCCAAGGAGCATCCGCTGTCCAGGAACCACCACGAGGACGCCCTGGCCGGCGCCGGCCTGGTGTTCGACAAGGAGAAGCGAGAGTATGTGTTACTAGGAGCCGATGGCTCCAAGCAGAAGCTGCCCGCTGACTTGGTCCACGGCGCTAAAGCGGGCAATCAGAGAGACCCACCAAACAAACCCGACCCTCTAGACGGCAGCCGGGACTTCCTGACGCACGGGCTGAACCAGACCCTCGATTACAACAACCTCCAGGGGCCTGGGAACATGAAGGAGAAGCCCACGGAATGCCCGGACTGCGGACGAGTGTTCCGCACTTACCACCAGGTGGTCGTCCACTCCCGAGTCCACAAGCGAGACCGCAAGGGCGAAGACGACCCTCTGCACGGGGGCCTGGACGAACGTCGGGGCTCCGGGAGCGATCAGGAGTCACAGTCGGTCAGTCGGTCCACCACGCCCGGCTCCTCCAACGTCACCGAGGAGAGTGGGGTCGGAGGAGGCCTCTCCCAGACGGGCAGTGCCCAGGAAGACAGCCCGCACCCCTCCTCGCCCTCATCTTCTGGTAGGTGGGGCCGGCTCCAAAGATCTGGGAGGGACAGGTTGGACCCCCCCCATCCCTCCTCCCCGCCTCAGGCCTGGCTGGAAGGCTGGGTTGTAAGGTGGATGGCTGAATGCTGGGGTACACCCTTTGCTACCAGGCTATCCCCCCATTTCAAAGAAAGAGTTGTCCTTGAAACTCCTTTGGCTACCAGGAAAGTCAGCTGATCTTGAGTGTGTGTGTATATGTGTGTGTGTTTGTGTGTGTGTGTGTGTGTTTGTGAAGTTGGCCACTTTGTTCTTCACCTTTAATAGCTGAATCCCCATAATCTCATGCATGATCATGGGGGTCCCCTGGACCCCAGGAACACTCCACTGGAAGGGACTTTGGAAGTTCACACCCCTGCCATGCCCTCCCCTTTATTCCTGGAGACCCACAAGTTCTCCCACTGACTGGAGAATTCCTTCTCTGCAGACCAAATCTCTTCTCTCTTTGGTCTCCCGGCCACCCTGCAGCTCCCCTCTCCCCTGCCCCCCCCACCCCCATCCCATTCCCTCTCTCCTGTTCTCCTGTGCTGAAATTCCAATGTGTCAGGTCCCTCTGCCCTGAACAGCCCACATGCCATTTTCCTCCAAAGGTCTAAAGTCCAGATGTGTTGGCTGCATGTCTTCAAATTGTACTGCATTGCACGGGGGTGGGGGGTGGAGAATGCAGCTTTGCGGGTTCTAAAATAAATAGCAAAAACAGAAAAATCTGTCATCAAAATGTCTGTGAAATGCTGAAGCTTCCTGGCCCTGTTTTAGAGAGACAGAGGGGGAAAAAAAATCGCATGCACACACACATACACACACATACACACACACACACAGACCTAAGACAACAAAATTTAAATCACTACCTAACAGCAGGTAAAAGGTTGCCTTCATTCCTGAGTTCCCCACCCCCCAAGTCCGTTTGCTAAATGGATAGCAAATTGAAAGTTATATCTCTAGCCCTTTTTAAAGAAAGGACTTCGCTAATACTGTAATCATTCTACTGCCTAACAACAGAGGAAATCACGCCGTAACAAATACGCTGTTACTAATGGCAACATCGATTTCTGCAATCAGCCATTAAGTCTGGAAAATGAAAGACAGTTTGAGACACCTCGAGGCTCTACATTGCCCACTGTGGCAGCACACTGAGGGTCATTTTTTAAAAGTTTTTTTTCCCCCTCCCCTTCTTGTCTTCATTTTTTTTCCCTTTTATTTTTCCTCCTCCTGCTTTCTCAGTTTCTAGGAATAGTTCAGCCCGAGAGATAATACATTGCCACAATTATTAAATAAATGCCACTTAGGTTTGCTGGTGAACTGTCACGATTCAGCCTCCTTAGGACAAAAATTAGCCTTTAAAAATTGTGTGTGTGTGTGTATGTACGTGTGCGTGTGCGTGTGTTGGTATGGCTTATTACAAACCAGTGAAGAATAGTTAAGACATAAATCTGAGCTCCACATTGCAGAGATTACAATAGCACTTAGCGGTACTGCTTAAATACCCATGAAACTTACTTGTCTACTTGTGGAGTCCTAGACTTGCTTGCGATTTATTACTGGGGAGACAGAAAAAGTCTATGACCAGCAACGGGAGAATCATGAAACGGGGGCTATGTAGGACCAGACTCAGCTACAGGGCAGGGTCAAATTTCCCCAGCAAGAGCAATGAGTAGCAAAGTTACTGCCTATCATCCAGGACTATTTCCCACCCTTCCTTCCCCCCCCCCAGAAGGGGGGGGGGAGAGAGGGGGAGAAGGAAGATCTCATCTGTTCTCAGATTGGTGACATTTCAGGGACAGAAAGCAGAGAGGAGACTGGCTGCCCTAAGTTTTTTTGAGTGACATGGAGTTAACACGAACAGATTTCCCCCCCTTCTTCCAGACCTTACTAAAAGAAGGAGGTCTGAGTAGAATCTTTCTGACACCAAATGTTCAGCTTCATTAATGACGTGTTTACCGTGATTTTCTCACCTTCTGGCCAACTGATAGCCTTGTACAATTCGGTTCCTCTCCCTACTGCTTTCCTGTCTTGAAATATCTTTTTGCAAAAAAAAGACCCTATTTTGCTTCAAACACACACACACACAAAACTGGTGTCTCTGAAGTCAAAAAGAGAATTGTACTTAAGTTTCTTGTTTTCTTCTTACTCTCATTCTCCATTACTGCAGGAGTTGAGAATTGGTTGTGAATACTGATTTCTTTCATTTCAGGTTGACTTCTTTGTATTGTTTGGATTTTTTTCATATTCAAATTAAGCCCTTTCATAATTTTCTGACTTAAGGAGGGAAATAGATCATATAGCAATATCTAGTTCAAATCTGTGCAGGGCATTCAGGTTTTCTGGAGCTTTAGAGTTCTCAAGTAAAAATCTGGGTAGTGTTTTTCCTCTTTTATTCTCTAACTAGCCTTACTTGTAGAAGAAAGTGTGATTAAAATAAGCATTTAAATAAAAATCTTGACACAATAGGTATTTTTTTTTGATTACTTGTTAGAAGCCTTCTAGGTGAAGGAGATGAGGAGGAATTTCTAAGCCTTTAAGTAAAGAAAGAAGCACTTAGGTTTTACAAATTTCTCAGACTTCATAACAATGTCACAAAACTTAATTTGCATTACTCAATTCTTTCTTTTTCTTCTTCTTCTTTTTTTCTTTGGTTGTTGTTGTTGTTGGAAACTGGGTCAGTAGGGCCTGAGAAACTATTTTTTTTTCCAGATCTTAACCAATGAATTCTTCTTTATAAAATGCTGCTCTTAACATGATAGTAATTCTGAATTCATCATAAAAAAAGAAAAAAAGGAAAAAAAAAGCCCTTTTAAACCAGAGCCTCTCTAGAAGAAGGCTTACAATGAGTGGCAGAAAAGTCCTTTGTTATCTGATGTAATTCTTTGCAAGAGACGATTGAGAACGGAGTGAGCGCGACTGTTTAAAACCGTCTTGCTCAGACAGAGAAAGAGAGAGAGAGAGGAGAGAGAGAGATGAAGGGGTCAAGTTTGCAATCACACTTATTGCCAAGATGGGTGACCGTCACTGGCTAGGCTAATGTGAAATGCAGCTGTTTGTTATGGGAGTAAAAGAATGTTTGAATCAGTGAACATGCAAAAAATGCTCCCAGTGAACCAGAAAATGTGTTTGTTCTCTGGCACTCCAAACTGCTGAGAACTTAGCTTAAAGATGAACGGCGGCGGCGAAAACTAGGCCCTTTGACAAATGAAGAGGTCGTTATTTTCCAACAGCAGAGGGACAAAACTCCAGGTTGCCCTTTGTTTTGTTGTGAGTGTGTGTTGTTGTTTGTTTGTATGCCTCAAGCTGTTAGAGAAGATGTCACCTCTGCCTCCATGACCCAAAGCAAGGGGGGGGGATGGTTTGGAAAACAGCAGTTGATAATTTTTTATTTTTTTTTTTATTTTTCTACTCTTTTCATGACATTTCGAGAGTCGGTGACTGTTTGAATCTCTCTTCCTGTCTAGATTGCATGCAGAGCTCTAGCCGAATATCATCTTTGTGTCCAAAAAATTAAAAAAAAATCTCTAAAATCTCAGACACTGACTTTACTCTTGAGTTAGAAAACCACTAAAGTTCCGTTTCTTCCAGGTCTTTTTCTTTTTTGGCTTTAGAAATCACGCTTCGATTAATTAAAACTTAATGTACTAAGAAACGATACTATTTATTATATCCAACAGGGCAGTTACCTTCCGAATTCCTCTTCGCTCACCCCACCCCCACCCCCATCATTTTGGAGTGGGGATAATTAAAGTGTTGCTGGTGGGAAGCGGGTAATTGAATGCATTGACCCTCTCTGTTCATTAAATAAAGTCGGCCAAGTTGTAAGATCAATGCAAAAAAAAAAAAAAGCCAGGGAGAGAGGCGCAGATGAAAATATCGTTAACCCCTACGATTTCTGCTGTAATATTTTCAGATGGACAAGCTGTATTTGATCAGCTGGGCTAAAAAGCCTGGCAGGAAGTCTATTGTTGCCTAAGTTGAATTCCTCCAATAGTGGTTCTCTCTTGCCTGTGTTTGCCTATTGACCAGAGGCCGTCAAAGGCCTTTATCAGGCAATTCTTGCATATATATCCGGTAGATAGTGATATGATAGATTTGCTTTCTTCTCTACCTCTTTATTTTATTTTTGTTTCTCCTCTTATGGCTTCTTCTTTTCATTCCCTCTCCATTCATGATAACCAATGTGTACTTCACACAAACAAATCCAAGCTTCCCAAAAGATGGAGGGTGGGGGTGGGGGTTTGGAGAGTGGGTAGGAGGGGGATGGTGATGAAGGAAACATAAAAAGAAAGAAAGAAAAAAAAAATTAAGTCTGAGGATTAAGATCTTCATTTCCCCCCCCCCCTGCTTGTGCATTGCAATTGTTCTTAAAAAATATTTGGCACTGTCAATTAGTAACTGAGCGTAGTTAGCTGATGAACACAATTTTCCGGTAGGCTGAGCACCCTATTGTTGCCGAGTGAACAGCAGATTTCTGAGGTCATTATCATTCGCTGGTTGCTTGGCCCAGCTGCTTTGGTGCTGCAGAAGCCAAACTTTTATACTGGAGCTCAGGGATGGGCTCGAGCAACAGGGGCGCTGGCTGCAGCGGGAGTGAAGACGGTCCTCATCTACCCAGGAAACAGAAAGTAAAACTTTCCAGACCATTCAAGGGAAAGCACCAGTGAGCTGTGGGGCTCCCCTTCTTTCCACCTTCAGATGGGGAGTGAGAAGGTCCCAGGGGACAGCCCAGTACCACCCCCCTTCCCCCTAGAGGTGACAAATCCTTCTGCAGATCCATGGCCCCATTTAGAAAAGGACTTAAATAGTTGTAACCCAATCTAAATAGGGAGTGAGTCTCACATAGGTTTTTCCATGTATTATATCTATTCTATTCTCTTTGTCTGTTTTATTGTATTATTTTGTTGTATCTATTCTATTCCATTCTCCTATCTTAGCATTTTTTTAGGGCCAGCACTAGGTCTTGAACTCAGGGCCTGAGCACTGCCCCTGAGCCTTTTCTCAACACAAGCACTCTACCACTTGGGCCACACCTCCACTTTTGGCTTTTTGGTAGTTAATTGGAGAGAAGCATCTCACAGACTTTTCTGTACAGGGCTGGCTTTGAACCACGATCCTTCGCTCTCAGACTCCTAAATCGCTAGGATGATGGGTGTGAGCTGCTAGCATCTGGTTCGTTTTTATTTTTGAAGTCACTAGTAGATGCTTATGAGCAACTTGAAATGAGTAAATCGGAGGATCACAAACAGGAAGCATTCTTTGGATTTCTAAAGGAAAAGAAAGTCTGGAATAATGTCTTTCTTTTTTTATGTAGTGTAACTGATTTTTTTGGAGTAATTTCTTATCAAATGAAATATCCCCTTGAAGGCGTCCTTCTCGCCATTCTGCCTCTTTTTTTTCCCCCTTAATTTTTATTTTTCCTTTTAGCATCCTGATTCTCAGCTTCCCTTCATACCTCCTGATTTGGAGTCTGAGTCAATGACATGGAAAGCTGCACTTTTTTTTTTTTTTAAAGCTCAGCTGCGAATGCCGAACACCATATGCGGCCCTTCGGTCCCTGCCGCGGGAGCATGTACGGGCGGTCGCTTGTGTTTGTAGAGATTTATAGAGACCTGGCTTGTGTGTGTGTGTGTGTGTGTGTGTGTGTGCGCTCGCGTGCGCGCGTGTGTGTTGTGTTGAAGCTGTGCCCAGCCAGACACTGGCCAAAGGCCCTTCCTCTGTATTAAGACAGAGGTGGCACCCGTCTGGATGAATTTCCTGGCCAACTCCTAGGGAAAGCAGGAGGGAATAAGGTCGTGAGGGCCTCTCTTGGGTGTGTCCTTGTTCCTTGGGGCCCTCAGAGGGGGTAGGGAGGACTCCATGGGACTTTCATTGGTCCAGTGTTTAGAAACAACTCCTTAAAACATCCAGTGTCATTCTGGCATTGTTGTTCTTGTGGGGTTTTTTTTTTTGTTGTTTGTTTGATTTTCCTTTTTTTTTTTTCTTTAAATAGGCTCTGGGGCTTGAACTCAGGGTCTGGATGCTGTCCCGGAGCTTTTTCGCTCAAGGCTAGTGCACTACTACTTGAGCCACAGTTCCACTTCCAGTTTGCTGGTGGTTAATTGGAGATAGGAGTCTCATAGATTTTTCCTTCAGTGGGCTGACTTTGAACCACAATCCTCAGCTCTCAGACTCCTGAGTAGCTAGGATGACAGGTGTGAGCCACCAGTGCCCAGCCTCTGTGTGTGTGTGTGTTTAGAGTCTTTTTTGCCTTTGGCTTTTGTTTGTGGTTTACAGACCCTACTTCCCCAGGGAGCTCAAGGTCATTGGCCCCTTAGCATCTCAGCAAGACAGAAACTTCAACAGCTCTTTTTTTTTGGTGGGGGGGGTCTGGTCATGGGGCCTGAACTCTGGGCCTGGGCACTGTCCCTCAGCTCTTCAGCTCAAGGCTAGCGCTCTACCACTTGAGCCACAGCGCCACTTCCGGCTTTTTTCTTTTTGCTTATGTGGTGCTGAGGAATCGAACCCAGGGCCTCAGGCATGCAAGGCAAGCACTCTACCACTGAGCCACCTTCCCAGCCCCACTTCAACAGCTCTTAAAAGCTGCAGGCATTCAAAGCCAGCCCCTGCAAGGAAAGTCCATGAGACTCTTATCTCCGATTAACCACCAGAAAACTGGAAGTGGCACTGTGGCTCTAGTGGTAGACCACTTGCCTTGAGCTGAAGAGCTGAAGGGACAGCTCCCAGACCCAGAATTCAAGACCCATGACTGACAAAAAATAAAATAAAATCTGCAGACATTGCCTAACCCTGGTGACTCACACCCATAATCCTCGCTACTCAGAAGGCTGAGAGCTAGGGATCATGGTTTAAAGCACGCAAATCCTGGGCTGGAAAATCTATGACATTCTTATCTCCAATCATTTATCAAAAAGCCAAAAAGTAGAGGCATGGCCTGAGTGGTAGAGCACCCACCTTTGAGTGAAAAAGCTAAGGGACAGCAACCAGGCCTGGCATTCAGGACCACCACATGAACAAACCAGCAAACAAATAAATGAATACCCTGCAAGCAAAGCAAAGCCCCTTTATAACTCATAGATTTGTAAGACCCCTTCTGAGGCTCGAGGGATTGGATTTCAGGGTTGGGGTTGCTAGAAATCTGCTGGTCCTGGCCACCATTTTGGCTTTGGTAAGGCTAGAAACTTAGCACTTTGCTTTGCAAGCACCTGCAATAGGTTCTTCAGCTTGGTGGTTTTGGCCATAAGCAGATATCAAGAACTTGATGTACTAGCTCACTGCACCTTCAGGTTAGTAGGGATCCTCTATGCTTATCGTACCAGGACCGCACAGAGGGTACTAGCTGCCGAGGGGGAGGGAGATTTCCATTCGCAGGGCTGTTTGTGACCCCTCCAGCCCACCGACCATCCTCCATTACCAGCTTTCTGATCCTTTCCTATCTCTTCTGAAGCTTTGTGCCTTGTTCAACCCAAGGAGGAAGAGAGAAGCGCTACCTCGACTTCAAGCTCAGCCACAGGTTCTGGTTGGGAGCCCTGAGCTCAATGGGGCCTGGTAGGTAGCCAACTTCAATAAGCTTTCCTGGCCCTCAGGTACCCCCATATAGTTGGAGAGCACAGGTCCCTAGTGAGTCAGAAGCAACAGGCCATCTGGAGCTTTCTGAGCCTGGGAAGTCACAGAACTGAGCTGATAACATGGTTTTGTGTGTGTGCTGGTTCTGGGGCTTGAACTCAGGGACTGGGCCCTGTCCCTGAGTTTCCTTTGCTCAGGGAGCTGTCCCTGAGCTTCTTTTGCTCAAGGCTAGCACTCTTCCACTTGAGCCGTAGTTCCACTTCTGGCCTTTGGGGTAGTTAGAGATAAAAGTCTCACAGACTTTCCTGCCCAGACTGGCTTCCAACTGAGATTCTCAGATCTCACCCTCCTGAGTAACTAGCATTACAGGCATGAACCACTAGCACCTAGTTGAGCAAACTTTGAATGTGGCGATCACATTGAATTCACAGAGCTGTGTTGGAGTATAGTTTAAAACTTATTATCCTTTGTAGTTGTACAAAGAGGTTTCCACTCAACATACCAATTCATGCATCTTGATCAGTGTCACCCCTTCCATGGCTCTCCCCCATTTCACCCAACCCCCACCCCTCCCCTCAAGTTGCTTGGTTCCATGTTCACGTATGTACATTGAATATTATGACTGCATGTGTCCACCCTTCCTCTCTCCATTGGTCTGTCCCCCCTCCCCTTGACCTCACCTCCTCCCTGACCCCTCAAGTTCTAGCCTCTTGGCATTCCTTTGTTTACACTGTCAGTCAGTTGCTTAAAGGAGTTGTGCATATACCATACTTTAGTCAATACATTTGTGTCAATATGCATATGCTTCTACACATGTTTACATATATCCATAATTTAGATCTAACTTCCACAGTAGGAGAGAAGACATGTGTCTGTTGTCTCTCGGAGCCTGACTTACTTCACATGAATTTTTCCAAGTCCACCCATTTCCCTGCAAATGATATAATATCATTCTTTCCGATGAATGAGTAACATTCCTATCTATCTATCACATTTTCTCACTCCATTCATCCATTGTAGAGCATCTGGATTGTTTCCACACCTTGGCCACGGTGACCAGAGCAGCAATGAACCTGGATGTGTGTCAGTGTCTTTTACCATGTCCTAACACGGAATCTTTTGGATACATGCTGGGGAGCCCTATCCTGGGTGGGCGGCCTGGAGAAAGGCCTGCGGAGCACAGGAGAGTGGATCTGTGCAGACTTAACCACATTCCACATGACTGCATTGGAACCTTTGCCATCTGTGACCCTTGGGTCTATGTGTTGCCCTTCTCTCTGGGCATCCAGCAAGCTCTTCTAGTCTTTCTAGTTTCTAGAAGGAAACAGGAGAAGCCTGGCATGGCCTGCAGTTGGAGTGAGCCCGGTGGAGGGGGTGGGAGGGGAGGGGGGACGGCAGGCAGGGAGCGAGCATGCAGGTGGCAGGGCCCTCTGAGCTCCTAGGAAGCGAGCAGCACTGTGGTGGGGAGGAGCGCGGGTCCCCCTGGCCTCTTCCTGGCAGGACGGGATGAAGGCAACATTTACTTAAGCTGTGGAGTTTGGCACTGACGCAGCCCAGCGCCATCTGGAAAGCCCATCTCGGAGAGCTGCCCATTCCCCCCAAAGGAACTCGGGAGAAGGACTCAGGCTGGGCGCTGGGACTCTTCCTTGGCTGGGAGGCACCTGGGCCGGGTGGGAGGTCAGGGGAGAGGTGGATTGGGGACCCACGGAGTTAAAGCACAAGCTTTTCTCTCTGCCTGGCTTTTCCAGGGAACCTAGAGGAAGAGCTAACCTGCCTCTCCTCTTCTTCCCTCCCATCCTCTTTTTTTTTTCTTTTTTTGTTGCCATTCTGGGGGGTTGGACTCAAAACCTCCTGCCCTTGCTTAGCTTCTATGTGTGTGTGTGTTTTCCAGACTGGAACTCTACCACTAGAGCCACAGCTTCAGTTCCAGCCCTTTGCTGGTTAATTCGAGATAAGGATTCCTTGGGTTTGTTTTCCCTGATCTGGCTTTGAACTTTGATCCTCAGATCTCAGCCTCCTGAGTAGCTAGGATGACTGTAGAAAGCCACTCCATCTCTGGCTTGTTTTCTCTGTCAAGAGAGGTGCTGTTTCTCCTTTTCTTCTTTTCTTTGGTGGTAGTAGTGGGTGGGAGGCTGGTGCTGGGGCTTGAACTCAGGGTCTGGGGAGGATCCTTAAGGTTTTGTGCTCAAGGCTAGAGCTGTACCAACTTGAGCAACAGCTCCATGCTCAGCTTTTCGGATGGTTAACTGAAGATGATAAGAGGCTTAGGGAATTTTCCTGCTTGGGCTGGCCTTTAAGTGTGATCCTCAGATCTCAGCCTCCTGAGCAGCTAGGATGACAGACGTGAGCCACCAGTGCCCCACCACCATCTCCATTTGTTGATTTTCTATTGCATCTTACTTACATCCTTATTTTGTATTGTATTGTTTACGTACATCTTAGAGTACTGGCCTGCTCTGGTCTGCAACTGTGTAATAACACCAACTAACACACAATCGGAATACATACTGCACTCCTAAATGTCTTGGAGAGATCAGATCTAGAACTCCATGGCTTGGTCCTCTGACAGACAGGGCAGAGAGAAATGCAGAGGTTCCCCACCCTCCTCTCTGTTTTGTATCTTCCAAACGTGGCAGGGTCCCTGTTGAACACCCTTCTCAGTGACCTAGTGGTGGCCCAGGCAGATTAACAAGCCACCAACAGCAGAAGTAAAATTCGCTTGTGTCCTTTTTGGGTGTTTTCTTGCTTCTCCCTCCCCCCCCCCCCACTGTGTCTATCAAGATAAAATTGTCCAGAGCTTAGCTTCTTGGGGGAGTGGCGGGGACCCATCTCTTGGTTGCTGTGAGCATTGGGGTTTTGGTGTGACATGTGGCATGTGTCTTAGACAAGTGTGAGACACAGCACAAGCTGATTCCTTGGCGGGGTTGCCCACCGTGCCACATGGGGAAGGGGCCGGCTTCCTCTCACCCAGATGGGGGCGTGAGGAAGTGAATTGTGGGTGGGCTTGGCTTTCATACCTACCCCTGCTTCCAGAAGACAGGGTTCTGTTCCTGTGTGTGTGTGTATTTATATACACACACATAGACACACACACACACACACACACACACACATATATTATTAGTGTAGTGAGGCCATGTATCCATCTGGGGAAGTCCTGGGACTTGAACTCAGAGCCTGGCTGCTGCCCCTGAATGTTTTCATTCAAGACTACCACTTGAGCCGCAGCTCCACTTCTGGCTTTCTTGCCCTGGTTGGCTTTGAACTGTGATCCTCAGCCTCCTGAGTAGCTAGGATGACAGGCATGAGCCACCAGTGCCTGGCTGACAGTTTTTGATTTTGTTTTTTGTTTTTGCTGCTCCTTGGGCTTTATCTCAGGGCCTGGGAGCTGTCCCTGAGCTTTTTCACTCAAGTCCGGCATTCTACCATTTGAGCCATGGCTCCACTTCTAGTTTATTTGGTGATTCAATTGGAGATAATTGGACTTTCCCGCCCTGGCTGGCTTTGAACAGTCATCCTCAAGATCTCAGCCTCCTGAGGAGCTAGGATTACATGTGTGAGCCACTGGTGCCTGGCCTTGGCTTCCATGTTTTACTTGGAGCCTTGGGTGTAGGTCGGGCCTCTGAGGATGGGTTTTGCCCTAGATAGACATGCTCCAGGGGCTGAAATTTTGGTGGATGCTCCAGTGGTTTGTTGCCTTGTAGACACTTCACAAGGATGGAAATTTAAGTGAATGCTTTGTGAGTCTTTGCTCTTGTTTGCGTTCCAATCTAAAGGCATTTGAGCCCGGGTAGTCACCTATGGGGCTTTGCGTGTGCCCATGATAGTAGTGTGCAGAAACTCTCATCTCAGTAGCTGTAATCTGTGGGTTTGGATCCTCTTGTGTAGCTCCCAATCACCCTGAGAGGGATTTTGGAACATTTCCAAGATACTTTAGTGCCATGTGAAAAGTGGACAGTGGTCATGTCTTCGCACAGTAAGACACTTAGATGTGTCTCTTTTATTGCCAAAGAGATTTTTCTTCATTTGTTATTATATGTGTTTTGGATTTTTTTTTCTTCAGTAATTTGCCTTGAAAAATAAAAGCTGTCCTTCAGCAAAAGTCTCTGCACGATGTTCTGCTGTTGGCTGAGAGGGAGGGGCCTCGCTCTGAGTCCTGTCCATTCCAGGCTGTGCCTGATCCTCAGAGATGACCTTGAAAATCTTCCATTGTGGTGCATCCAGGAGGGATGTTTACTGCCTTCCTGGATGGTGTGGTTCAAGGACCTTTCTTCCCCTCCATCCCGCCCTCCCTCCCTCCCTCCCTCCCTCCCTTCCTTCCTTCTTTCCTTCCTTCCTTCCTTCCTTCCTTCCTTCCTTCCTTCCTTCCTTCCTTCCTTCTTCCTTCCTTCCTTCCTTCCTTTTTTCCTTCTTCCTTTCCTTCTTTCCAGCTCAGGTTGCATATTTAGAAGATGCCGAAACAAAGTAAAACAATTTAAAATACAGATGCATAACAACAGATAAGCATGCCAGTGTTTACAGCCCTTTACAAAAAGGAATCCTCCTGTACTTATTACTGTACTTACTGAGAGACATGTCACCAGTTGTTCTTGTCCATGAAAATTCACACAAGGGTCAGGAAAAAAATTCCCTGTTTTTTAAAAAAGATGTCATGTAGTAAACAATTGTGCTCCCAATGAAAGGGACTTACAGCCAGGCACTAGTGGCTCACACCTGTAAATCCTAGCTAACCCGGAGGGTGAGATCCAGAGGATTACATTTCAAAGCTCAGCCTGGGCAGAAAAGTCTGAGAAGCTAGAAATTAGCCAGCAAAATGCCCAGCTGGAAGTGTGGTTCAAGTGGTAGAGCACCAGCTGAGCAACTAAGCCACATAAAAGTGTAAGGCCTTGATACTCTCCAGAAAAAGAAAGAAAAAGAAAAAGAAAATTTTAATTTACAAAAACAGGCAACAGAGTGGATTTGACCCATGAATTATTGTTCTCTTTCTTTCTTTCTTTCTTTCTTTCTTTCTTTCTTTCTTTCTTTCTTTCTTTCTTTCTTTCTTTCTTTCTTTCTTTCTTTCTGTCTGTCTTTCTCCTTCCTTCTTTCCTTTCTTTTTCTTTCTCCTTTTCTTCCTTCCTTCCTTTCTCTTCCTTCCTTCCTTCCTTTTCCCTTCTTCTTTCTTTCCTTTCCATTCCTTCCCCCCCCCCCCAATCTCTCCTCCCTTGCTCGCTTTTTTGTGCTGGTCATGAGGCTTGAACTCAGGGCCTAAACCCTGTCCCTGACCTTTTGGTCTTTTTGCTAGTTTTCTACCATTTGGGCCACAACTCCACTTCTGACTTTTTGCTGGTTCATTGCAGATAAGTCTCTCAAACATTCCTGACCAGGCTGGCTTTGAACCACAATCCTCAAATTTCAGCCTCTTGAGTAGTTAGGATGACAGGCGTGAGCCACTGGCCCCATTACTTTTCTTTTTAAAGTCTCATATATTAATAGGAGAAATACAAGAGGTGAACGGTGAACGTCTTCATGAATGAATGATGGTGCTAATCTCTACACTGCGTGCCGGACTTGTTTTGGCTTTCTTTACTCTGAGAAGCAGCTCTGGGTGAACATGTTTACGTGTGGGGTCCTGATGCTTCTGGCATCTGCACAATTATATCCTGGGTGAAATACAGAGCTGAGTCCCTGGTCCCAGGCAGACAGCCCCGAGGCTGCAGATGTGCACGGCCCAGCGGTGTGCTGGGGCTCGAGCCCTCCTCTGTGTTGGAAGATTCACCAGGAGAAATGTCCTCCCACGGCCGCTGCCTCCTGTCACCCAGGTGCTCCTTGTGTGTCCATTCGCACACACGCTGGGTTGTTTGTGAAGGATGGAAGGCTCATTAAGTCACTTCTGAATGCTGAGCGTTTAGGTACTGGAGATGGGGCGGCTGATGAGAGAGAGACAGGAAGAGAGAAAAGACCCTGTGTCAGAGAGAGAAGAGAGAATGAGAGACAGAGACAGAGATGGAAAGAGATAGGGAAAAAAGAGAGAAAAGATCCTGTGTCAGAGGGAGGGAAAAAACAGAGAGACAGAGACAGAGGCAGTGAGAAACAGAAACAGAGAAACAGGGACAGACAGATAGGGAGGGAAAAGACCCTAATCCCAGAGAGAGAGGAGGGGGAGCGATCTAAAAACCAGAATCTCTCATACAACCCTGGAGGACCTGACACTTAATGCAGAGCTACATGTGCAGGATGAGAGCTGTCAGAGTCCCCCTGACTCCCAGCTCACTCCCCCAGAACCTGAAAGAGTTAAACTGCCTTATGCTTCACCTAAGTAAGTCTCTTAGTCAAAAAAGAGCAGCTAACCTGTCCCCCTGGGGACTGACTTCCTGGGGGAGGCAGACACCATCGCCTCTTCTTGGCAGACAAGCTAGAGCTAAATTAGCCAGGTGCCCAGTGGCTCACGTCTGTAATCCTAGCTACTCAGGAGATTGAGATCTGAGGTTCGCAGTTCACAGCCGGCCATAGCAGTTAAGTTAGTGAGACTCTTATCTCCATTTAATCACCAGAAAGCTGGAGGTAGAGCTGGAGAAAAAAGCTGAGGGACAGCGCCCAGGCCCTGAGTTCCAGCTCCAATATAGATACATGAAAAATAAAACAAGAGCTAAAGTAGTGCCTTATTATATCCAGAGGAAGTTTGTGCAGGAGTAGAGACCAGCTGTCCCAAAAGACCCCAGGCCTGACAGGCAGGGGAGGGCACCTTGGCCAGATGCGCACCCTGCCACGTGGCAGGGCTTTTCAGACCAGCCAGAAGAGGCTGGGCTTGTGTGCACACAGAGAAGGAGGCTTGGAATTATCATCCATCCACCCTATTCTCTACTATTCATCTACCAGCCATCTACTCATCTACCCATCCTTTCATCCTGCCATCCACTCACCCACTCACACTCCACCCATCTATCTACTCACTATCCATCCATCCATCCACCCACCCATCCACCCATCCACCTATCCATCCATCCACCCACTACCCATCCAAGCATTCATTTATCTACCCATCCATCCATCTATCCATCCATCTATCCATCCATCCATCCATCTAATATGTATCCAGTATCTAGTAAATCTCTGAGGACTTTTGAAATTAACCAATGGAAATAAGACAGACCACACCCACTAACTTGCTGTATAATCTTAGGTGGGTCATTTCCCAGGTTCTGGCCTCAGTTTACCTAGGTATAACAAGCCCCCATTGGACGCAGTGACCCAGAGCTAGGTGATCTCTGGGGTTTCTCCAGTTCTCCCACATTCTGTCCGGCCTATTGTCTATGCATCTCTTCCCTCGGGGAGTGTCTCTGTGTGGGGGGAGTTGGTGTGAACAGCTCTCATGTATGACACATGTCCACAGGCAGTGGAGGTAGAATGTGGGAGAGAAGGATGGAGTGAGCTTGGCTGTCATGGGTAGATGACAGTGTGCACTGTGCAGCGTGGTATAGACCTTGCAGAAGGACCAGAACTTCAATGCTGCTGCTGCTTTATGTTTTCTCTTATGCCAGTACTGGGGCTTGAACTCAGGGCCTGAGCATGCTCCCTTAACTTTTTCTCCTTTAGGCTGGTACTCTACCACCTGAGCCACAGCTCCACTTCTGGCTTTTTGCTAGTTAATTGGAGTTCACGGCCTCATGGACTTTTCCTGTCCAGGCTGGCTTTGAACTACCGTTCTCAGAACTCAGCCTCCTATGCATTAGGCTGGCAGGTGTGAGCCGCCAGGTGCCCAACTTCTCCTGGTTTCATTCCACCCATGGGTTGTGCTGGAAATGAGTTGAATTCAGCTGGAGGCCAAAGGCAGCTGGCCATCTCCAGCCCCAGCCGAGCACAGCTGGACTCTGGTTAGAACAGGCTGCTGGGGGGAGGTCGGAGGATTACAGCTGGCTTCCTTCAGTGCGTGGCATGGGGAGAGTTAGCCTTGCATCTCGCCTGGGCAAAGAATAAGGAAAGAGAATGGCCCTAAGTGGGCTTTGCCCTGCCTGAACTGGAACCAATGTGCTGTGGCTTAGCCCAGTGTAAGCTCCACAGGAAGACTTGAAGGGATCTGCCTCAAAGCTGTGATTACAGGCTTCCCCTCACCTATGTGCCAGGTCACATACACAGCTGGTCACAAACGCGTCCATCACAGCCCCAGACAGAGAGAAGGAAACAGGTACCAGCTACTCCAAGCCTCGTGTAGTTAGGATTACAGGTGTGAGCCACTGGTACGCAGTGACACAGTTTTTTCTTTCTTTCCTCCTCCTCCTCCTCCTCCTCCTCCTCCTCCTCCTCCTCCTCCTCCTCATGTGTGTGTGTGTGTGTGTGTGTGTCCTGGGGCTTGAACTCAGGGCCGAACGCTGTCCCTAAACTTCTTTTGCTCAAGGCTCGTGCTCTACCACTTGAGCCACGGCACCACTTCCAGATTTTTGGTGGTTCATTGAACATAAGAGTCTCACAGACTTTCCTGCCCAAGCTGGCTTTGAACCATATTTCTGAGTAGCTGGAATTACAGGCATGCATTACCAGCACCTGGCTTAAGACAATTGCTAATGAATAAAAACCCACTCCTTGGCTACTCCCAGCCTGGCTCATGGCTCTCATTGTCCCTTTCCCTGGCTTCTCTAGACAATTGAAGATGCCAGCAACAGGAGGGGTCTCCTTGGAACCCCAGTGTGCAATGGGGTAGAGCAAGTTACACTTTCCATTCTGTCTTCTGTCTGTCCTACCTCCCTCTTTTCCTTGTGCTAGTAACTGCTAGCAAAACAGTCTTCACTCACTGCAAAGTAAGTAACCAAAGAATTTGACAAAACCGATGTCCTTTTAAGCAGAAGAAAGGGGAAAGTATTATGTAAGTTAAAGCCATTGCATTGCAAAAGGCATGACAAACTGGGCACTGTAGCTCAGGCCTGTAATCCTAGCTATTCCAGAGGCTAAGATCTGAGGATTTTGATCAGAAGCCAGCCCAGAGAGATTCTTATCTCCAATGAACCAGCAAAGAGATGGAACTGTGGCTCAAGTGGTAGAGCACCAGCCCTGAGCAAAGAAAAAGTCAAGTAAGTTCAAGTCCCAGTACATATATATATATATATATATGTATATACATATTATATCTCTATATGTATATATAATCATTGCACTTCAAAAAGCCATGACAAAGCCAAGTGCTGGTAGTTTAGGCCTGTCATCGTAGCTATTCAGGAGGCTGAAATCTGAGGATTACAGTAGAAGCCAGCCTCGGGCAGGGAAGTCTGTGAGTCTGTTAATCTACATTTAACCACCAAACAACTAGAAGTGGAGGTGGGGCTTACATGGTAGAGCACCGGCCTGGACTAAACAAGCCAAGCCAAGAGCACAAGGCCCTGAGTTCAATCCCCAGCACTGGCACAAAACAAAACGGGAGCACATCTGCCTTGCCTCCACATCTCAGATGTGTTTACCTGTTGAGACGCAGGCCTCTTCCAGAGACATCCTAGCTGCGATCGGCGTTTACAGCCGCCCACCGGGGTCTCTCCTCCTGTTCCCCCTCCAGCTGTGCAGAGAAGGAGAGAAGATTTCTAATGGGCCATATGGTGTGGAGTTTTATTTGTCGGGCTAAGTTGAAATCATACATTTCTTGGTCAGTAATCCTACATGCAAATGTTGATGTGCCATTCCAGGAGTGGAAACACAGGTGAGCGAGGCAGCGGGGCGGGTCTTGTAATTACACTGCTTTTTACATTGCCATCTCTAACTCTGCCCGGTGTCTCGCAGTGTTACCTGCCCCGGGATATTGCTTTGACTCTTGTAGCCAGAGAAAGATTAGGTAAACACGGTATGTGATCTCAAAAATGAGTCATGAAGTTGAGTACTTTTGAAAAAAAAAAAGTAGAAGGAAAAGAAAATGAATAAGTGACTGGCTTTTACACGTGAAGGAGGGATGAACCAGCAGACAAATGGAGTCTTCTTTTGCAGATATGAAGAAACACAGCACCAGGCCTGAGAACTTACTACCCTTCTACCTAGGGACAGGATCAAACCAGCAACTCTGCCCATGCCCTGTACCTTTCTATTTCACAAATATAATTATTTCTTCTTCCTCTTCCTCTGCTTCCTCCTCCTTTTCTTTCTCCTCCTTTGTCTTCCTTCTCTTTCCTCTTCTTATTCTTCTTCCACTTCTTCCTCCTTCTCCTACTTCTTTTCCTTCTCCTCTTTCCTCTTCCTTCTTGTTTTTGTGCCAGTCTTGGAACTTGCACTCAGGCCTAGAGGCTGTCCCTGAGCTTTTGTGCTCAAGGCTAGCATTCTACCACCTGAACCACAGCTCCATTGCTGGCTTTTTTTTTGTCAGTGCGGGGACTTGAACTCAGGGCCTCGATTCTGTCCCTGAGCTTCTCTGCTCAAGGCTGTAGCTCTCTACCACCTGAGCTACAGCTTCACTTCTGGCTTTGGGGTGATTAATCGGGGTAAGTGTCTCAGGACTGCTCCTGCCCAGGCTGGCTTTGGACTATGATCCTCAGATCTCAGCCTTTTAAGTAGTTAGGATTACAGGTGTGAAACCCCAATGCCTGGCTTTCTTTTCTTCTCTTCTTTACTTGTCAGAGTCTTAACCCTTGCCAGGAATGAAAGCCAGCCCAAATGTGGGATGATTGGAAGGTTCTGGAATAGCTCCTGTGACTGCACATTGGCCTTGGATATTGATCCCACATTTCTCCAACTTCACGTGTCATTTCCAAGAATGATCACCGTGAGTTGAGAACCGGATGTCTTGAGATAAAGGGTCGCTGGTCTGAGCACTGGGGCTGTCCTGTGCCTCCGAAAGCATAGTGTGTCTCTTCTGTGTAGCCTATATGTATCCCATTGTCCCGGGATAGGACTCTCAGTTGCGATACCAGATAAGATTCTATCTCGAAAAGACCTGGAAAAATTATGTGAAGTGAAATGTCAGGCCCAGAGACAAAGGATGCATGTTTTCTCTCAAATGTAGAAGCTAGATTGAGCTTATAAAGTGTTTAAATAGCCCTGCACTGGTGACTCATGGCAGTAATCCTAGCTACTCAGGAGGCTGAGATCTGAGGATCGAGGTTTGAAGTCAGCCTGGGTAGGAAAGTCCAGGAGATTCTTATCTCCAATAAAAGCTGGAAGCAGAGCTATGACTCAAGTTGGAGAGGGCTAGCATTGAGCAAAAGAAGCTCAGGGGTCCCTGAGTTCAAGCCCCAGGACCCATTAAAAAAAGTATAAATACGTTAAGCGGTATGCAAGTGTATACAAAGGTATTAACTGTACGAACTTTACAATTTAGGTGGGGGTGAGGGAAGTGTAGTTGTGCAGGTGGGAGGGAAGGGATGGTAGGGGAAAAACAAAGGAGGAGGCAACAATGCTTGATAGGACATGTACTCATTACCCTGCTCATGTAACAATCTCCTCTGTACAGTATTTTTACAACATAAAATTTAAAAAAAGCATTAACTGAAATATGGGAGATTTGAGGGAGATCTCAAAGTGTCATTCCTTAGAAAGACAAAGTCAGTGTTCAGCCAAATAAAACACCAGGAATCTGGGGCTTAAAAGGAATGGGGTGGGGTCAAGGGGAAAGTGGTAGACAAATGAAGAAGAGAACAAGGGGAGAATGCGGTTGAGAATGCAATGTATATCCTACAAACTTCAGAAGAGTGAGAGGGGGTAGGTAGGGGAGGGATGGGTGAGATGATTGAAAGGGGTGACGTTTTTTAAGACACATTGCATTCATAACCTGTTGTGTAAAGTGGACACTCCTTTGTACAACTACTTGAAGATAGATTTTGTTGAAAAGACTCCACAGGACTTGGGTGCTGTCCCTGAGCTTTTTGGCTCAAGGCTAGTTAGTATTTTGGCTCAAGGCTAGCATTTGAGCCACGACTCCACTTCTGCCTTTTTGCTGGCTCATTAGAGATAAGAGACTCATGGACTTTCCTACCCAGGCTATCCTCAGATATCTGAGTAGCCTGGATTACAGGCATGAGCCAATGGTGTTTAGCTCGATTTGTTGGGGTTTTGTTTGTTGTTGTTATTCATTTGTGTGTGTGTGTGTGTGTTGATATTCAGAACTCAGCCTCCTGAGTAGCTAGGATGTGTTTAGTAAACAGGTATTTAGGGATATGCATGCCCACGTGTGTGTGTGTGTGTGTGTGTGTGTGTGTGTGTGTGTGTGCATGTGGATTGCAACATGGCTGTGCCTTGAGAGGCGCATGGTGTGGTTCCACACTGGGTGTGCATCCTGGCCCCTTGGCCTCTCTCTTCTCTCTGGTGTGGCCTCCTCCCACCCTTTTTTATACCAGGGCATCCGGTGTGGGGTACAAGGCCTCATGCAGAGTCTCCTGAGGACTGCATTTGAGCAGTTTGGATTTTGTCATACTGATTCCATTGATAACTCTTAATGAAGGCTGGTATTTATAATCAGAGGGAGGACAGAAGCTGAGAATTTCTAATTAATCACTATTCTGGACTTCTCATCAGTCATTATTATCAAAATATTCCTACAGTGGGCCTTGGCTGTGTGTGTGTGTGTGTGAGGATCACGCAAATTACTGAAGCGTTGTACATTCCACCCTACATGATGTCTGCCTTCTCCCTCTCTCTTGGTCCCCTCCCCCGCCAAAAGGTCTCCAACGCTCCAGCTTCCCGCCTGTCCCCTTATCATCCAGTTCAACTCTGCCTTCCTCCTTCCTTCCTCTACCTGTCTCCCTTCCTTCCCTCGCCTCACTCTAAATTCTACCCTCCTGCCATTCAACAACTTGCTTTTTATTCCCATGATATGGACAATCTTTCGTTCAACTGGCTTATTCAGCCCCCCCACCCCTTCTTTTTGGTTGATCCTGGAACTTGAACTCAAGGCATGGGTACTGTCTCTACTGCTTGAACCACAGTGCCACTTCCAACTTTTTCTGAGTAGTTTGTTGGAGATAATAGTCTCAAGAACTTTCCTGCCCCCAGAGTAGCTAGGATGACCAGCACTCTCCCCCCCACCTTTTTGGGGGTCAGATAATATAACAGTAGCATATTTGTGTTGCATAGTTTTCTCTCCTCAGTTTTCCTTTCCCAATTGGTAGTTACATTCCCTGTATTCTGTGACTGTTGTGCAGTACCTGAAGCTAGGCAACTGAAAAGCAGGAGAGGTTTATTAAGATTACAAGAGATGGAGACTGAAGTCTATACTGCCTGGTGTGGGCCCTGCTGAGCACCCACAGTGCCGTTCCTCTAGTCTGCCATCATGGTACAAGTGGGGCAGAGGTGAGGGGGGTCCCTCCGCTAACTGACCACATCTTAAAGGGCTGTTTTGATGGATAATCCTTAACGTAGTTTTTCTTACTTTCTTTCTTTCTTTGCCAGGAGAAAGTTGTATGTTTGAGCCTGTGAATCAGATACTAAGAAATATATGCTATGAAGTCATTTTGGCTGGTTTAATCTAACCTTCCTGTGTGACCTTTAGGGCAGAGTGGTGAAGGTTGTGACAGAGTCTTGGGGTTTAATTCTGACCCCACTCTGGGTTAAGCAGCTTCTTCACTTCATTATCTTGTGGGAGGGGTGTCCTCCACATCTCTGGGGGCCTGGCAGTGTCTGGGGAACTCAGATCTTAGGAAGACCTTTTGGTAAGGGGGTTTTAGGCTAGGGGATCTGTCAGGGAGGGCTTGAATCCAAGCTGCACCCTCTGTCCTTATGTGTATAGTGGACAGTCATAGGTATCTATTTTATATGGTTGCTGTGACAATTGAGAATTAAGTGCTCATTTATCTTCCCTTTGGAAAGCCAATACTATAGTGTACAGCAGTCACTCAGTAAATGTATATTTTCTCTGTCTCCCTATCTGTGCCTTTTGGCTTTTCTTTCTCAGTCTAGCTCTGTCTTTCTGCTTTAATTGCCTTTAAGTAAGCTCATCAAGGTACAGACCTGTGGTCTAGGGCCTTTCAGGAGCTTGACAGTTATGTCTATCTTTCTGGAGCCACAGGACATAGATCACTTTGAGACAAATTCTAGGGGTGTGTGTGTGTGTGTGGTACTGGGAATTGAACTAAGGGCGTGGGGGCTGTCCCTTAGCTTTTTCATTAAGACTGACTCTCTACCATTTGAGCTCTATCTCCACTTCCAGCTTTTGGGTGATTAATGGAAATGAGTCACACAGGTGTTCCTGCCTGGGCTGGCTTTGAACCATGATCTTGTGGGTCTCAGCCTTCTTAGTAGCTAGGATTACATGTGTGAGCTACCAGCCCTCCTGGCCCAAGTTCCATTCCTATTCCACAGCCCTTTTATCCAGTATGGTCAGTGCCCATGGCTGCTGGTGGTGGCAGGTCTATCATCCACCTGGGCCCAGGAGGGCCTCTCTTCTGAAGAGCCAGGTGAGGTCTTACCTCTACTCTGGCTCTGTATTGCTACTCCACTGTTAGGATAACACTGGATGTTACAGATACATCACTTACACCAGCATCACAACACAACAGTTTATTTTTTTCTCTGTCACATAAAGTGGGCGTGGGCAGAAAAGTCTATGAAACTCATTAGCCAATAAAAAGCCAGAAGTGGAGCTGTGGCTCAAGTGGTAGACCATCAGCCTTGAGTGCAAAAGCTAAGGGACAGCTCCCAGGCCCGTATTTAAAACCCAGTACTGGCACAAAGCCCACAGACCAGAACTTGGTCCTGTGGTCCCAGCCGGCATCAGGTCAGACATGCTTGTGGGGCCTAGCTGAGCAGCCCCAAGAAACAGCCACTCTGGGCTATGACAAAAGACTTTGCTGATTGGCAGCTGCCTTTGCTGTAGAAGGAAACTCATTGATTGACAATGGACTTTGCTGTGGGAGGAGGCTCATTGTTGATTGGCAGCTGGCTGCTGTGGGAGGAGACTCATTGTTGATTGGCAGCTAACTGATGTGGGCGGAGACCCATTGTTGATTGGCAGTTGACTCTGTGGCCGACTGGACCTTGGATGTCTAGGACTGGTCCTTTCAGTTTGTCATCCTTTGTTTTCTTGTCTTGGTGGGTCAGCGTGCCTAGAGATTCCTTTATCCTAGGACTTTCCCTTTTTCTCATGTGTTCAGCACTGGCCTCCTGCACCTGAATTATTCATGCTTGCTAGGTTTTGTACCAGTCACTGAGTGTGAGCTTAGGACCAAGAATGCTCAAGGAGTGGTCTTTCCCTCCATCTTACATCTTCCTTCACTTGGAACTTGTCTCGCTCTATGCATCTTGCTCTTATCAAAATCAGTATTGCTTAACCCTCTACCAGGATCTAACTACTCAGAAAAGGTCTCAGTTTCATGCCACCACTGGAAAAAGGAAAAGGCGGGGGAGAGAGAGGGAGAGGGAGAGGTCACCACTACCTGATGAGACCCCTTGAAGTTCAGCCAGAGTCTTTCTACCTGTCTTATTCCATCTATACACTCTTGTTTCAGCTGGGCAGAGTCCTGACCATTTTCTAACACCACAGTCCTTCATTGGTTGCTAAAGCGTCTAGTTACCCATGCCTTTGTCAGGCTCACTCCGGATTCCTTCCAGGATATTTTTTTGGGGAAGCCATTGAGCCCCCAGACCCTAAATAGAGGCAAGGTACCAAGGTGGCCCCTGTGTCCCTAGCCCACTGCCCATCCACTGTGTTCTAGGGGCTCCTCCTCTTACCCCCTCCCTCCACCCAGGAGATACTCTATGTACTCTTTCCAATGAGTGAATATTCCAGAACTCCAAATTCAGCTATAAAGGGTATTTTCTCTTGTTTGAACTCTGTGTGTGTGTGTGTGTGTACTTGGGCTTGAACTCAAGGCCTGAGAGCTGTCCCTGAGCTTTTCCCATCAAGGCTGGTACTCTACTGCTTGAGCCACAGCTCTACTTCTGGCTTTTTGCTGGTTCGTTGAAGATAAGAGTCTCATGGACTGTCGTGCTTGGGCTGGTTTTGAACCATAATCGTCAGATCTCAGCCTCCTGAGTGCGAGGATTACAGGCATGAGCCACCAGTGTCCAACAGTGGCTACTTTTAATTTTCATTAATTTATTTATTTTTGGTAGCAGCTGTATTGAGCTATAACTCACATGCCACCTAACTCCTCCATATAAAGTGTCCAATTCAGTGGGTTTAAGGGTATTTAGAGAATTATGCCGCCATCACTGCAATCCATTTTAGAACATTTTAATCTCCTCCAAAAGATGAGTCGTAGTCACTTTCACCTGTCAACTTCTAACCCAGGCAAGAGCCCAGGGCAGACATTCACTTAGTGTGTGATGGGACACCTACCCTCTGTTCTTAGAAATCACCTCTGGGTGAGTCCCAAGGAAACTTGTTTGGTGTTGTAGAGAAAGTAGTGAACATTCTTTATTTCTTTTCTCTTTTTTTTACTTCCTCCTCCCTCATCCTTCCTCTTGCTTCCTCCTTCCTCCTCCTCCTCCTCCTCCTCCTTCTCCTCCTCCTCTCCCTTCCTCCTCCTCCTCCTCCTCCTTCTCCTCCTCCTCTTCTTCTCCTTCTCCTTTTTTTCTCTTTTCACCTTTCTCCTCCTCCTCCTCCACTTTTTCCCCTTCTCTTTCTTCACTTCTTCCTTTCTCCTTCTTTTTCCTCTTCTTTCTCCTCCTCCTTTCTTTCTTCACCCTTCAATTCCCTTTTCCTCCCCTTCTTCCTCTTTTCTTTCTTTCTGATTCTTCACTTCTTCCTTCCCTTCCTCCTCTTTTTTCTTCCTTCCTTCCTCCTCCTCTGCTTCCTCTTGCTCATTCCCTTACTCTCCCCTTCTTCCTCCTCCTTTCTATTTTTCTCTTCCTGAACTCCTCTTCCTCCCTTTTCTTCCCCTTCCTTTTCTTTCTTTTTCTATTCCTCTTCCTCCTCTTTTTTTCTTCTCCCCTCTTCATCCTCCTTTCTTCTCCACCTCTTCCTTCATCTCTTCCTCTTCCTTCTCCTTTCTTCCTCCTCCCTTTTCTCCCCCTCTTCCTTTCCCCCTCTTCCTCTTCCCTTTTCTCCTCCTCTTCCTTCTCTTTCTTCTTTTATTCCTTTTTTCCCTCCTCTGCCTGATCTTCTTTTCTCCTGTCTTCCCTCTTTTTCTTCTTTCTCTTCCTCTTTCTCCTCTTCCTTATCTCCCTTCTACTTTTCCTCCCCTTCCTCCTCTTTTACATTATTGCTCATCTTTCTTTTTCTCTACCGTCTCCTTCTCTTCATCCTGTTTATTTTTTATTTTTGTGCCTTTTCTTGGTCTCTGGCAATGACTGGAACTCAGTGTAATGGCTCTTAATTTGTCTGGGACTCTAGAAAGTGGGGAGTATCTTTTCTTTGTTATAAAGATTAATTACTTGGTGAAGTGTAATAAGGTATATAGAGTAGAAAATCAAGCAATTGTTGGTTTTGTTTAGTTGTTCCAAATGATGTCATTTTCTCAGGGTTTTTTTTTCCCCCTCCTTAATTTAGTCTACCTCATTAGCAAAGAAAAAAAAATCTCTGAACTTTCAGAGGAAGATGTTTTAAGCTGGCTTTGATTATTTCACCATTGTGTAGAACGGATTGTGGCAAAGCCTGGCTTTGGGAGGCTGAGGCTGGTGACATTCAGGGTTGTGTGGAGGGGTTGTACATATGTATCCCTCAGGAAAGTGAGGGCCTTCAGCCTGCAGGTGGGGTGTGCATTTTCTATAATCACTGGCCTATTTTTGTGTTCTACGGTTGGTAGTGTTTCCTAAATATTCCCTTAGGAAATTTGCATTGCTTCACCTAATAGAAAAAAGACTGATAAATTTAGAGACCACAGATCCTTTGTCTAATATTTAAAAGGCACCAAGTCAGCTGGGCGCTGGTGGCTCACACTTGTCATCCTAGCTACTCAAGAGGCTGAGACCTGAGGATCACAGTTTAAAGCCACCCCCCCCCCAGGCAGAAAAGTCCATGAGACTATTATCTCCAGTGAGGTAGCAAAAAGCCAGAAGAGGAGGTGTGGCTCAAGTGGTAGAGCACTAGCCTTGCATGAAAAAGCTAAGTTACAGCTCCCAAGCCCTCAGTTCAAGTCCCAGTACTGACACTAAATAAATAAATAAATAAACAGGCAAAGAATCACCTCCCATTTTCAGTCTACTGAATTACAATAAATATTAAGAACTAAAACTCCAGCCTGTCAAGGAAACAGGAAAGCAGGTCTTCCAATAATCTTGGTGGCATTTTAAGTGGCTCAAGTCCCCATAGAAGGCAAACTGTCGATATCCGTCAAGAATAATAACACTGGTTAAACTCGTTGACCCAGTAATTCTACTTCTGGATCTAGCTGAAGGAATTCATGCAAAGGATGAGCCAGAGCTCTCGAAGTGTGTGAAAGTGTTCATTATAGCATCGTTTAAGATGTTAAGAAATGAAAGCAGGGATTGAGCTAAAGGCGTGGCCTAAGATCAGCTCACCTTGATGGACAGTCAGGCAGCCAGTTAAAACAGTGGCTTTCAGAATAGGCCCAAGAACTAGAGGGGAGGGATGATGAAGGTGGGCCAGGAACCCCACTAAGAGGACAGACAGTTCAGCATCTGGAAGCGAGGGATAAGACGCTTCTGTGGGGGTGGGGTGGGTGGGGTGTCAAAGGTGTAGAGTTGTGGGGTCCTCTGTCTCTGTCTCTGTCTCTGTCTCTCTCTCTGTGTGTGTCTCTGTGCCTCTGTCTTTTATCTCTGTCTGCCCTCTCTGTCTGTATCTCTCTCTTTGTCTCTCCTTTCTTTCTCTCTTCCTATATCTTTCTCTTTCTCTCTATCTCTGTCACTTTGTCTCTCTCTCTGTCAACTTTCTCTGCTCTTTCTGTCTCTGTTAGTCTTTCTCTCTCTTTCTCTGTGTCTCTTTGTCTCTCCTCTGTCTCTCTCTTTTCTCTTGCATCCAGATAGTTTATGATGTATGACATAGCTTCCATAGTAGCAAACAACAGCTAGCAAAAGGTGAGACTTAACTCTCAGAACATTTTCCTTGACGTTCAAAGACTTGAGAGTGAACTAGGTCCTGCTGATCACTTTTCCTGGCATTCCATAGAAAAAAGGGACAATTTTCCTCCTTCTCTGAAACAAATCTTGACTAACTTTGATAGTTCAGCAATTAGAACTTTGGCATCACAATCTTTCTTCTTCCACTCCTATAATTAGTGGTCTCCAATTAGATGAATCAATTTCAATTTCTATAAATCAGATGATTTAGAGAGAAGGCTGTTCAATTTCCTTTTCAACTGTATGGTCTCAGTAGCAATAAAACTCTCAGCTTAAAATATCAGGATGTAACTTGCTCCAGAAATATTATCCAGCTCGCGTGGGGCTTCTGCCCGTAGCAGATCTTTGCGTGGCTTCGTTTCCTGGTCTGCCTCTTTCCACAGTTTTGTTCCATTATTCATGTGTGTGCATGTGTGTGCGCATGTGTGTGTGTGTGTGTGTTGTGTGTGTGTGTTGTGTTTGTGTATGTGTGTATGTGTGCTGGGCTTGAAATCATGGCATGGACACTGCCCCTTAGCTGTTTTGCTCACCCAACACTCTACCACAATTTTCCACTTCCAGTTTTCCGGTGGTTCATTGGAGATAAGAGTCTCAGGGACTTTCTTGCTGAGCTGGCTTTGAACCGTGATCCTTAGATCACAGCTTCCTGAGTAGCTAGGATTACAGGTGTGAACCACTGGGGTTCTCGGCTCACTCTTCATAGGATCTGACATGTATGTACATGGAGACTGCACTCCTGGTCTGGGTAAATGTCTAGAAATATCCCTGGTACTTTAACGACAGATCCAGTGTGGATTGGGGTGTATGTATCTGATTCTGGTCAGCATGTACATACAGTGCCTTTTGTATTTAACAGTGGGCACTGTATGTGAGAAGGCTGGGATCAGCAGTGTTAGGTCAGTACTTCCGGGCTCCCGTAAGCTTAGCTACATTGTAGGGCTCTTTTGGAATGAATTCCTGACCCATCCTTGCAATTTGAAGATGATTTTTTTTTCTTATTCCCTCTTAGATTTTTCTGTGTTTGAGATGGGATTTCTTTTATTCCACCAGGAATACGTTTTATTCTTGATTTTAAATGTTCAAAAAGAGAAATCATTTAGCTATCTTTCAATAATAAATATCTCAAGAATCTCAACAGAGCGTTCCCCATGTTAAATCACACAGACTTACATGTGGTATTGTGTCTTTTCTTGTAGCTAAAAAGAAAGCTAGTAGGGGCAGAGGGCAGAGGGCAGAGAGCAGAGGGCATGCATGCCCAGGCATCTTGCCTTGAAAATGTGGAGAGCCTTCTTTCCTACTCTTCTCTCTGAAGAGGAGATAAGTGGACATGGCTCCTGTTGGCTAGTCACATGCAATTATTTATGTATTTATTTTCGAGCCAGATGTTTTCTATTTGCTGGGGATTGGCTTAGGACTTTTACAGAACTCTTTATTTTTCTGTCTTATTATCTTTAAGGAGCTGTACAAAGGATTTCAATTCAACATGCCAGTTTATGAGTACAATGCATCTCTATCAATGTCACCTTAAATTCAGCCCATGTCAGCCAGGCATCAGTGACTTACAGCTGATCTAAGGTTCCTGGTTCAAAGCCAGTCCCATCAAGAAGGTCTAGGAAATTCTTATCTCCAATTAACCAGCAAAAATGCCAGAAGAGGAATTGGTGGTAGAGTATCAGGCCTGAGAGAAAAAGACTAAGGGAACGTGGTTAGGTCCTGAGTTCAAGCCCTAGATCTGACCATCCCCTCTACACAATTTAACCTAAGTTAAATTATTATTGTTCTTTGTTTTATTAATTAATAAAACAGTATTAGAGTCTCATTAAGTACTAGGGCTGCTGACCAAGTTTCTAGGCAAACAGATCATGGTGGATGGGGACATTGTGGGCCAATCTTGGCCAGATATTACCCAGGACAGCTTCCAGGATGCTCGCTGAGGAATGAAGGGCACTCCAGCTCCACGGCTGAAGTTTTCTTTTTGCAACCCAGGGCTCTGAAGAAATGTGTCAGCAAGATGGTGTCCCCAATCCAAAGCGATGAAACCCATCTCTCTTGGGAGTTCGATGAAACAGGGCATTGAGAAGAAAAGGCAAAACTGGAAAGAGGGCATCGCCGTGCAGAACTTAGTTTGCTGTATTATTTACAGGATTTCTTTTTCCTTTTCCTAATCACACATTGAAGAATCACATCTTCAAAAGAAGCTCAGGTCAAAGGGAAAAGAAGGGGCTGTAAAACTATATCATTCCCCTTTTATCGTAATTGGGTATTTTTATTTAAGGGAATTTCAATACCTTAATTTATTAATGGAAGTATTTCAAATCAATTTTCAATAGAAAAGAGATATTTAAATATATTTTAATCGTATTTAGGTGCATGGGAACTGGAAGGATTTTATAAATGTAATTTTTATTGTTTGTCATAGGAAGGAGAAGCAGAAGTTTAATACCATTTTCTAATTTTTTTTTTTTTTTTGGTGCCCATGCTGGAGCTTGAACCCAGGGTCTGGGTGCTGTTTCTGAGTTAATTGGTGCTCTACCATTTTGAGCTACAGCTCTGTTTCCAGCTTTTTGGTGTTTCATCAGAGATAAGAGCCTAATGGACATTTCTGCCTGGTCTGGCTTTTAACAACGATCCTCAGATCTCACCCTCCTGAGTAGTAAGGATTACAGGTGATCCTCAGATCTCACCCTCCTGAGTAGTAAGGATTACAGGTGTGAGCCACTGGTGCCTGGTCATTATCTAATGTTTTTGTTTTTGTAAGGAAAGTGTTTCTATGTCTTCTAGGCTGGTGGAGAACTGGAGATCTTCCTTCCTCAGTCTCCTGAGTACTGGGATTAAAGGTGTGTACCACCATATCCCTCTTAGCTCTTTGTTGTTGACGTTGTGTCCTGGAACAGGAGGCTGAGATCTAAGAATTGCGGTTTGAAGCCAGCCTGGGAAGGCCCACAAGGCTCTTATCTCCAACTAACCAGCAAAATACCAGAAGTGGAGCTGTGGCTCAAGTGGTAGAGTGCAAGCCTTCAGCACAAAAGCTCAGGGACAGCGCCTAGACCCTGAATTCAAACCCTATGACTGGCACACACACACAATTAGAGTTTTCATAGCTCTGGAAAGGAGTCATGCATCATCTGTTCAGATCTGCATTATTTTTGGATGAGGAAACGCTGGTCTGAGTTGGGGGTAGCCAGCTTAGATCACCTGCTAACCTCATCATAGGAAAACAGCCTGAACCTTGGGCTTCAGGTTGTTTTCCAGGATGACTGTAGGCGATTTCTGTAGCTTCCCTGGCCATGTAGATTATATTAAACACTATGACAAATTGAGGCAGTGCTGGCCAGCAGTGGGCATTTCTTCCTCTGCCCACGTTGCCTCTTTGTCAGTAGAGAGAAAGCATTATTGTTATTCAAAGGCTGTTCTTCTAAGTGTCTCCAGGGCTCACCCACAAGTTGGTGATGTGTTTCATTATGATACAATACTAGGAAATGTCAAATATTCATGATTGCCCACTAAACAGTTTTTATTTATTTGTCTAGGAAAAGACAGGCTTTTACTTGTGTGTGTGTGTGTGTGTGAGCATGCACTAGTCTTGGGGCTTGAACTTGGGGCCTGAGTGCTGTTCCTAAGCTTTTTTTGCTCAAGGCTAGTTAGTGCCCCACCACTTGAGCCACAGCTCCACTTAACAGCTTTTTGGTGACTAATTGGAGATAACAGTCTTACAGACTTTCCTGCCTAATCTGGCTTTGAACCATGATCCCACAGATCTCAGCCTCCTGAGTAACTAGAATGACAGGAGTGATACACCAGCACTCAGCAACGGTTTCTTTCTTTCTTTCTTTTTTTCTTCCTTCCTTTCTTTTTACTTTCTACCTCCCTCCCTTCCTTCCTTCCTTCCTTCCTCCCTCCCTTCCTTCCTTCCTTCCTTCTTTCCTTCCTTCCTTCCTTCCTTCCTTCCTTCCTTCCTTCCTTCCTTCCTTCCTTCCTTTGCCTCTCAAGACCCCCAAGACATTATTCTTTTTAAAATCATATTAGCCATAGTTGAACTTTCTCTACCATGGTCAGTTTTGTGTTTTGTCCAGGACTTCTGCTCACATTTTATGACTCTGCGTTAAGCACCCACACACAAAGTTTTATTTCCCTTTGTCTCTGTCTATCTACTCTGCCTCGTTCCCTGTGTGTTTAGGACACAAGGGATGGTCACACAACATGGGCTTGTATTTGGGGTGAGGATGGGGATGAGAAGATTGGAACCCAGAGATGACGCGGAATATTAATTAGACACTGAGTGTTCTCTGTGACTTATCTGCATAAAGAAAGATAAAGGCCATGTAAATAATACGAGTGTGTCTCACAATGAATGTCCCCTTTCTTCTCTCCATTTCTGCATGGTATTAGAAATTACATTTTTATTATATGAGACATTGGATGCAGGCCAACAAGTTTTCCTTTGAACTCGATATTTGGGGCTCTGATCTTTGTGAGGACGACAATGGTGCGAATCTGCCTCGCCAGAGGTCACGTCTCCAGCTTCTTCGCTCCCCTTCCGGTCTTTGGGGAATGTTTGTTTTCCAAACAAAGAATTGGGTTAAAAGCTTAGGTATCGTATATCAGAACGTATTTCAAGGAGAAAGGAAGAACACTCAAGCCTTCCTTTTAAAGGTCAGATATTAGTTATTATTTATTATTATAATAAACAAAAGTGATCTGTGATTTATGAATCTAACTTCTCCTAAACCTGCTTTGTAACAGAATACTGACAGTCGGAGGCTTAACATTACATTGTTGTCTTTTGACAACGTATCCATGAGACCATTGCAGCTGTTTCTTTATGCACAATAGCAGATTAATTAACACAATCATATGCTCTTGGCTCTTACTCAATGAGTAGGTCTGCAGCGGGACAGATAGGTAAATCCTTTAAATGCGGCTGAGATAAAGCATATACTGTGGTAGTTTCAGAGCTAGCCAGCTTTGCCTGTGACTAGCCAGCCCCATCAGGAATCAGGTCCTCCGGATTCCACACCATAACCACCCAGGACTTGCATTTCAAACGCAGCCACACCTCTTTGGGTTCTCCTATCATGCCTGACATTTTGCAAGAGTGAGTCTCAAAAACAGAAGGCCTCTTAGAAATCAACAGCTTTGGTTAAAATAGCAGTCTGCCGCCAGCATTTTTGAGTCTGCAGTACTTTCTGTTTGTAAGTTCAATTATTGCTTTCCCTAAATATCTTTCCTTGCTATTAGTCATCTCCTTTCTTATTTTTCATTTTTAAAATTTGTCTATTTATTTTTATTTTTTTGCCCATCTCTTCAGGGAGATCTGGAGAGCTATAATTGACTTTGGTTTTGACATACCAGATTATATATTTTTTTCTTTGCATACATGCTAGTGAAAACATGTATAACTCAACTTGCCCCAGTCATCAGCAGTGAGTAAGTATTGGCCACTTTAGCTGACATTTGAGCAAACATCAAACCTTTGTTAGAGAAAATGTTTTACATTGCTGTAAAACAGAGGCATGACCATGTTGGGAATGGAGTAACCAGGCAGTGGCAATTGAATAGAATTTCCTTCATATTTATTTTTTTAATGTCCATTCCATATGCAACAGTCATTTACATTTTGTTGTTTTACTTAGCACCGAAATTGAAAATGTGACGAGCTTTGCTGGATGAAAAGGCTCGTTTTATAGACACATGGAGCAAGAGAAAGAAGAAAAACAAATCCAAAAATTTGGAACCTGTTAGAGCATCCATGTGGTAGAAATTCAAACTCCAATCACTCAACACTTTGGTTGGCACCCAGATGTTTCTTTAAAATAGCCAGGTGCCGATGGCTCACTTCTGTAATCCCAGCTACTCAGGAGGCTGAGATCTAAGGATGGTGGTTCAAAATCAGCCCAGGTAGGAAACTCCGTGAGACTCTTATCTCCAGCAAACCACAAAAACCTGGAAATGGAGATATGGCTCAAGTGGTAAAGCAGTAGCTTTGAGCATAAAAGCTCAGGGACAGAGCCCAGGCCCAGAGTTCAAGGGCAGACACTCCCCCCACCAAAAACAAAAACAAAAACAAAAAAAACCTTGTCCTGAAGATAATGGGAAATAACTCAGTTATTTAGAGACAGATCAAAGTTTAGGAATGATTGACCATATAAGTCTGAGGTGCTTTGGGAAACACAGTATTGCAATGTAGAGTACTTTTTTGTGTGTGTTCCCATCCTGGGGCTGAACTCAGGGCCTAGGTGCTGACCCTGACCTTTTATACTCATGACTAGTGCTCTACCACTTTGATCCACAGCTCTACTCCTAGCATTTGGTGGTTCATTAGAGGTAAGACCCAGATCTCAGCCTCCTGAATAGCTAGGATTACAGGCGTGAGTCACCATTGCCTAGTTTGTAGAGTCCTTTTTAAGTGCAACTTACTGCTCTTCTTCTGCACTAGCTACTGGGTTAGAGGTCCCCACAGGCTCTAGGGGGAAAAAAAGCTAGATTCTGCTGGGCACCCATGGCTCATTCCTGTCATCCTAGATACTCAGGAGGCTGCGATCTGAGGATTATGGTTTGAAGCCAGCCTGGGCAGGAAAGATGATGAGACTCTTAGACATCTCCAGAAGTGAAGATGTGACTCATGTGGTAGAGCACTAGCCTTGAGCAACAAAGTGAAGCTCAGGAACAGAGCTCAGGCCCTGAGTTCAAGCCCAGGATCAGCATACACATGCACATGTGTGCACCCCCCACCCCCACCCCACAGCCAAATCCTGCTTACAGGACAGGTGACAAGGTGTGCTCAAGTTCTCTGTGATTCTTGTACCTGGGGAGTTGGTAGCATTTTCCAAATCCATAAAGGAAGAAGTTGTTTTCTAGAACTTTATGGGTAGAAATCATTAGAGAATCTGCCTTTCTCTTTACTCCTATTTCTGCCTTCCACTTCAGTGAGCTATTACTTAACTAAAAGCAATGTCCTCCTTACAGAAAGTCTACCCCATGTGAACAATTGGTAGTTTGTAGAAACGTTATTTTGAAAACTCCAAATCCTTGGTTCTGCAGTGAGAACAGAATTGGTTTAGAAAGCTGCACAGACTGAGGCCTCCTAGAAGGGAGTGGCAATGAATGGACTGCTGCAGCGAACCTCATCCCAACCAGTGCATCACGGGAGTGAACGCCATGCCCACAGGTGCATCATGGGAGCAGCTGTCATTTCAGAAGCACTGGTGTTCTTGCGCAGTCTAAAAGTCCCTTTGCTGTGACTCAGGGTTATGGGACATTCTTTCTCTCTTCCAGTTGGAATTTGAAGGCTGCTCGGTAGAACTGGGATGAGTATGTAGTGTAAAGGGTGACCATGGACTTGCCTGACTCCCAACATGCATCGGAGGGTGATGCTTTTGGTCCCTCCCACAAAGCTTGGGCTCAGTTTCTAGGCATCTTCCTTCCTTCCTTCCTTCCTTCCTTCCTTCCTTCCTTCCTTCCTTCCTTCCTTCCTTCCTTCCTTCCTTCCTTCCTTCCTTCCTTCCTTCCTTCCTCCCATCCTTCCTTCCTCTTCCCATCTATCCCATTTGTCCATCTATCCATTCATCCTTTCCATCCCATCTATCCATCCTCTATCCATCCATTCATCCATCCATCCATCCTTCTACCCATCTATGACCATAGTCTTGCCTCAGTTCCCAACATCTAAGGGTGATGCTATCGGTCTATCCCACATGGGCTTGAGCTCAGTTTCTAGGTGTGAGTCATCTCCATTAATGCCTCCTTCTTTCCTTCCATACTTCTGTCCATTCATTTTTCCATCCATTTACCCATCCACCCATCCCATTTGTCCATCTATCCATTCATTCTTCTACCCATCCATGACTATGGATTTGCCCCAATTCCCAATATGCATTCAAAGGTGATGCTTCTGATATCTCACATGGACTTTGTCTCATTTTCTAGGCATTGGTCCTCTCCATCAATATTTCCCTCCTCCTTCTCCACTCTCTCTTCCTCCCTTCCTTCCTTATATTCCTCCCTTTCTTCCCTCGTGGAAAGAAAGCAAGAAGCTGTGAACACATGGGCATGAAGCTCTGGCCGGGGTGGCATAGCGAGACTTCCATTTTAGACAATGGGTTCAGCAGTGGCTTTGGTAAGGATGAGCCAAGTACCAGAATTAGATTCAGTGATAGTGTCCTTAGCTTCTGTAGCAATGGCCAAACACATTTGGTGCCTGGCATGTGGCATATCTGCTCGATCTGCTCACTGAAGCCCACTCCATTTCCTTGAGCTCTCTGAGGTGGGGGGAGAAAAAGAACCTGAGCTTTGGGGTTTGCCTTTCCTTGCCCTTTCTGCTGACCATACTGTGTACCCCTGAAATGAACCCTGGGCTATCCTGGCAACTGATCATTCCTATACAGAATTTACTGTATCTGGAATACCCACTACCCTCTGATTTATCAAGTTTCCATCCCTTTTGAGACTCATCTCACTGGCCACCTCTTCCATGAAGGTTCCTCTCCTTGCCCTACCCCATGGGAGCCTATATGGTCCTTAGTAAGAATCTTTTTTTTTTTTTTTGGTCAGTCGTGGGGCTTGAACTCTGGGCTTGAGCGCTGTCCCTGCACTCTTCAGCTAAAGACAAGCACTCTACTGCTTGAGCCACAGTGCCACTTCTGGTTTTCTAGTGGTTTATTGGTGATAAGAGTCTCATGGACTTGCCTGCCTGTGCTGGCTTTGAACCACGATCCTCAGATCTCAGCCTCCTGAGTAGCTAGGATTACAGGCGTGAGCCACCGGTGCTCGGCTCTTAGTAAGAATCTTTGTTCAAGGTTTTTTGGTGTCTCTTGTTTGGCAAGAAGGTAGGTCTGATGGTGGAGATTTTTCTTGGTCTTATTCCTTGGCAGAGATCTGAACAGTGAGTGAGCTTCGATGACTCCTAGGAGAGGGGTCTATGCTGAACAAATGAGTTGTCAGCTTACTAACCAGTCTATTAACTGGTGGTCACTATCGGGCCCCCAAATTGCATGTGGAGGAAGGCAGTAGGGATAGCTTGAGGTAGAAAATGGCAAGTAAGAGACAAAGCTCTGCCTGGTGCCAGTGGCTCACGCCTGTTGTCCTAGCTACTCAGGAGGCTGAAATCTGAGGATCATAGTTTGAAGCCAGCTCAGACAGGAAAGTCCATGGGACTCTCCAACGAACCATCAGAAAACCAGAAGTAGAGCTGTGGCAGAGAGAGAGAGACAGAGACAGAGACAGAGAGACAGAGAGATAGACAGAGAGAGAGAGAGAGAGAGAGACAGAGAGAGAAACAGTTCATTGTCCCAGGCTGACCTTAGAATGGAAAGGAGGCTTTTATTAGAGTGAGCCTGGCTGGCCATGGAGCAGGGGATGAGGGTGTTTGTCACCTGCTGCTGGCTGTAGCCCCCTCTGCTTTAGTCTCAGGTGGTACATGCTGTCTTCAAGTAGTCTCTGAAGATCCAAGTGAGGCCCAGGAGGCTGCCCCTGCCTGGTGGATGTGGCTCAGAGGCTGCAAGCTCTTTCAGAGGCAACAAATTATGGGCCCAACCGCAGTAATTATTCCTCTGTACCTGGCCCTTCTTAAGTCCCAGAGAAGGAATGCATCCTAGCAGGGAACGTGCTTGCGTGCGCGCGCGCGCGTGCACATGTGTACGCACACGCACACACACACACACACAGATTCTGGCAGCCACAATGTCACCAGATGTGGGCGTACCCCTGATGTGTGGATGTAAGAGACCCCTCCAATGGCCAGAGATATCGATGATACTCTTGAATGACAAATTAGTCCAAATTCCGCAGTGGCAGCCATCACTCTGCTGGGTGACCTTTCTTGTGGGTTTACATTTGATCAGCACATGCATGAACCACCCATGGGCTTCTCATCATCCAGGGCATTGCTTATATGCACAATAACCCAGCATGCCGGGGGCTGCAGCGGCGGGGCCAACAATGAAGACGCGCCTGCCTCACCTCACCCTATTGTTGCGTGCTAATCTTTATCACCCAAGGAGACTTTTGAGTAGAGCCCACCTCTGCTTTTGCTCTTTGCAAAGGGAAAGCCATTTAAATGTGACTTTGCATCCTTTAGGTTAAAAGAGGCACAGAGATGGAGTCCAAGAGCTACAAATACTTAGTGTGTGTGTATGTGTGTGTGTTGGTATTGGGGCTTGAACTTAGGGCCTAGGCACTGTCCTTTGGCTTTTTTCTTCCTTCCTTCCTTCCTTCCTTCCTTCCTTCCTTCCTTCCTTCCTTCCTTCCTACCTTTCTTTCTTTCTTTTTTCTTTTTTTTGCCCAAGGCTGGTGTTCTAGCACTTGAGCCACCACTCCACTTCTGACTTTTTTTTTTTAGTGATTAATTGGAAATGAAAATCTCATAGACTTTTATGCCTAAGCTGGCTTTGAACTGAGATCCTTAGATCTCAGCCTCTGAGTAGCTAGGATGACAAATGTGAGCTACTGGTACTTGGATATGTACTCTGCCCCTTTTTTATCAGCATAAAATAATGTCTGTAGTGCATTAAATAAAATAATGAGTGCATTAAAGTCAGAACTCAAAACATCTCAGCAAAGAGCTCTTCGTGTTTATGCTTTAAGACAGTAGCTTAAATACTCAAGAGGCTGAGATTTGAGGATTGTGATTTGAAGACAACTTGGGCAGGAAAGTCCTTGGGACTCTTATCTCCAAATAACCACCAAAAAGGCAGAAGTGGAGCTGTGGCTCAAGTGATAGAGCACTAGCCTTAAGCAATAAAACTCAAGGACAGCACCCAAGTCCTGGTACCAGCACTAAAAAGAGAGAAAAAGAAAGGGGGGGGGGGGGGGCAGCGGCTTCGGGCCCACCCAGGCTGCTCATCCACCCATCAGCAACTATGCTTTCAGCTGAGCCTGAGGTTATGGTGCCAAGAATAAAAATAAGCCTGGCTTAGTTTTCACTCTGATTTGGTACTTCTTTATCTTCTTCTTCTTTTCAAATGCTATTGAAATAGAATTCTAATTTTTCCTTTAAATATGTCATGTTAATAAATTGCTGCATTATTACAATGTGGCTTGATGTATTTAAAGACCACCTCTTTTCCCAGAAGAGCTCATCTCCAATAATATAATTACAATCAATAGAAAAGCATGTTTCTATATACAGTATCTGCTCTGCTTTTCTTTGTGGGGGGGGGACTCATTTATTCAGATAAAAGACATCTATCCATCCATCTATCATATTATCTGTTCTCTCTCTCTCTCTAATGTATGTCATCTACTCTAATCTATATGTCTGTGTATCATCCATTCATACCTCATGTGAGTATGTGTGTGTATGCTGGCATGAACTGAGGGTCTAGAATAATGTGCCTGAGATTATTTGCTCAAGGATCATGGTCTACCGCTTGAGCCATGTCTCCACTTCCAGCTTTGTTATGCTGGTAAGTTGGAGCTAAGACTCTCAAGGACTTCCCTGCCCTGGTTGGTTTTGAACACCAATCCTCAGCTCTCAGCCTCCTGAGTAGCTAGGATGGCAGGTGCCCAGCAGGAGGAGATTTGTTAAACTCAGCTGGGAGGGGGGTGGACAGGAGAGGAGGGCCCATGAGAAATGGTGGTCAGAGAGATGAAACCTGAGTCCAGTCTAGCACGGCCCTGGGTTGCGGGGGGCAGAGGTCACCCTGGTGGACCCCTGGGGGACTGGGGGGGAGGTGGTAATGGAGGGGCTGCTGTCACTTGTAGCTTGTCACCCTCTTAGAGGCCTGGAAGCCTAATCGGAGTAGCCATCAAGGGGGACCTACACCTTCTCCAGGTACTTCATTCTTAGAGAAAAGGACAGAGATGCCCGTGTTGTCCCTCTGTCAAACCAAGAGGGAACAGGCTGCACAATGAAGTGCTGGGTCCACCCGCACACTCAGGATGGAGTGGGAGATGGGTGGAAAGGCCCAGGTCCTGAGTTCATGGTGCCCCTTCTGTCTCCTCCATCCTTCTCTCTCTGTCTTTCCGTCTCTCTGACCATTGTGACTCAGTTTTTCTTCAGTGTTCCTCGTTGCTTTCTCCTTCTCCCTTTCCCTTCCTTTCCTTCCCTCCTCTTCTCCCTCCCCTCAGCTCCTCTCCCCTCCTCTTTTCCTTTCTCCTTCTGTCCTTCTGTCCTTCCTTCCCTCTCTGCATTTTGAAGTAACTTTCTGTAAGAGAAAAAAAAAAGTCCTAGTTATGTCAAGGAGTTAACAAAACACGTAAAAGAGAAGAGTATTTTTATAATCATGGACAAGGGTGGTCCTTACCATTCCTACATCATTGCTGGAACTCTCTCTCTCTCTCTCTCTCTCTCTCTGTGCATGTGCACGCTGGTACTGAGATTTGAACTCAGGGCCTTGTGCTCCTGCTTGGCTTTTTGGATCAGGACTGGTACTTTACCACTTGAGCCACAGCTCCACTTCCAGCTTTTTGCTGGTTCATTTGGAGATAAAAGTTTCACAGACTTTCCTGACCAGGCTGGCTTCAAACTAAGATTCTTACATCTCAATCTTCTGAGTAGTTTTTATTATCGTCATGAGTCATTGGAGCCCAGCTACTAACTTCTCATTCATTCATTCATTCATTTATGCCAGTACTGGGGCTCTCTTTCGCCTAGCTGGTACTCTACAGCTCAAGCCAACCTCCATTTAGAAGTCTTAAAGGGGAAAGGTTGACAGGTTCCTCCGTGTCTTCATTGAGCCCAGCCCTGGCACGCATTAGTCAATGAAATCTGTGTAAAGCTTACGTACTTCTGAGCAGCGCGCAGACATGCACACATACTTCCTTCCTCAAGCCCTGTGCAGGAGAGCGTCAGAGAAAACATGTGTGCTACACCTGTGGCAGGCCAAGAGTTAACATTCCCCAGGCAAAGCACAGTGCGCCCGCAGATCAATAAGTAAAAGACAAATCCTCCAATCGAAAAAAAAAATGGTCAAAGAACAGGAGCCGGCAGATTGAGAGGAGAAGAAATACAAATGGTCAATAATCAAAGGACAGTAATGGAAATCTTTGCCACCGTTAAGTGCATGAGGCTGACCTGTATTTACTGCCTTGGAGAAATGCCTGGGATATATTACTGCTCAATGAAAGAAGTGAACTCTGAAAACAGCAGGTAGATAGAATGTGACTCTATTTAGGGACAATTCTTGGAGCCGACATTTGTCTACATACTTTCTCAGTGCAAAGGAAAGAGTCTCTAAAAAGTTGATAAGCAGGCAAGCTGAGGTATTTAAGAACAGGCAGCAGGCATATGGCTTTCCCTGTGGGGACTGAGGTCAGACCCTAGGGGAGTCTGTGGACCAGCTAGGCAGCCATTGGCCTACCCTGTTTCCTTTGAGCCACAAGATTTCAGAACTCTGATTCTTTGATAGTCACCTTTTCTTTCTCTCTCCACAGACTGAGAATGAGAATAATGGTGTGTGTGTGTGTGTGTGTGTGTGTGTGTGTGTGTGTGTGTATGTACCCTTATGTGTGCATGTGCCAGACCTGGGGCTTGAACTCAGGGCTTGAGTGTTCTCTCTGATGTTTCGAGTGTTCTCTCTGACATTTCGAGTGTTCTCTCTGACGTTTCAAGTGTTCTCTCTGACGTTTCCTGCTCAAGGCTGGTATTCTACCATCTGAGTCTCACTTCCATGTCTGGCTTTTGTTGTTGAGTTGTTGTTGTTGTTGTGTGTGTATCCATCCTAGGGCTTGAACTCAGGGTCTGGGAGCTATCCTTGAGCTTCATTGGCTCAAGGTTAGCACTCTACCACTTGAGCCACAGTGCTACTTCCAGACATTTCTGAGTAGTTTCATTGGAGATAAGAGTCTCACAGACTTTCCTGTCCAGGCTGGCTTTGAATCATGAGCCTAAGATCTCAACCTCCTGAGTAGGTAGGATGACCCTGAGCCACCGGTGCCTGGTTCACCATATATTCTTCTTTTTCTTTTTCTTTTTATTGGTTGTGGGGCTTGAGCTCTGGGCCTGGGCGCTGTCCCTCAGCTATTCAGCTCAAGGAGAGCGCTCTACCTCTTGAGCCACAACGCCACTTCCGGTTTTCTAGTGGCTTATTGGAGATCAGAGTCTCACGGACTTTTCTTCTCAGGCTGGCTTTGAATCGTGATTCTCAGATCTCAGCCTCCTGAGTAGCTAGGATTACAGGCCTGAGCCACCGGTGCCTGGCACACCATATATTCTTAAGTGGCCAAAGAAGATTAAAGATCAGTTTGTGTAATATGATACCCTTCTGATAAAAGTGGAAAAAATAGATCTAGGCAAGCACTTTTTCATCAAAAAAATCAGAGAATCTAAAGAAACTATGAAGAATGATTATCTCCAGATTGAAAAGTTTTAAGTCTGATGGTTTCTTTCCTCATACATCTTGTTGGTTGATAAACTTTGGCAGTGATCAGGTATTAGTCTTATACTCAGATAAAACCAAACCCAAGCTGGGTGCTGGTAGCTCACATCTATAATCTTAGTTACTCAGGAGGCTGAGTTATGAGAATAGCAGTTGGAAGCCAGCCTGGGCAGGAAAAAAATCTGTGAGACTCTTACCTCCATTGAGCTACTCAGAAAAAGCCAGAAGTGGCGCTGTAGCTTAAGTGATAGAGCACCAACCTTGAGCAAAAACAGACTCAGGGACAGCATCCAGGATCTGAGTTCAAGCCCCGGGACTGGCACACACACACACACACACACACACACACACACACACACACACATGCGCATGTACACACACACCCTCAAACAAGAAAGTTATGTCCATTCTGAAGAAAAGGCATCCAAATAAAACAAAATTGTAGCTAATGCAAGCGCCAGTTCACTTGTCTGACCATTCTGTAAAAGAAGCGCCCCTCTGCCGGGCCATTTTGGGGTGCAGAGCCCCATTGCATCCTGCACCACACGAAGTCAACTTTCCTCCATAAGGTGTCTCCCATAAGCTTTACTAGGCCGGTCTCCTTGGCTTCAGAACCCTGCCAAAGAACCTGAGAAGAACTCACCAGTGGATTTCACCTTTGTGGGGTAGGGAGCAAGCATTGGGACTCCAATGCAGAGCCTTGTGCTCACTTGGCCTTTTTGCTCAAGGCTAGAGCTCTACCGCTTGAGTCACACCTCCACTTCTGGATTTTCGGGTGGTTTTGGGGTTAAGAGTGACTTTTAAGTGGATTTTCCTGCCCAGGCTGGATTTGAACAGTGATCCTCAAGTCTCAGCCTCCTGAGTAGCTAGGATGACAGGTGTGCGTCACTGGCATCCAGCATAGATTTACTCTTCTTTAAAACAACAACAACAACAACAAGACTGTAAAAAATTGAGGAGAATGATGGAAAAGATGACACTGATCAAGATGCATTATGTTGATAAACTGATTTATTGAATTAAACCCTTTTGTACAACTGCTTATAGATAATAAAACATTAAGTAAAAATATTGTATATATTTAATGTCCACCACATATTATTGTGGGATATTTATAGGCAGTTTAAAAAACTTACTTTGGTGAAGCAAATGAACACAATGAACACAACTATTCTTTTTTTTTTAATTGTGAAATACTGTACAGAGGGGTTACAATTACATGGGCAAGATAATGAGTACATTTCTTATCAAGCATTGTAGCTTCCTCCTTTGTTTCCCCTTCCCAGCCCTTCCTGTCCTCCCCACCCCCCCAACAAAAGTTGTAAAGTTCGCTTTCGACATAACGACTTGTACATCTCATTGTTGCAATGGGTCCACCTGTATCCCTATTTAAACGATTTGTTTTTCCCCTTCCCCTCCACAAATTATACCTACATCAAATACAGTGAAAGCAGGGGTTATACTGTGGGGGAGGGACATACAAAGCAACAAAGAAATAATCTTATAAATGCGTTAGAAACAATCGCATGAAAGAAAAAAAACCTTTGAATACATATCTTAGGATTCATTTCCCTAACATCACCTTATCTGACCTTTTCTGCTTGACTCAGACATATACTAGATATTGCAAATAAGGGAAACCATGGGACCTATGTTTTTTTGGGCCTGGCTTAAAATTTTTTCCAAGCACAACTATTCTTTTATATAATTGTGCATTCTTCTGGATTTTTTTTTGTTGTTGTGCAGGTGGTTGTTTTGTTTTTGGATGGGGAGACTGGTACTCAGATGCTGGTCTCTGTCTCTGCACTTTTGTGCCCTACCACTTGAAACACAGCTCTACTTCCAGCTCTTTTTGTTTGTTTGTTTTTGGAGGTTAATTGGAGATAAAGATCTCATAGACGTTCCTGCCCTGGCTGGCTTTGAACTACTATCCTTAGATCTCAGCCTCCTGAGTAGCTAGGATGTCAGGTGTGAGCCACTGGCACCCGGCTCATTCTTTTTGTTTTTTGTTTTTTCCCCAAGAAATTATCACTATATCTGACATGGAAGACGATGCATGTGTGTGAAATCAGAATTGGGAGTTTTTAAGATAGAAATGTCTGCTGATGGTCTATATCATTGAACTTCGCAATAGCTTTCTTTTCTTGTCCTTATTAATAGAAATTTTGCCCACATATACACTAATAAAAATAAATCTGTTTCCGATTACTAACTATGCAGCCAGGTGCTTGTTTGTTATGAGAAAGGCATGTTCATTAATTTTCAGCTCTGAAAAGTGCACTGTGCCATAAATATACAATTCAAAAATGTACGGCTGATAAATGAATACGCAGATTGTTAATGTGCCAGTGAAGACTATTGGGCATAAAACACACGGCAGGCAGGCGTACCAGGTGATACCAGGTGACGGGTGGGCACTCCAGACTTGGCTTCGGAGGTACTCGTTTGCTAGCACGACTTGCTCGTTTACACTTGTGATTTCTGCTTCAGTACCCAGTCGTCTCTGCTCTTTTCCTTTTTTTCTTTTGTGCTAGTACTTGGGCTTGAACTCAGCACCTGGGTGCTATCCCTTAGCTTTTCCAGCTGGAGGCTGCTGCCCTATCACGTGAACCATGGCTCCACTTCCAGCTTTCGGTGGTCCATTGGAGATAGAGTCTCACCAATTTTCCTTTCCTGGGCTGGCTTTGAACCATGATCATCAACTCTCAGCCTCCCGAGTAGCTAGGATGACAGGTGTGAGCCACTGGTGCTCAGCCATTCTCTCAGTTCTGTGGAAGTCTTCCACCTGCTTCCTTTTGTCTTCCTGATCGCTGTAAGCTAAATTAAATAGGTTTAATTAGGTAGCTGATGAAGAGAGCACCATGTGGTATTCAGGCAGGACAGAGAAGTTTATTTTATTACTGCCCATGGTGAAGAGCACAAGGCCCGAAAGGGGTGAGCTGATGTCCTGCCTGAGTTTAAATAGGGAAGGGGCGGGGAGAAGGTATGGCCAGGTTGGGGGGGGGGTTGGTGTGGCCACCCTGGATGCAGATGTCACCTCAGAGCCTGGGACCCTCCCAGGGTCCGATGGGAGGCGTGACCGGAGGTGGCCCAGGATGTGACCTCAGAGGTGGGGGGAGGTGACTGCCTCCAGGTGTGCCAGGCACCAAGGTGACACAGGTACTGGGTGGAGACTTAGCCAAGAGGAGGGAGGAGTCTGGCCTGCTTTCCCAGGGTGGACCTTACACTCACAATGCATAGGACAGGGTCTGCTTGGGGATGTAGGCTGGCACCCATGAGCTAGCTGCTGGCAAAGGTGTTGTGTAGAAGATCGGATCCACTTCTCTTCCCTTTCAAAATGGGTCCACTTCTATAGGGAGGTCCTTCCATTTACAGCGAGAGGACATTGGCCCCTCTGTGGTTTCAAGAAAAGATTTGCCAGAAATTTCTTGAACGTTGGAAGTGGGTGGGTCATAGTTCAGGCTTGCTCTTGCCTCTCTTTAAGGAGAAAGTTGTTGTTACTGTCTTAGGCTGGAAAAAAAATAATGAAGTCCAGACTTCCTTCTCGGTACATTGTCATGCCAGGAGAATGGCATCTTTCCCTCTGACTGCTCCTGTGGCTTTTGTGCTGTGTGTCCCTGTATCTGCCATCCTGTGTCGATCACCCTGGCCCATGGCAGAGGTGGAAAGGGGATCAGATTCCTGCTCATCTTCATCCTCCCAACAGCGTTGAGGCTTGGCTTGAGGACAGAGGGGACAGAGTGCCGGGTGGCTACCAGGCTGGCCAGCACAAGCATCTCCCATTTGGTCCAGAGCTTGAGTGGAGACAAGACAGGTCTGTGAGCGGGGGAGGGGGAATCATCTTCCTTCCTTCATTCTTCCCCCCTCCCTCCTTCCCTCCTCCTCTCACTTGCCTGCTGCCTGCCTTCCTTCTTTCTTTCCTCTTCCTTCCTTCCTTCCTTTCTTTCTTTCTTTTTCTCTCTCTTTCCCTCTCTTTCTCTTTCCTTCCTTCTTTCTTTCTCCTTCCTTCTCTCTCTCCTTCCTACCTCACTCCTTTCTTTCTTTCTTCTTCCTTCCTTTCCCTCCCTCTTTTCCTTTTTCTTTCTTTCTACCTTCCTTCCTTCTTTCCTTCTTTCTTTTCTTTCTCTCATTCTCTCTTTATCCTTCTTTCTTTATCTTTCCTTCCTTCCTTCCTCCCTCACTCCCCTCTTTCTTTCTTTCTTTCTCTCTCTCTCTTTCTCTCTTTCTTTCTTTCTTTCTTTCTTTCTTTCTTTCTTTCTTTCTTTCTTTCTTTCTTTCTTTCTTTCTTTCTTTCTTTCTTTCTTTCT
>NW_012267308.1:1144209-1253208 GCF_000151885.1 Dipodomys ordii
AGAGGGGAGGGGAGGGGAGGGGAGGGAAGGGGAGGGGAGAGGAGAGGACTGTTTGCTTGTGATCTCATTGAGTGAGAGGTGATGTGCTGGGGTTGGCAACTCTCCTTCCATTTCATTTCCTGGTGATAATTTTACCACCATGGTGTCAGGCATTGGGGTCCCTGACTTCTGAAGAGGGTGGGGTCAAAAATACTCATGAAAAGACCAGAAATGGATACAAGTGTTTTAAAGAAAAGACAGGGTGCTATTGGCTCATGCCTGTAATCGTAGCTACTCAGGATGCTGGGATCTGAGGATTGAGGTTCAAAGCCAGCCTGGAAAGGAAAGTCTGTGAGACTCTTATCTCCAATTAACCACCAGAAAACCAGAAGTGGAGCTGTGGCTCAAGTGGTAGAGAGCTAGCCTTGAGTTGAAGAGCTGAGGGACAGCACCCAGAGTTCAAGACCCACGACGGACAAAAAAAATAAATAAATATAATAAAATAAAATCAGAGACAGGTGGCTGAAGACTGGAGGGCTTTGCCACCCCAGGAAGATTGTGAAGATCGTGTGTGTGTGTGTGTGTGTGTGTGCACGTACACACACACACACACGTGTACCAGTACTGGGGATTGAATTGAACTCAAGGCCTGGGCACCATCCCTTAGCTTTTTTTTCTCAAGGCTGGAGCTCCACCACTTGAACCACACCTCCACTTCCAGCTTTTTGGTGGTTCATTGGAGATCAAAGTCTCATAGACTTTCCTGCCTGGTCTGGATTTGAAATGTGTCCTCCTATCTTAGTCTCCTGAGTAGCCACCAGTGCCTGGCTGAAGTTGATTATTTATCTTTTACCGTTATTATAAAGGTGCTGTAAGAAGGGTTACAGTTACGTAATCAGGTAAAGAGTACATTTCTTTTTGGACAGCATCACCAAAATTGATTCTTGATCTTCCTTTTCTTGCATGGATGCTTCTAGACAGAAAGTAAGAACACTCAGAGAAGGACCCAATTGGGAACCTAACCATAGACAGCACACACACACACACACACACACACACACACACACACACGGACAGAAGGGAGCTCATCTTCTAAGAGGAAGAGGACCAGGAGGAAGGGGCAACCATAGGCAGCACACACACACACACACACACACACACACACACGGACAGAAGGGAGCTCATCTTCTAAGAGGAAGAGGACCAGGAAGGGGCAAGAGAGCGAGCTGAGGATGTCACCCCAAGGGTGCAGATACCAGCCTGGAGGTTCTGATGCATCTCTCTCTGTGGCCCACCTCAGGCCTCCTGGATGACATCCACTCATGGATGGGCCGGCAGTTTGGTATAGGTGATGGTGTAGTGTTAGACATATTGTTGGCTGAAGGAACTAACTCAGGGATACAGCTCAGATCACTAATCCAACAATGGTGGAGGTCAGACTAAGTAAGAAATGAAGCATGCTAGGCGCCGTTGCTCACACCTGTTATCCCAGCTACTCAGGAGGCTGAGATCTGAGGACCAAGGTTCAAAGACAGCCCAGGCAAGAAAGTCTGTGAGACTCTTATCTCCAATGAACCAGCAAAAAGCCAGAAGTAGAGTTATGGCTCAAGTGGTAGACCGCTTAGCCTGGACCACATAAAGCTCAGAGACAGCTCCTAGGCCTGGAGTTCAAGCCCTAGGACTGGGGAAAAAAAAAGAAAGAAAAAGAAAGAAAGAAAGAAAGAAAGAAAGAAAGAAAGAAAGAAAGAAAGAAAGGAAAAAAAAGAAATGAAGACAGAAACTTTAAAATATTCAATCCCTTTATGGGATCTTTTCTTCCCCCTACCAGAAGCAACTCTATGAAGAAAGCCTAGGGTGAGTTAATAATGGTATCTTTCACAATGGAAAGGTCAAGCAACATGTGTTTATTGAGTGACTCTGTGGGCCAGCCCTCTGCTCAGCTTTGTCAGTGATTACGAGACAGGCAAACTCACAGGGTTGTTCTTTATAAGCAGGCTGGAATCAAAACGCAGGATAAAAAGGAAGAAAGCAATCTTCAGCACTATGGCTAAGAGATAGCCACATTTGCATTGTGTAGAAATGTCCAGAAAGAGTTTAGAGGATGGAGCTGCACTGTGGGGGGAGGAGGGAGGGAGGGAGACAGCAAGGGTTTTGTGGTGGCCTCAGCCATCAAGATGCTTCTGAGGGACACAGAAAGGGTGATAGGCTCCTCCAGGATCTGGGGAGAACAGAAGAACGAGACTGGGTTTGGCTGACAGGAATGGCTCCATCCAGCCCACCGGAGAGAAGATGCCACTTTGTGGCTTTGCGCAGGCCCTGCCATTGTATTCTAGAATGTGCTCCTCAGATTTCCCTGGCCTATTAGGCCTAGATGGCTCCTGCCTATAATCCCTGCTATTCAGGAGGCTGAGATCTGAGGATCACTGTTCAAAGCTAGGCCAGGCAGACAAACCCATGAGACCCTTCCAGGGAACCACTGGAAGTGGAGATGTGGCTCCAATAGTAGAGCACCTGTTTTGAGAGGAAAAAAAAAAAAAAAGCTAAGGAACAGGGCTCAAGCCCTGAGTTCAAGCCCCAGTACTGGTGTACACACACACACACACACACACACACACACACACACACATTGTCTTGCGTTTCCACTGATTCCATTTTTTTTCTCTCTCTCTGATCAGTGCTCTCCCCTTGAGGCCTCTTTGAAATTTGACAACGCACATTTCAGCCTCTCTGGATGCAATTTGGTATTATAGTAAGGAATCCAAGGAAATTGGCTATCACTTTAAAGAATGTTTCTTTCCTTCTTCCTCTGACTCCCCCCAGCCCTCTTTCCCCCCCCCCCACCAATCACTGCTGGCTTTGAAATAATTAGACCCATTATAATTATGAGAACGAGGCTGGAGCCTTCTGCCTTGTTTGCTCACCTAAAGTTATTGAGACTGGCTTTAGAGGTGGAGAGGGAATTGTCTCCACAGAGATGAAAAATTCCGAGTAGCCTGGTGGGCAGGGCAAAAAGTGAGGACAGGAAGGGCCGAATTCACCCTTCCCAGGACCTGGCACTTTGGGGGCTCTGCATTCTTCTCAGGAGAAACCCTGACCGCCTGTGAATGAAAGATTCCAAACTTACTGATGTTCAAAATCAATGTAGAGCCAGTTGCCAGTGACTCACACCTGTCATCCTAGCTCAGGAGGTCTGAGATATGAGGATCACAGTTCAAAGCCAATCTGGGCAGGAAAAAGTCTGCGAAACTTTTACATCCAGTGAACCATGAAAAAGCCAGAAATGAAGGTATGGCTCAAATGATAGAGTGTTAGCCTTAAAGGAAAGAGCTCAAGGATGGTGCCCACATCCTGAGTTCAAGCCCTAGTAATTGCTCATACACACACACACACACACACACACACACACACACATACATTAGCACATATCAGAATGATTGTACTTCGAGCCTTAACCCTGTATGTTGCAGAAATAGAAAAGAGTCTGAAAACAGAACAGGACTGGCCAGGTGATTCGGCAGAGCACAGTTCCCTCAGACCTGCCTACTGCTCACTCTGCCTGCATCTTTCTGGAAACTTCTACATGTCATGGCCAAGGACAGCTGGCAGTCTGTCCATGGGCTTGGGCAGCTTCAGCCAGATCCACGTGGTGACTCAGTCACTGGAGTCCTGGCCTGTGTCATCTCTTTGCAGGAAGAGGGACAGTCTCAGTGTAGCAGACTGAACTGCACACTAGAAGAGCAGGTCCGTGCGTGCGTGTGTGCATGCATGTGCGTGTGTCCATGCATGTGTCCGTGTGTGTGTATGTGTGTGTGTGTGTGCTCACATGCGCGCCAGTACCGACACTTGAACTCAGGCCTGGAACTGAGTTCTCATTCCAGGCTGGTGCTCTATCACTTGATCCACACTTCCATTTCCAGCTTTTTGCTGGCTAATTGGAGGCTAGAATTTCATATGCTTTCCTGACTGAGCGGACTTTGAACTGCGATCCTCAGATCTCAGCCTCCTGAATAGCAAGGATGACAGGTCTGCGCCACTAGAACTTGGCAGAAAACAAGATTCTTATTGGGTGTTTGAAAAATAGAGGAATTGTTAATGCAGAACTCTTTCTTTTGATTTAATTTATTATAATATATGTGGCTAAAATGTAGATCACAGTGCTGTTTTGGATATCCCATTTTGATGCCCCAAATTGCAATCATGATGGGTGGATTATAACCGTGCTTTAACATACAGATGAGGAAATGTATTCCTGGGTAATTTTCCCCTTAGGAGAAGCCTAGAGAATAACGGGCAGGAGTTTTGAATAACCTTGCAATATTTAGTTGTCTTATAGTTATATGGTAAAAATTAACATACCAGGGTTGAGATTTGAGACCATGCTTTTAAAATCAATGCAAAGGGCTTTCTGTTTCAATTTTTTTTTAGTTTTAGATCTTTAATATTTTTATTGTTATGATAAAGATACTACACAGAGAGGTTACTGTTACATAAGTCAGGTAATGAGTACATTTCTTGCTCTCTCCTTTTTTCCCTTCCCATCCCCACCCACAAGTTGTGTAGTTCATTTTCCACAGATTGTTTAGTGAGTATCACTGCTGTATTTGTTCACCATTTGTCCCTCTATTCTGTGCCAAAGGGCTTTTTAAGGGACCAGAGAGATGTGTGTGTGTATGTGTTTCATATTAAGAAAAAAATAACAAATGACCAGAATCTCACTGTGAAACATGCTAATCTCTTATCAGTCTGTTATTCAATCAAGTATTAAGTGTCTTCTGTGCACAGGGCACCTAGCTGGAACTAGATGAGGACATAGTAAATGAGACAAATCTAAGAGTCACTAGGTAGTAGATATTAAGAGACGCCTGGCTAAAAGCAAGCTTGGATGGGGAGAAAATAGATGAATGTGAGGTAATGGGGATTAGGTAGTTCTGTGTAAGCTGTGGGGCCCAGGTTGAAGAAAGGACCCCCCATCAACATTCCATAGCTGCGGACATTACCCTCTGACATGGCTATGCAGGTTCCCCGCAAGAAAATACGGCTGGACAGACATGTTCCTCAAGCCCAGAGCTTCTGCCGAAGTACCAGGATGGAACCAATGACTCGGAACACTGTTCTAAGAGCCTGGATGCTGTGTTCCCCACCCATCGACATTGGACATTGACATTTTGGCCAGCATCTTGCCCTTGCTGATTACAACCTGAGGTTCTGTTTGCCCCTACCAGGCGCTGGCAATGGACATCCAGAACCATTAGCTCCCCACAGAACAGTCTTGGTTCTGTCTGATGGAAGGCTGGGGCAGGCATGGACAGGGAAATGTTGTATAGATGGTGGGAGGAGTTATGGGTAGGACCAGGACCAAGGGAGACTGAAGACATTTTTTTTTTCTGTCTGTACTAGGGCTTGAACTCAGGGCCTGGATACTGTCCCTGAGTTACTTTACTTTGCTGAAGGCTAGCACACTGCCACTGAGGCACAACTCCACTTCCAGTTTTCTGGTGATTAATTGGAGAAAGGAGTCTCACAGACTTTCCAGCCAGGGCTGACTTTGAACAGCGATCCTCAGATCTTAGCCTCCTGAGTAGCTAGGATGACAGGCCTGAACCACCCGATGGTGACTGGACTTTTGCCGGGCACTTCTCTTCTTCCTCCATCCCTGCTGGTTCTTCACTAGCAGCGGGGAGACCAAACTCTCTCTGAGAGCCAGGATGAGACACTCCTTCCTGTCCCCACTCCCCTCCTCCCCCGGGGGTTATTCCTGGACACCAGCTGAGGACAGCGAAAGGGAGATCTTGGGCTTCAGGAGGAAGATGTCCATGTCCTGTATCACTTTTCTTCCTCTGGACACAAGCCACTTAGATCCTGGCTTGGGTCCCACATGGTTAAGAGGAAGTCAAAGGGTACAGCGAAGGAATTCAAAGAAGCAGCTTGCTGTTAGATGCCCACTCATCAGGCACCACCCAGTCCCTTGGTCAGTCAGTCATTGGAGCATCACCAATATTTGGAGCAAGTGGCTCAGAGAACATGAGACAGATGCAGCCCCATCCCAGCCTTTAAATGGTAGACACTGCTATTTAATTGACACAGGGACAATGGCTAAACAAATGCAACAATGGTACTCACTGGACGCCACGTTGAAAATGTTGAAAATATAACTTTTTGGTGGGATGGGAGGGAAAAACTGGGAGAGAACAAGGGAAGAGGTGACATTGTCCAAAAAGAAATGTACTCTTTACCTGACTTATATAACTGTCCCTTCTGTTTAATAAAGATATTTTTAATAAATAAACAAATAAAATAAACAATATCAGACATATACTAAGTAGGAGGGTCAAAGACACACATGAGCACATATTAAGCATCCCCGAGATAGATGGAAGTCCAGAATTCTCCAGAATCTAAAACTGTTTTGAATAGTGACATACACGTTACAAGTGGAAACTTTCACACCTGGTTTGGAGACAAATCACAGCCCAAGTTGGGCTGTAATCTTCACTATTCAGGAAGACGAGTTCTGAGAATCCCAGTTTGAAGCCAGCCTAGGAATCCAAATCCAAGAGACTCATAAGAGTCTCTTAACTAAACAAATAAATAATTATATAATTAATTAATTAATTGGGGATAATGCTAATTACCCAGCAAAAAGCCAGAAGTGGAGGGAGGTATGGCTCAAGTGATAGAGCCCCAGCTTTGAGTGAAAAAGCTAATAAGCAAGGGCTGGGAAGGTGGCTCAGTGGTAGAGCGCTTGCCTTGCATGCATGAGGCCCTGGGTTCGATTCTTCAGGACCACATAAGCAAAAAGAAACAAGCCAGAAGTAGTGCTGTGGCTCAAGTGGTAGAGCTTAAGCCTTAAACTGAAGAGCTGAGAGACAGCGCCCAGGCCCAGAGTTCAAGCCCCACGACCGGACCCTCCCCCCACAAGAAAAGAGCTAAGCAAGAGGCAAAAACATGAGGCCCTGAATTTAGACCCTAGAAAGCCTCCCTCACCTTGGAAAGAGTCACAGCCCAAACCTAAACACACTGAAAACGTTGCATAAAATAACCTCCAGTCTGTGTGTATAAGATGTACAGGGAACAGCAATGAATTTCCTAGTTACTTTTGGGTCCCTTTTCCCCAAGATATCTCAGGTTGTATATGCAAATATTCTAAAAAAAAAATCCGAAAAATATCTGAAATCCGAAATGCGATTGATCTTGAGCTTTGGGCATTGGGTTTATTGTATGAAATGTAGACTCTGTCAGATGTTGTGCAAATAGTTCTGAGTGATTGGATAGATCCAGTCTAGTCAGGAAGACCAGATAACCAATGATGCTGGAAGTGATCGCTGAGGAATGAGCGAGGTGAGCCAGGCTGAATGGACATGGCCAGATGCTAGCACTGGTGTTTGAGGGACTGTCTTTCAGGAAGAAGGGAGTATATGTTGAAAATCTGAGGTCCGCCAGAGAAGAAATTTCTCTCCTAGTAGGTTTGGCCTGGGGAGTTTATGGTAATTTGGAGATGAGCAGAATGGCTGGGATAGTTAGAGCAACATAGAGATGCTGTGACCTTCTTTTGTGTGTGTGTGTGTGTGTGTGTGTGTGTGTGTGTGTGTGTGCCAGTACTGGGAATTGAACTCAGGACCAGTGTACTCTCTCATAGCTTTTTTCACTCCAGGCTTTCAATCTTACCATTTGAACCATGTTCTACTTCCAACTTTTTTTTGTGGTTCATTGGAAATAAGAGTCTCAGAGACTTTCCTATCCAAGGCTGGCTTTGAACCTTTATCCTCAGATCTCAGACTGAGTAGCTAGGAGTACAGGTGTGAGTCATGTGACACCTCGTTCTCTGTGACCTTCTTTGGGAATCTTTTAAAATTTTTTTTTATTTTTAATTTTTTGGAAAACTCTCAGGATCTAGGATCACAGGCCCTTAAGTCCTGTATCAGTCCCATATCAGCACCCATTGCCTAGACAGCACTGAAACCCCCTTACTATTGAGGTGTACTTTCTGGGGAGCCAGGGGATGGTTGGGCCAGCAGTTCTCTGGATGGCCAGCTCCATGCCTGTAGGAATGAACTGTGATGTCCAGATTTGGGGATGGGGTACTCTCTGGTGAGGATCTGCAACATAGAAAGTCTTCTGGTAGGAGCTTAGATGGCGAAGATTACGCAGGTCGGGTCCTTCCTCCTCTCTCCTCCCTGACTTTCCCTGTCTTGCCTGACTCCCTCCAGCCCCCAGATCTTCTTCTTTCCCCTCTGAAGCTCACAGGGACAGGTGGGCTGGGGGATGGAGATGTGTGTTGCCCACTGCAGGGGGGCAGGAGGCACCTGGCTGTGCCCTCTCGTTTGCAATGTGCCGGGGAGGGTGCTCATCATCTCACAGGACTCCCCTCGTCACCTGCTAGCTTTGCCTGCTTTGCTTTCACTCAGTGTGAGACCCAGAAAGAGCGCAAATGGGGGAGTCTACCAGATGTCCTCTGCTCTCAGGATTGCCTTGCCAGTTCACCAGGAGTGACAAAGGCAGGGCTGGAGGCTGGGCAGATGGAAACCCACATCTGGACAGCGGCTTTGCTAAGGCACAACACCGGATTAAACATGGAAAAAGGAGCTGGGCTCTGACAGCTCACGCCTGTCATTCTAGCTACTCAGGAGGCTGAGATCTGAGGATTGGGGTCAAAGCCAGCCAGGGCAGGAAAGTCTGTAAGACTTTTACCTTCAATTAACCACAGAAAATCACAAGGGGAGCTGTGGCTGAAAGTGGTAGAGCACTAGCTTTGAGCTGAAGAGCTCAGGGACAGTGTCCGGGCCCAGAGTTCAGGCCCCAGGACTGGAAAAAGAGGAGGAGGAGGAGAAGGAGGAGGAGGAGGAGAAAGAGGAGGCTACCTGTACTTTTGGTAGATGTGAGGATCCTTTGTGAAAAGTATCAGTATCCAATTATCAAGGTTTGCACACCGGGAAACTGAAGCCCATGCTTGACAGGTGCATTCAGGACCCTAGAGCTAGTATATGGACAAGAGCTTAGATTAGAACTCAGATCCTGGAGTCAAACATACTTCCGTGTGATACCATGGTGTGCAGTGGGCCCTCCGCCTCTTCAGGTGTGTCTCATTGGAGTTGCAGAGGACTTGGTGGTCTTTGCACACTTGAGGATTGTACAAATGATACACAGCTGCCTACTGGTCCCCTACCACCACCAGTACTTCAGGCAAGACATTGGTTCTTTCTCTCCCCCCGCCCCCCCCCACCTCCTGCTCATGGGGCTCAAACTCAGGGCCTGGGTGTTGTCTCTGAGTTTTGTTTTGTTGTGGTGGTGGTTTTCTTCCACTTGAATCACACCTCCATTTCTAGCTTTTTTTTTTTTGTGTGGTTCATTGGAGATAAAAGTCTCATGGATGTTCCTGCCCAGGCTGGCTTTGAACCATGATCTTTAGGTCTTAGCTTCCTAAGTAACTAGGATGACAGGTGTGAGCCACCAGTGCCTGGCCTTCTCCTCTTCGTTGTGTGTTTGTGTTGGGGGCGGGGGAGGAGGATAGGTAGGAAGATCTCCATAGAGGATGCATTCATTGGTTCCATATTCCTGGTCAAACTTTTGTTTTCTTTTTTTTTCTTCTTCTTTTCTTATTTTTTTTGGCCTAGTCTAAGGGATTTCCAGAGCCTGGAAAGTTCCTTTAAAGAATTCACCAGTGCTTATTTTACTTTCATCTAAAATTGTGGGGGAAAGAAGATTGGGTGTTTCTGCGTCAAGCTGCTACCCAGCGGGCTTGCTATGGAGATGGGGTGTGTTTTTTCACTTCTGATGTAGGTGTGGGGGAACATGGGTTAAAGACCTATTATGTGCCAAGGGTAGGGTAAGATCCCAGCCCTTCCACCTCTGCTCTTGATAGTCTGGAAGGTCAGGTGATGGGAACGATAAAATAGAGTTTCTTTCTTTACCTGCCCATAAAAGCTGCTTGAGGGGGCTGGGAAGGTGGCTCAGTGGTAAAGTGCTTACCTTGCATGCCTGAGGCTCTGGGTTCGATTCCTCAGCACCACATAAGCAAAAAGAAGAAAAGCCGGAAGTGGCGCTGTGGCTCAAGTGGTAGAGTGCTAGCCTTGAGCTGAAGAGCTGAGGGACAGCGCCCAGGCCCAGAGTTCAGGCCCCACGACCAGACCTCCACCCCCCCCAAAAAAAAGCTGCTTGAACTGGGTGTTCATGTTTCATTCCTAGATACTCAGAAGACTGAGATCTGAGGGTCGAGGTTCCAAACCATCCTAGGCAGGAACGTCCATAAGACTCTTATCTCTAATGAGCCACCAAAAGGGCAGAAATGGGAGGTGTGCCTCAGGTAGTAGAGTGCCAGGCTTGAGTGAAAAGGCTCTTTTCAGTGCCCCAAATTTGCATCTCACACCAGAACAAAACAAAACAAAACAGAAAAGAAGCTACTTGAGGGCTCACTGGGGAGGGGCTTGGAGCTGTCCATGGTTGTAATGGGGGAGGAGTGTGAGGAAGGTGAGGCCTCTTGTGTGTGTGTGTGTGTGTGTGTGTGTGTGTGTATGCCAAGTCATCTGTCAAGAAGCCAAGCTAAGAGTTGGAGACATGGCTCAGGTGGTAGAACACCAGCCAGTGAGTGAGAGCATCAGATATGGGCTCTTGAGTCTTCATCTCAGACAAAAAAAAAAAAAGAGAAAGAAAAATGTCCAGAAAGAAAGAAAGAAAAACAGCCAGAAGAAAGCAAGAAAGAAAGCAAGCAAGCAAGAAAGAAAGAAAGAAAGAGGAAAGAAAAGAAGCCAGGCCATGGCCAATCACTGCATGAGGGAAATAGGGGAAGGCATGTAGGAAGTACACAGCCATCTTGGCTCACATTCACTGCCAAGGCTCTCAGTCTTGCCAGTACCACTAACACTGGACCATTCCCAAACATTGGCTCAGGCTGCTATTCATCTGCATGAACCAAGATGGCGGACTCTGTGTATGTGTGGTAGGGATCAGGCAGCCTTACTTATCCCCTTGGAAAAACTGGAGAAATTTTATCTTTTAAGGATATACCAGCTGGGTGAAAGAGCTCCAGAAAGATCCATGTGCTAGAACTGATTGGAAGAGCTAGATGGATTTTGTGGATTTTTTTGTTTGCTAATTTTTAAAACATCAAATAAAATATCACAGGTATTGTAGAGTTTGATATTTATTTATTCCAAAATAACTTTATATCTTCATCAAAGGATGGCATTCCTCTAGTAAAAGATTGTCATATTAGGAAGGCTAGATAAGTCCTCACAGCTCAAAAAAAAATGGCAGGAACTTCAGAGCTGGCAATCCACACTTGTTTTCTGTCACTATTTACTCTTCAATAAAAAATGCATATTTACCATAGCAACCCAGGGATCATGTGATTACCCTCTAAAACAGAATAGCTTCTTAAAGGAACACACACATCCTAAATAGGCCTGCTTTTCAGAGGGGGAAAAAAAGGAAGGTATTCATTACAAGGAAAGGATTTGATGTAAATGAACAGGTTATCTTTCTAGAAATCATTCTCGGCCCTCGGACATTCATTCTGGAAGTTTAAATAAGATTCTTCTTAGAGGGATTTATCTGGAAAGTCTGCTGATGATTTTGACACACTTCTGAAAACGATCCATCTAGCCAGGGCTCATGGCTCACGCCTGTCATCCTAGCTACTCAGGAGGCTGAGATCTGAAGATCACAGTTCAAAGCCAGCCTGAGCAGAAAGCCCATGAGACTCTCATCTCTAATGAACCATACACACTCAAAAAAAAAAAAGGTAGAAGTGGAGCTGTGGTAGAGCACTAAGGGATAGCACCTAGGCCCTGAGTTCAAGCTGTAGGACCAGCACCAAAAAAAACCCCAAACAACATCTATTTTATCTACTATTAAACACCAGCCATTTGTATCATCTGGAAGGGAGTTTAGTGTAGATTCTAATGACCTACTGCTTCATCTGTGATTAAAGATCGTCATCTATGCAAAGCTCAATTGCAGCCGGAATTGTTTTTTCCACTGTTAACTTGGGAGAATTGCCTGGCGTTTGAGAAACTACTCCAACATCTCATTCTGGGAGGGACTCTGCATGCCTGATTCCCATCTGGCTGTGGGCACAGAGAGCCCACAGACCTCTGATCTCCCCCAAGAACATTCTCACACACAACATGGCCCTTTGCTAGTATTCATGTCAAAGGCCAGAGTGTATCCTGGTACAGGAGGCTGTGATAGGTGCTTTATACACCTGACTCTGTACAATTGTTTCTGAGCACAAATCGTTATGATTATTCCCTGTTTTGAAGAAATCCAAACCCTGGAGAGATTATCTGCTCTTACCTTGTTTAAATAATGAAGAATTAAATAACTAGTAGCTCATGCTGATCATCCTAGCTACTTAGGCTGAGATTGAGGATCAAGGTTCCAAGCTAGTTGGGAAGGAAAGTCCATAAGATTCTTATGTCCAATAAACGAGCAAAACCCCAGGAAAGTGGAGCTGTGGCTCAAGTGGTAGAGCATTAGCCTTGAGCAAATAAAGCCCAGGGATAGTGCTCAAGCCCTGAGTTCAAGTCCTAGTATTGGCATGGAAAGAGCGAGAGGCGGGGGGAGGGAGGGAGAATAAACTCCATTCTCCTTCCCAGTGTTCCTTCAAGATACTTTCAGGGTCAGCCATGTTTCCCATCCTCCCTTCATGCCTCGCTTTCCACCTGGGCCTGGTAGTTTCCCGATTCCTTTGTGCCTGACCCAAGTCAAGACTTGGCTTGCTACAGGTCTCTGCCAGATGTCACAGCCCTAGGGGGAAGTGAAATGATTGTGTGATCAGAAATCTCTGGGTAAGTACCATTAGGGAAAGAAGGCTGATAGATTGTTTGAATTCCCTTCAGCCACATGTAAACCAGTCTTGGGGGAAAAAAAAACCATGAAGATATTTTGAAGGTTTTATTTTTTTGGGGGGGGGTAATATCTGTGTCTCCAAGTGACATATGTGACCCAAAGTCAGTGGAAGAGATTGCTTAGAACCCCAGCCAGCCAATCCAAGTGTGTTGTTTGTCCATGAGCTATTTCATAATTATCCATCATGAATGCTTCCGTGGCTGCATTAATAGATTATTTAAAATGGTGCAGATGCCGCCTTGTACACCCTCTAGTCGGCCCCCAACGGTACAGACGCACAAAGCAGAGAGGGGTAATAGCTTATCGTGTATCTCTTTGTTTCAGCCACTTTTTATAAAAGACTATGTATTATGTATAGCGTGACCTTCAAATGTCAGCCACGTGTTATGCAATAAACTGTCAATATTTGTGGTTATAAGGTACTAGATGACTTTTACAATAATTGGAATGGCTATATTAAAAGCTTGGATCACTCAGCTGGTTAAAGAGAAAGACACACAGGGCGATGTTCTTCTGGGGTTGGGGGGAGGGACTTGCGTTCTGCCAACTATTAAATAAAAGCTAGTGCCAAGGTGCTTAACACGTCCTCTTTGTTTAAAAAAGACTATGGCAAAACACGTCTCTGGGGGAGACAGGCGTTATCTGCAAATCATATTTTCTCCTTTTTTTTTTTTAACCGTGTACAATTCCCAGGAGATAAACTCTGTTCTACAAGTTATGGTGATTGACTAAATGTATTTGAGGGAGAGAGAGGGGGGGGAGAGAGAGAGAGAGAGAGAGAGAGAGAGAGAGAGAGAGATTGGTCTAACCAGCTCTCCTATAGATCTCCAGTGAGGTTTTGGTGAGAATTTCCCCCAGCTTCTCCCCACCTTTCACCCCTACCCCTACTGGAGGGGAAGTAAGTGATCTTACGAGGATCTTAAAAGCTATTTTTTTTTTTTTTTGGTCAGTCGTGGGGCCTGAACTCTGGACCTGGGTGCTGTCCCTCAGCTCTTCAGCTCAAGGAGAACACTCTACCACTTGAGCCACAGCGCCACTTTCGGTTTTCAGAGTGGTTTATTGGAGATAAGAGTCTCATGGAGTTTCCTGCCCGGGCTGGCTTTGAACCCCGATCCTCAGATCTCAGCCTCCTGAGTAGCTAGGATTATAGGCGTGAGCTACCGATGCCAAGCTAAAGCTATAGTTTTTGTTTTTTTTTTAATTATATAGACATCTTCAGGGAATCTATGAATTACTCAAAGTAGAGCCTTCTAGAGTTTTCTTCCTTCTTTCTTCTTTCTGTCTCTCTTTTTCCCCTCCCTCCCTCCCTCCTTACCTTCCTTCCTTCTTCCTTCTTTCCTTCCTTTTTTCCTTCCTTCCTTCCTTCTTTCCTTCCTTCCTTCCTTTCTTCCTTCCTTCCTGCCTGCCTGCCTGCCTTCTTCTCTTTCTTTCAGAGAGAGAAGTATTTAAAGAAGGTAGGTTTCACAAATACTTGAAAATATAAATAATAGTCAGCTTTTAATGGTTCACTTCCATCATTCTAGCTACTCAGGATGCTGAGATCTGAGGATTGCAGTTTGAGGCCTGGCTGGGCAGGAAACTCTGTGAAACTCTTATCTCTAATGAGCCACCCAAAAGCTGGAAGTGGAGGTGTGGCTCAAGTGGCAGGGTGCTAGCTTTGAGGAAAAAGAAAAACTCGGAAACAGTGTTCATGCCCTGAATTCAAGCCCTAAGACTGGCATAAATTATATAGCCATCATAACCATCATCATCATCACCATCAGCAGCAGCAACATCATTATCATCATCATCATCGTGATTGGATCCTAGGTTAGAAGTATCTGAGGCTGGAGACAAGGCTCAGTTGGTAGAGTGCTAGTCAGTGAGTGAAAGTGTCAGGTATTGAGTTTGAGTCCTTGTTTTGAATCTATAAAAAGAAAGAAAAGAAGTACCTATTTTTCTACAGATTAATGTCTCTTCCTGCCCTCCTCCTCCTCCTCCCTGTGTGTTCCCTCACAACTGGAGATTGTGTCACAAAATACAGTGGTGGGCACCTCCTTCCGCCAGATGCCTCTGTCTTCTAAAAAGCTTTGCTGATCATAACTGTGCTCCTGGGAGATTCCTTCTGCTTGGGTGGAGAGAGAAATGGGCAATGACCCAAAGCCACCTCCTCCAGGATGCTCTGGCATCCCAACCCTTTGGCCTTCCACTCTGCCTCTGGCTGTTCATTGGCTATTCCTAGGCCTTTTTGTATTCTCCCAAGCTACTCAAAAAATAACTTTTCTCTCTCCATTGTTGATTTTAGCATTTTTACTCCTGTTCTCTTGGCCTCCTATGTGTCTTTCATTCATTTAAGAAAAGTATTTCTGGACCAGCCATAAGCAGAGCACCTGCCACCTGTGAGAAATGTAATGTTGAACAACAATAACATGTGTACCTGTTCTCCTGGGACTCTTATTTTGGAGAAGGGATGAGCAGAGAGGAACTCAAAGATAGGCAGTTCTATTGTTGTCTGCAAAGATATCAAGGTGCCTTGAAGGGAGGAACCAGAGAGAGAGACAGAGACGACTTTCCTCCCGGGTGGAGATGGCCTTCTGCAAAGAGAAGGAAGGATTTGGGAATAGCAGGATATGTCCTAAGTATAGCACCAGCCTCCTCCCCTGGGGTAGGGAGGGGGATTGGGGTGCACTGGATGGGGGACTAGGACTAATGAGTAGTATGGGTGAGGGCAGAAGAGTGAGAGAGGAACCCTGAACATAAAAGTCTGGTGCTTCTGATGAATTGATGTGATCCTAAAGAATAGTGACCCCACTAATCCTCGGTACTCAAGAGAATGAGATCTGAGGATCTCAATAAAGCCAGCCCAGGCAGGAAAGTCCATGAGACTCTTAGCTAGCAGAAAGAAGGAAAGAAAGAAAGAAAGAAAGAAAGAAAGAAAGAAAGAAAGAAAGAAAGAAAGAAAGAAAGAAAGAAAGAAAGGAAGGAAGGAAGGAAGGAGAAAGAAAGAAAGAAAGAATAGAGCAAGCCAGAAGTGGAACTGTGGCTCAAGTGGTAAGAATGCTAACCATAAGCAAAAAAATAACTAAAAAGCCCAGGGAGGCAGGTGCTGGTGGCTCACACCTGTCATCCTAGCTACTCAGGAGGCTGAGACCTGAGAATGGAGGTTCAAAGCCACTGGGCAGGAAAGTCCATGAAACATTGATCTCCAGGGCTGGGAAGGTGGCTCAGTGGTAGAGCGCTTGCCTTGCATGTCTGAGGCCCTGGGTTCGATTCCTCAGCACCACATAAGCAAAAAAAAAAAAAAAAGCCAGAAAAAGCCAGAAGTGGCGCCATGGCTCAAGTGATAGAGCGCTACCCTTGAGCTGAAGAACTGAGGGACAGCGTCCAGGCCCAGAGTTCAGGCCCCACGACCAGACCCCCCACCCCAAAAAAAGAAACATTGATATCCAATGAAACAGCAAAAAAAAAAAAAAGGCTAGAAGTGAAGTTCAGGCTCAAGTGAGTGCCAGCCTTGAGTGAAAAATCTCAGAGATAGCACCTAAGTCCTGAGTTCAAGCCCTAGAATTGGCACACACACACACACACACACACACACACACACACACACACATACACACAATGATCCCAGTGTCACTTAGACTGTACTTGTTCAGATTCATCCCCAGGCTGGGGACAGAGTACCTGCTCACAGCCAGCTCATGACTGCCAACTTAAGGATGATCAAGACTTGTTGTCAACACATAAGGAAAGAAAGAGGCAGTCACAGACTCCACCCCACCCCACCCCACCCCACCCCAGCATTGAAGAATGAACTCCTGAGCTTGGTCAAACCAGAAACACATTTTGGTCCACAATAGTTGGTTTTAAAGCCCTTGTGTATTTTAAGGGAAATTTAATCCATGCCTTTCTGATTCATTTTCACTTAAACTCCTCAAGCTTGTTGAAATCCTAGTGTTTTATATTCTCTTCCCCGCCCACCCCCCTCCTGTCTGTCTCTCTGGCAAGATCTCTGTCTGGCTGTCTGTCTCTCTCTTTCTGTGCTGGTACTGGAGATTGAACTTGGGGCCTAGGCACTGTCCCTGAGCTTTTGTGTTCAAGGCTGGTGCTCTACCACTTGAGTCATAGCTCCCCGAAATGAGAGTCTCACAGACTTTCTTACCTGGGCTGGCTTTGAATTGTGATCCTCAAATCTCAACCTCCTGAGTATGTAGGACTACAGACACCAGCATCCGGCTATATTTTCTCTCTTACAAAAAGTTTTAGTCTTTTTAATGATAGATTTCCTCAGTCTCAGAAATTCTATCTTTCCAAAACTAAGAGTAGCCCTTGCTATCTTGTTTTGCTGCTGGTGCAAGAGTTTGAACTCAAGGCTTGTGGGGGCTCTATGTTTTGGTTTTTAAATTTTTTTCCTCTCAAGGCTAGTGCTATACCACTTAAGGCTAATGCTCTACCATTTGAGCCATACCTCTACTTCCAGTTTTGTTTTGTTTTTTTTTGCTGCTTAATTGGAGAGAAGAATCTCTTAGAACTGTCTGCCCAGGCTGGCTTCCAATCCTGATCCTCAGATCTCAGCCTCCCTAGTTTGGCAAGATGTGAGCCACCAGTATCCAGCCTGGCCTGTATTTTAAGTAAGTTAGAAGGTTTTGAAGGATCTTGCTTGGTCTGTCTACTTGGTGTGTGTGGTTTCAACTCTTATCCTCAGGTCTCAGCCTCCTGGGTCGCTAGGATTTTAGGTGCAAGCCACTGATACCCAACTAGCTTCCCTGCTGAGCTTTGAATTTTAGATGAGGTGAGAAATGTCAGCCAGGCCATCTTACCTTCTAATTTAGGTGCCCTGGAGTCAACCCAGTCTCTAGACCTATAAACCCCAAAAGAAACTTCCTGTTGCCATGTATGCCTGTACGTGTGGACAGGTACTGGGGCTTGAACTTAGGGCCTGGACACTATCCCTTAGATAATTTTCTCGAGGTTGGTGCTCAACCACTTGCATGATACCTCTACTTTTGGCTTTTTGATAGTTAACTAGAGAGAATAGTTGTAGGGACTTACCTGCCTAGATCTTCAGATCTCAACCTCCTGAATAGCTAGGATGATAGGTGTGAGCTACTGACACTCAGCAACTGTTGGCTTCTGACAAATGGAATTTCTTTTATTAAAAAAAACTCCTCTATTTAAACAAATACTTTCTCCAATCCATATTAATGCTCAGCCATTTAACATGACTATAAATGGCCATCATAAAGCTGAAAAATTTGATGGAAGAGTAGAAACAAGTTAATGCTGGCCCACTTCCTGAGCTATATCTTCCAGGGCTCAGTACAGTTGTTTACAGTCATGTTACAATTTTTATACATCCCCATTAATCTTAAAATCATTTTTTAAAAATAAAAAGCTTATTCCTTCACCAAGAATCTTTACTACAATGGTCATAGCTTTATTTGGGCCTGTTAATTCAATTTTTTAATTATTTTTTGTGTGTGTCAGTACTGGCATTTGAACTCAAGACCTCACACTCTCACTAGGCTTTTCTTCCGCTCAAGGCTGGCAGTCTACCATTTGAGCCATACCTCCACTTACAGCTTTTAGCTGGTTAACTAGAGATCAGAGTCTCACCCACTTTGCTGCCTGCACTGGATTCAAACTGGGATCCTCAGATCTCAGCCTCCTGAGTAAGATAGGATTATACCAGCATCCAGCAAAAGCTTGTTCATTTTATAATTTTCAAAATAAAGAGAAGTGTTAAGCTTCTAAATGGAGCTATATATTCCGTTGGATTCCCTCCAAGGCGTTAGCTATTTTGTGTCCCCTGGGGGGAAAACGTCTTAAAGCACTGCTGTATGTTGGCAAAGGCAGCAAGAAAGATGTGATTTTTTTTTTCAGGGACCTTGTGACTGCCCCTTCACCTCACTTTTTTTTTTTTTAAATTCCTTAATGAAGTGAGAATCGTGCTTCTGAGATCTCTTTGCATGAGGTAGACTTTCAGAGTTCGCTGACAAGTCACCTGGGAAAGTCTATTAACTGTGAGACTAGAAGTCCCACAGAAACTAAAATGGCATGGCATTAATGTAATAAAGTAAAAAAAAAAATACCTGGGCACACTGCATAGAGGGAGTGCGGAGGCCCCGTGAGCGTGATGGGGTGCCTCTCACCCATTATCATCATGATCATTTTTTTAGTGGAAAACTTTGCATAAGAATAGTTCTGGGTGCACCAAGGATTTGGCTGTCAGGATGAAATTTAATTTAATTTAATATGCACAATTTAACAAGAACTATTTCTCTTCCCCTTGCTTCCTCTTCCCCTTCCTCTTTCCCTTCCCATTCCTTTCCCTCTCCTCCCTTCCCTTTTCTCCTCTCCTCTTTCTCTTCCTCCTCCTCATTCTCTCCTCTTCTCCCTCCTCTTCCTTTCTTTCCCCTCACCTCTCTTCCTGCCCTTCCTCCTCCTCTCTTCTCTTCTTCTCAACTTTTTCTTTTGTGCCAGTACTGGGACTTGATCTTAAGAACTCATGGCTCTCCGTTGTCCTTCTCTACTCAAAACTGAGTCTTTCCCACTTAAGACACATACCTACTTTCAGCTTTTTGCAACTCACTTAGAGATGAGTCTCTCAAATTTGCCTGCCTCGGCTGGCTTTGAACCAGGATCCTCAGGCATCAGTCTCCCGTGTGGCTAGGATGACAGGTATGAACCACCAGTGCCTGACACTCTTTGCTCTTTCTTTTGTCCACTCTGTCTCCTTGAGTGTCTTTCTTGTGCTGTGAGTTATTCGGACTACCTAGAAGATGAGATAAAAGCCCCAGAGACATCTCTAGTAGAAGGTCTTACTCAATTCCGCATCTCTTCCCTCCAAGGAAGCCCTCTATGCCTCCACAGTTCACACCACATTACTGCTCATTCAAGCCATATCTGATGTCGGTTGGCTCTTGCATATCTGAGGGTCAGTGGCTCAGCTCTGTGCTCCAGATGTATTTTGTGAGAGCTATCTCTGGAGAGAAGACATAGGATCATGTGTTCTTCTGAATCTCCTCCATGGGAGAGAGGCAGTTACCTCGTATCCCACCTCCATGGGGGAAGTGGGGAGGAATAGTACCCAAGCGTAGAGCATGAGATGGATGTGGTGCATGAGTGCAGAATATGAGCTGGATGCAGTGCATGGAATGTAGGACATGTAGTTGATGTACATTACTGCCGTGCGATTCTATTTGAAATGCAGACTGAGAGATTAATGTAGAATGTAGACTTGCTACAGGACATGGCCTGCAGAATGTGGCCCTTTTGTCATACCTGGAATACAGAGTGTGGGACTGATGTCTTCAGGGGAACGTAAAATACTGAACTGATGTAGCATGCCACATAGTAGCTAGAACACAATCCTGACATGGAACATGGAACGTAGAACCCAGACTTGATGTTGTACATAGAACATGGAATGTAGACTTGATGCCATACACAGAATGTAGTACATAGACTTGATGTTCTATGTAGAATGCAGAACACAGACTTGATACCATACATAGAGTGTAGAACACTGATGCTATGCATGAAATGTCATACATAGAATGTAGAATGTGGACTCAAGGTCATACATAGGATGTAGAACATGGATTCAACATCACACATAGAATCTAGAACATGAGCTTGATGCCATGCATGGAATATAGAACGTGGACTTCCTGTTACACACACAAGGCAAAACATGGACTACATGTCATACATGGAATGTAGAGTATGCACTCCATGCCACACATAGAATGTAGAATGTGAACTTGATGTCGTATGAAGACTCTAGAACACGAACTGGATCTCATACATGGAACACAGAATGAGGACTCCATGTTGTACATAGAATGTGGAACACAGGCTTGAAGTCACATGCAGAGGGCAGTGCGTGGGTTTGGCATAGGACCTGGGATGGACCCCCCCCCCTAGAGGGAACTTTTCCTCTTCTTTCGTATTTTTCTCTCTCACCTCTCCAGTTCTCATCCGGGTTGCCTATGTGGCTCTTGAATGAAGCTGCAGGGCAGGGGGGCCGCAGGAGTGAGTAGATGATCAAATGAGGCTGTGGGTAGAGGTAGCCTGGGCTGAGCAGGGGACTCCTTGCATCCCAGCTCTACTGGAAGTGTGATCTGGAGGGGCCCAGGAGGTCCAACCCCACTCAGTGTGGAAGGAAACAAGTGCGAGGTGGGGGATGACACACTCGCCTAGTGATGGCCTGAGTACATCCAGGAGGAAAAGCCTCCACCTCTGACTACCAGGGCAGCCTCTGGGCAAACAAAGCCTGTTGATTTTGTTTTGTTTTTGTTTTTGTCAGTCATGGGTCTTGACCTCTGGGCCTGGGCGCTGTCCCTCAGCTCTTCAGCTCAAGGCTAGCGCTCTACCACTTGAGCCACAGCGCCACTTCCCATTTTCTGAGCAGTTTATTGGAGATAAGGGTCTCTCAGGCTTTTCTGCCTGGGCTGCTTTGAACCCCGATCCTCCGATTTCAGCCTTTTGAGTAGCTAGGATGACAGGCGTGAGCCACCGGCGCCCCACTACAAAGCCTGTTTTAAACACATGGAGGAAACTCAGTGTTTAAGGATCACTGGCACTGCCAAGGGCTGGTGGCTCACACCTGTCATCCTACATACTCAGGAGGTTGAGATCTGAGGATTGTGGTTCAAAGCCAGCCTGGGCAGGAAAGTCCATGAAAACTTGTCTCTCTAATTAAACACCAGAAAAACTGGAAATGGAGCTGTGGCTCAAAGTGGTAGAGCACTGGCCTTGAGGACGAAACGAAACAAAACAAAAAAACTTCAAGGACAGCACCCAGACCCTGAGTTAAAAACCCATAACCAACCCTCCCTCCCCCCCCCTGCCCCAACGCACAAAAGAATCACAGGCAGCAAAATCCTTCAAGAACAAAATTATTTTATGAACCAAACTTTAAATGTCAAACATATTACATATGAATTACAATTATTTTAATTAAAATTCATGTCTGTGTAGGCTAAGATATCCAACCACGTATGCCATCAGACAGCTAGTATAGTAATTTATAAGTGTCTAACTTCCTTTCTTGCATACTTTGTGCTGGTACGGGGACCCAGCCTGAGCACAGTCCTTTAGCATTTTCACTCAAGGCTGGTGCTCTTCCGCTTGAGCCACAGCTACAGTTCTAGCTTTTGTTTTATTTTGTTTTGTTTGATAGTTAATTGGAAATAAGAGTCTCAAGGGTTTTCATTCCCAGGGTTGACTTTAAAACACAATCCTTAGTCTCCACCTCCTGAAATAGCTAGGATTAAAGGCGTGAATCATAGGTGCCAGCCCATCATCTAAGAAGTGGACCCTTCCTCCTGCCTAGTACATTTAATGTCAGATTAGCCTAGACAACTGGAGAATCAAACATACTAATGGAAAAAAGGAGACTGGGTTCTTGACTTGTAGACGGTGCTTTTATTTTAGAAGGATGGTGTATTTTAAATCCTGACTTGAAATGCTTTGGACCTGCCTTCTCATGTTGAGCTCATAAACACATCTACCAGTTGTATCACGTGCAGGAACTAGGTGGCTGAGTTGTTGGGTACCGATTTCTCACTGGTTGTAGGCTGAAATTTGGAGAGGGAGCCATCAATAGCCCATGCATCTTGGGAAAATTACCTTTGGTATCCATCCGTCATTGAAGAAGTGACCCTGTATTCATTTTGTTGAGCAAAGGGAAGAAACAGGAGCCCACAGTCATCCCTCTGTGACATGGGGACCAAGGCACACCTCGGTAAGCCCTCGCTTCTGAGCAAGGCTGCTCTCCCCTCTCCAGAAGAGCAGGGAGGGTTAAGGAGTCAATTCACGGCTATCCTCTGCTTCCGTGTCTGCTTTTAGTCTACCCAGCACACTTGGAAGAAGTGTCTGATAGATGGGGGAAAAAAAGTAGTAATTTTACGAATTAGAGGAAAGAGAACTTAAAAAAAAATCTTCATACCTTTTCTCCAGCCTCTTCCTTTCTCTTGCTTGCGTTCAGACTGGCCAGGTGAGTACAGTTAGCTGTCACCAGGCCCAAGGACTGCCACTTACTGGTCCAGTGATGGTTCTGAGTTTGCAGAAAGACTGTGGTGAGCACCGTGTCATCCCCTGTGAAAGGAAACAGTGGCTCAAGCTTGTACGCTTGAGCCCGGTGAGCGTGGGGCCTTCCTCCTACTCCTTGGCTCTCAGCCTCTTTGGACAGACACTTCCTGAGACCACCCACCATTGCCTTCATCCTCGGCTCAGAGTTTGTTTTTCTAGGAAGATTAGTTTAAGAGTAAACGCCACCATGGACCTACTGGCCCTCCCAGAGAAAAACCCTTTCAGTGTAAAGTGAAAATTAGAGTTCTTAAATCTGGAAAGAAAGCTGTTTATCTTACAAATGTATTCTTGGGCCACACATATCCTAGATAGAAAGATAAAAGGACGGCAGATACAGGGCATCGTATCGAGTGACAGATAGGGAGGCACCCAGCTCATCTTAATATCTCCTCAGCCTTGTCTCCCTGTTTATCTAGAATGTTCTGTGGGCAACACCCTCCCCAAAAGTTCCAGTAAAAACATCCCTTCCATCCTCTTTCCCACAGCTGTTATTCTGTAGCTACCTCCACGCTCCTGATCTCAGAGGGGTACCCTTGGAAGAAGCTTCTAGAAAGAGGAACAGATCATAGGACAGGAAGACCTGTAAGAATTCTAAAGTCTGTACCCGGCACTGGGAAGGTGGCTCAGTGGTAGAGTGCTTGCCTTGCATGCATGAGGCCCTGGGTTCCATTCTTCGGCACCACATAAGCAGAAAAAGCCGGAAGTGGGGCTGAGGCTCAAGTGGTAGAGCACTGGTCTACAGCTGAAGAGCTGGGGGACAGCGCCCAGGCCCAGAGTTCAGGCCCCACAACTGACAAAAATAAAATAAAAAAATAATAAAGTCTGTACCCACTTGACTCTAGACTGAAGTCAATAGCTAGGACACTCAAGCCCTGCTTATGATTCAAATTGGCAGCTCTTGGCCTCCCAACTTAAATTGGGTGACTTAACTATGTCTTAAGGGGTGCTTGTGCAGAATTTTAATCAGGCTCATTGATGCTTAAGTAGACCCAAGGATCCCAGCTAAAGTAGGGGTGTGGGGAGGGCCCATGGAGTTGCAGAGGTGAGTGGAAGGAGAAAGGTAGGGTAGCACACGACTATAATCTAACCTTTGGAAGACTTGAGGCAGGAGGATGGAGAGTTCAAAGCAAGCCTGGGCTAGGCAAGGAGAGGCTTATCTCAAAAATATCTAAGAGTAGGTGACGTGGTATGGCTTAGTGAGAGAGTGCTTGTGTAGCATATGCAAGGTTCTGGGTTCAGTCCCCAGCACTACCGAACAAGCTAACAAAAACTGCCTGGGTGTGTTGACATGAATAAACACATCTGGCAATTGCTCTCTGGACTTGGCCACTGGTAGACTCAGATGAGTTCTCAGAAGTAGATGTAGCTTAAGTCCTGGTAGACTCAGCTTGCCTTCTAGTAGCTCAGTTCAGCCCTTGGTAGACTGAGAACCAACCCCTAGCCTAGCTTCTAGTAGAATCATCGCAGCCTGGTAGGCTTGTCTACAGGCTGTGGAATTTCCTGGCCAGGACTATGTGGGGCACATGTGTGATTTGACTTCACCTCTTGCTTTGAGCTTGCTTGTCATCATTTGTAAGCCATCTTTGGCCACCTTGCCTCTCTTAGTTGAACTGTAAAATCGAGTACATGGCGTGTGTAATGACAATCTTTAACATCAAGGCATAGATGAAGCTCATCCTCCTATTTGTGCAAAGTACAAGATAAACAATACTCATGAAATTTTATCTTGCAAACAGGTCATCTAGTCACAGCTAGGAGAGTTGGGGAGAAAGCCTTCAGTGTTGCTTTTCCAGGGTGGTGATCCTGCTGTTCATGGCCCGAATGTGGAAAGGAGGCTCTGAGCCAATGCGCTTCCATGGTTGTTCAGAGCAAACATCCAAATGCGAATTAAGTATGTTTGCCTTCATCTTGTTCATGGTCCATAAGTCCGTCCCTTTTGCCCATTAATAGAGAAATACCAGGAACGGATGTCGCAGAATAAAAGCAATTTGCATTTTCCATTGCTTGGAAGGTGCAAATCTTATTTATTCTCATCTCTGCAGAACTCACAGATTGGCTCATTATCCTAGAAGGTTCCCTGCTCTTATAGTGGGATTCACCAGGAGGCCAAGAGGGTGGAATGCAAGCTGTGGTAAGGACCCTATGGACTTGGATTCAGTGCCAGGCCTTTGGCCTCTAGCTCTGGGGAAGTCTTGCAACTCAGAAGCAGAAACAAGGCCAGAGAAGGCTTTCTGACCTCCCCTCCTCAGGAGATCCAGATTCCCAAGCATTCTACAGCCTTGAGATGTCAGGCCTGGGGTACCCTAGTCATTTAATTCCAAACACTAGCTATTTTCATAGTTTTATTTGCTATTATGTCTCATCACTTCTGGGCAGAAGGCAGCTGTATGTAAATTTTATTCCATTTTCTAATGGGGTTGGGTTACATAACAAATAACAACAGGAAGGAACAAATTTGTATCACTACTTCACTGAGGAACTTCTCAAGTCACCGCCTGGAGATTTAAATGCGAGGCTCTGGGTTTATGGGGAAGGGAGCTGAGGCTGGGTTTCTGTGCATGACTTTAAATATGTCAGTGTTATGTTGCTCATAGGCTAATTGTGGAACTGCATTTCCATACCTTTTCTTCTCCCTCTCATGAGATTGCTGCAGCCAGGAATGGATACAGACTTGACAAGAAGAAACGATCAGTTTGGGATAATTTTCTTTCCTGTCCCCCAAAATAGCCATATGCCTGTGTGTCTCAAAGAGTGAACTGAGATACTCATTTTTATTTTTCCATTCCCCTTCTTGTTGCTGGTTATCATGCAAGTATAACTTCTGGTCCAGTAATCTGTCCTGTGCATGAATCCCATTCAACAATACCCTGCATTTTTAAAAACTTTTGGAAAAAAAAAACACACCCAACTATTTAATAAGAAACTAAGCAAAAGAAGAAACCAAACCAGCTGCTGACACAGCTGCTTCTCCTCTTGCTTAATTCAGTTCAATATAAAGGTACCATATGCTGCTTAAAATGATGATAGGAAAGATGAAATAATTTAAGAGAATAACAAGAAAATACATGAATTGTCAGCATTCTGTCAGATTTAAAGAATGAAACAGACAGGTGTAGTATTGACATGTTTTAAACTTTGTGTGGTGTTAGCAGTTTTGGTGTGAACAACTTCTGACATGTGCTGAAGCAATGTGAGAATGTCTTCCTCTCTTCTCTTGCAGATATTGGGGAGGAGGCTGGGAGACCCAGTGGCGTCCAGCAGCCAGCCTTGCTTCGAGACAGGAGCCTGGGCTCAGCCATGAAGGATTGCCCCTACTGTGGGAAGACGTTCCGGACCTCTCATCACCTGAAAGTTCACCTGAGGATACACACAGGTGAGAGATGTACGTGTGCACAGCTCAGAGGAGGAGAAGGCCCTGGTCCAGCTGTGTTTTGAACTCAGGTTCACATCTGTGTAGGTCACACTGATCGTGTGCACTGGAGACGAGAAAAGCAGGTCACATAGGGTTAAGATAGGTTTAAGCACATTGTTTGGAAGGTGATCGATCCACGATTGCTCCTCGAGGCTCCATTTCTTTAGTTTGTGGCAAGCAAGAAACATCATGGTGGAAGAGAGCTGCTCACTCATGGAGGTCAGGAAGCAGAGAAAAAAATGCTGTGCTCTGGGCTTCTTCCTCCTCCTCCTCCTTTTGTTCCATCCAGGACTCCAACCTATAAGATGGGGCATGTTTTCCCCCTTTCTTTAATCTGTAGAAATCCCTAAGCAGATGTGCCTGCTCCTGAGTGAGCTTTACTTAACTCTTAGGCATCTTTCAATCCAATCAAATGGACCATCAGAATGAACCAAGAACTAGGGGCATATAGCTTCATTGGTAGTGTACTTGCCTAGCAAGCTCAAGTCTCCGAGTTCAAACCCCAATACCATCACTTAAAAACAAATTAATCAGGCTGGGAAGATGGCTCAGTGATAGAGTGCTTGCCTCACAGGCACCAGGCCCTGGGTTTGATTCCTCAGCACCACATAAACTGGAAGTGGCACTGTGGCTCAAGTGGTAGAGTACTAGCCGTGAGTTGAAGAGCTGAGGGACAGCGTCCAGGTTTAGAGTTCAAGCCCCATGACCAACAACAACAACAAATCATTACATAATAGAATGATCTTCACATTCCTGTCTATATGCTACTAGATAGGTCAGTTGGGACTCTGATTTGCTGATTTCTTACTCAACAGTCCCCTCCCAAATGATATCAGACACATAGCCCTACACTTCATGTGGTTCGGGTCTGAGATAGAGTTGCTTTGTCTAAGGTCCACGATATAGTACCAAACTATGGCTTCTTTCTACTATATTGGTATGGCATCTTCCTCCATCCTACAGAACTAGGAATCTTTGAAGTATAAGTGATAGCTCGGCTACTTGCTCAATCTCTCTTCACTCTAGAAGGAAAGAAGGAGCTCCTTGCTAACATCCAGGCTTTAGTTTAAACTAATCCCTGGGACTGGTCTGACTGAACAGACAGTGGAGGTTGGATGACTTGCTCCTGCAGCCCTTCAAATGATACTTCCAAATGCTCTTAACCAAGTAGGAAAATGGCTACTGGCTCACTCTGGTTGTTCTCTTCTTGTTTGAGCATCACACCAAACCCTTGCAATCTTTTCAGCAATCTGCCTTGTTCCTTGGCTGCATTTTTTTAAGCTTTTTCTGCTAGTTGTTTGTACATTGCCAATATAAAAAAAAATCTATCTGAGATATGGACACCTCCATTTTCTTTGATTTTTCTTTCCTCCTGACACTTTATCTATTGGAGTATGAGCTGCTTCAGAGGATAGACAAATATGCCATCTATTTTCAAAAATAATTGTGGTCTATTTCCAAGGAATCAATAATGACGCTCAGGGATGTGCAGATCTATTGAGTGCCTTGCAGCCTTGTGTGCATTGTGTGGTTAAAGATAGCAGACTCCTCCATCCGAGGCCCATGTATCTCCCCCAAAACCTTCAGGAGTCCCCAAAGACAGGGGACAGGGAGCCAGAGGAAGAATTTTTACTCATGTCCTGGGTGGCCAGGCCCTGCCACAGCTCTGTCCTGAAGTATGCTCTCCTGGCATCCTCCTTGGCCCAGGTGTTCCTTTAAAGCCAAGCACCAGATCCACGATGCTCCCAGAATGCTCGGCAGTTTGATCCCATTATGCATTGCTCCTCCTCTGTCTGCAGCACCCCTTAGCCTGTTTCTGTTCTATCTGTACAGAATGCTCCTTCCGGCTTTAGGACTTATGTACCACCATTGCCTTCATCTGGAATGCTCTTCCTCTAGGTGGCCTTCAGAGACTTAGCTTGACAGTTAAAGTAGCCATTCCTGTGTACTAAGATTTCTCACAGCTCCTGACTGGTACTCTACTATTTTAGCCATAGCTCTAATTCCAGGTGTTTTTGTTGTTTTGTTTTGTTTTGCTGACTCATTGGAGATAATATCCCTTTCCCCCTCCCATTTTTTCCCCATCTAGCATAAAACATTTACGTTTTTTTGTGTGCATGTGTAAGTTGGTATTAAGACTTGAACTCAGGGCCTGAGCTCTGTCCCTTAGAGGAAAAATTTCACTCAAGGCTGGCACTCTGCCACTTGAGCCACATCTAAACTTCCAGCTTTTGGGATGGCTCATTTGAGGTAAAGAGTCGTATGGACTTTCTTGCCGGGTTGATTTTGAACTATGATCCTCAGATCCCAGCCTTCTGAGTAGCTAGGATTATAGGCATGAGCCACTGGTGCCTGACTCACAGTTGCATTCTCTCTCTCTGTCTCTCTCTCTCTCTGCACTAAAGTATGAACTCCGAGAGAGCAAAGACTTAGTTGTCTGTCCAGCCATAATGGATGCCTACTATAGAGCCTTGTTCACAGAAAGCACTGAGAAAGTATTTGATGAATAAATGAATTAGGTTAAAAAAAAGTGAAGACCCTAGCAGAATCATTTCAGACACCTGCCTTTCTCAAGTTATGTCAGTGTTTATTTTCCTCCACCAGATGAAGCTGAGGTCCCTTTAAGTTGTCCTGGTATTTTATTTGTGGGGGTGCAGGGAGAGGGTGGTGGGGAATCCTACCTAAGTCCTACCAGGACCTGAAAGACTGCTCAAAGGGCAACCCCTGTGCAGGAGAGTGTCAGGGTGTGTTTTCTAATTCTGGGCTTTTTAAGCTGATGACGCGGAGTCCTGGGCTGGGTGTGCCAGGTGGGCAGATGGCTTCTAGGGTGAGGGTGACCTTGAAGGGAATTAGCCTTGGAAAGGAACGTCTCCTTGCCTTTATGGGGGCATCTAGGCAGCCTGCCTTGTGAGTATCCACTGCAGGGGGAGGTACTTCCTGCTTAGTGGGACCAAAACACTGGAAGTCTGTCCGAATGGAAACAAATGGACATTGCTTTCCTCAGTCTTAAGCCTTGAAAAAAAGACTTACTTCACCCAACTTCTTCTTCTGCTTTAAAGACTTTAGAAATTGTGACCAGTAGTTGAAGACTCAGGAGAGGTGAAAGGAGGAGGGGGGTAGGGTGGGGGAGTGGGGTACAGAGAAGGCAACACAGAACGACCAGCAGAGCCATTCCAGAAACTTCCTAGAATAAGGGAGAAAAATGAGAAAAATCTATGGAAACCTCACATCCCCAGCCATCCCAGCCGTCCCCGGAAACGGCATTCACAGGGTTTAAAATACCAGAACAGAACCAGATAAAGATCAATTTCCTTTTTATCCAAGAACAAAGAAGTTGAGAAATGCTTACACTTGTACATTTGAATGGGACAGAAAATGTTCCCTGTTAGAAATCGCCAAGTCAACATGCATCGTGACAATACGCAAGTGGAGATTACACGAGTAATTAAAATCAAAATCAAGTTATTTGTTAATAAATGATTTCATGTGGGGCTCAAGAGGCTGAGATGCCTGAACTTCTTCCTTGGTGCTCCTTTTCCTAATTTTTTTTTTTTTTTTGTCTAAATGACATAACCAGAGAGAACAATCTCAGAAAGATAACACATACTTTCCAAAATGCCCTCTTTCCAAAGTTTCTCTGCAATAGACCCATACGAACACATTTTAAAATGCCAGCATGTAATAAATACATTTTAATTGGTTGGGCTAAAAGAGGGACTAATTCTGTGCTTTTTTTTTTAACCGCACTCCATCTTTATTAGAAGTCTTGATCATATGACATAAGCTGACAAAAAAAAAACCATTTTCCTTTCTTTTCTCCACTGCATTAACTTAATTACTGTGTTTCTCCCAACACCTGTTTATTAGAGAAGTCTGATGAGGAGATGCACCAGTCGGCTTGCTCCACACATCTGGGGGCTGGGGCTGTGCCTGCAGGTACTAAAGGTGTTTTCTGCTGCCCCCTGGAGCCCCAACCGGATCCACCAAGGACTATGGGAAGGGGCTCTAGGGTTCTGGTGCTCTGGAAGCTTTAGCCAGGTCTGCTGGAGACTGATGGATAAAAGATCTTAAAGACTCCCCCCTACCAGACATCTGGCAGGCAGAAGTTGATGGCTGCCCAAACCCTGGGGAAATTGGGCCACTCATGGGGTGGTCAGCATGCACAGTTTCTCTTCAGGAATAAAGCGCTGTGACTTTGAAAAGTCAGAGCCAGCCATTTGGGAAGGAGATCGCATCAGTCAGAGAGCCAAGAGGAGACTGGGCCGGCACACATCGCATGCCAGGGCTCTGGTCAGTAAGAGAGGACATATTTAGTGATGGGTACCATCAGATGATAATGGAGCTGGAAAATACCTATGATGTCATCAAGTCCCAACAGAACATATGTAGAGCCCGTGGTGTGTATCTGATATATATGTGACATATAATATGTATTACAGATTTTATTATGTAGTATATTATTGCATTATTATATATTATATTACATGTACTATACATATACTATATAATATATATGAGCTTGGCTCATGTGATATGGAGATCAGGTAGTACCAAGATCTGCACTTAGCAAGTTGAAGACTCAGGAGAGCCCACGGTGCGAGCTACACTTGGAAGCTGAATGCTCTGCAGGAAGCTGGCTCTAGGAGCTCAAACACAGCCTGACTTTGGGAGCCAGTTCCTTCTCAGGCTCCTTCTACAGGTTAGAGGAGGCCCCAACCTATTCTGGGAAGACTGCTGAGTCTATGGATTCAAATGTTAATCTTGTCTAGGAAACCCTCAAAGGGGGCAGACTAGTGGCTCAAATCTGTAATCCTAGCTACTCAGGAGGCTAAAATCTGAGGGTCACAGTTTGAAGCCAGCCCAATAAACTACCAAAAAGGGTTGAAAGTGGAGGTATGATTCAAGTGGTAGAGTATTAGCCTTGAACAAAAAATACTAAGGGATATAGTGCCCAAGCCCTGAGTTTAAGCCCTAGTACTGGGGAAAAAAAGGAAGAAAGGAAAGAAGAAGGGAAGGAAGGAAAAAGAAAAGGAAGGAAGGAAGGAAGGAAGGAAACCCTATTGACATACCTGGAATCAAAAGCCAGTCACCTGAGGGCCCAATCAAGGGAATACAAAATTAAGCATTACAGAGCTATGCTGGGCAAACATTTAGGTGTAACAGGCCATTGGAAATAAGCTCAATTCTTTCCCCTCAATGCACCCTGGGTGCTTGGGGGCAGGCGGGGGGGGGGGGGGGGGGAGGGAGGCTGGGAAGGGATGTGAAGGGTAAACAAAAGGAGGAGGCTGCAGTGGGTGGGAAGGGAGCAGTGTCCCTGTTGTACAGGAGCCCCGTGGGAGCTGATGGGTGTCCCTGGAGTCGGGGGTGGGCATTTGTGGCTCTGGTGGATTATCCGGGGCCTGAGCTGTAGAGTCCATGCTGGGTTTCCTCCAGAGGTTCAATTTTGTCTCCAACTCTGGAAGAAAGCTAATCTCAGGAATAGTCCACATGGAGAAATGTAATAAACACCTTACTTGAAGAAAACCTGAAGAGGTCCTAAAGTTCAGCCACCAAGTAAAAAAAATCCATCTTGGCTTTCCCCCCAACTCTTTTAGATTGTATGTGTGGATTTTCTTTATATATATATATATTTTTTTTTTTAATTTGCAAACTTTAGAAGGTTATCCAAGGGAAGTTACAATTGAACAGGTCCTTCGGAACATCCAGTGTTTCTTGATCAGAGTTACCCCCTTCCATGAATCTACCTGGGATATGTTATATGTATGAGCCAGACCTGAGTTGGAAACTGGTTTTTACCCATAGGTACCAGGAAGGTCCAAATGGTCTTGACCTTGTTCAGTGGGCATGGCTTCATGCTTGGACCCACCTAGCCCTAACCTGGAGATTTAGCAAATCTGGCTAGGTGGGAATGCAAGGAAATAGCATGTTCCTCTCTTCCACAGAGGACTATTGTGGAAGTCTGACTTCTCTCTGTAATTTTGTGTGTTGTCTACTTAGCAAGGCTGGCTCAGCCCAAGAGAACCACCTGGGCTTTATCTTTCTTGATGATTGAGGCTTTATCTACCTGCAGCTGGCTGCATGCATTTTCTATGCATATCCTAGAGCTGAGCTCTGCATAACAAAAACACACTCCTGATCCTTTTAGCTCCCAATGACTTAGACTTTCATTTCTACTTATGGCAAGGGGAGGCAGAAGCAAATACAGTCAGGAATTCACCCACCAGACAGTTACCTAGTCCTGCAATTCAAGTTACACTCTTTGACCTGCTTAACTGAGAAGGCCGATCCCTTAAGCAATGCGCTGTGTTGATATCTTGACTTTCCTGCGGTGACAGGGGATTAATGTAACATTTCTTTGACAGCCTGTGGCCACATCACAAGCAACAGGAGAGAGAGAAGTGGTTTGTGCTCACAAGTGGTGTTGTTGCAGCCTCCAGGTGACTTAAAAGGGAAGTACTGTATACCCCAGCCCCTCCTTTGACCCTCCCCCCATAACTCAGTCTGGCTCACAGGTGCCTCACATTCCCCACTAGGGTAACAAAGCAGGAAGATAGCCACTGAAGGGTGTCGCACATATTGTGACTCCTGGGTGGCCTTTGGGGTGGAATGACTCCTGGGATCTGGAGATAGTCAACTCATAGGCCATGATAGAAATTCCTTTGCTCTCCCATTGACTACATGGGTCCATGTAGGTGCCAAAAGAAGTTTGCATTGGTCTGAGTCAGATGCCTCGTGCCTGGTGCACACGTGCCTGACCTGAGATGCGCCTATCATTTCCCTTTGCTGTCAAGATGCTATATAGTAAGCCAATACAAAAGCACATTGAAACCCAGCAAGGGTGGCTCACACCTGTCATCCTAGAGACTCCACAGGTGGAGATCTGACAATCGAGGGTCAAAGACAGTCTGTGTAGAAAAATTGCTGAGACTTTTTTTTATCTCCAATAAGCCAGCAAAAAGCTGGAAGTGGAGCTGTGGCTCAAGTGATAGAGGAAAAAAACATCAGCCCAAAGAGAGTGCCATGGCCCTGAGTTCAAGTCCTGGTACTGGCACATACAAAAAATCCCCAATACATTGAATAGATGTCTTCCCCCAAATGACTTGACAGACTTGGAAGCCAAGTCTGTCTCCTTTCCTGGGGGTGGGGGTGGGGAGAAAACAACGCATATATTGTCTTCCGTCTGGGGATAGACACCTGAGCAAGGATAATAAATGAGAGAAAACAAAAAGAGCAAATGAAAAACAAAACTCTCAAAGAAGGGTCTATTTCTATTTCCAAGACAACTCAAAACCCCATTTTGATTTCTCCATCGTCTTCGCCACCCCCCAATCCTTGTTTTTCCTGACTTAATGACATCCCAAACTTGGGTTGTATTAAAAAAAAATAATTGATTGAATTTAAATTTCCTTAAAAGTTTAAGAGGTAATGTTACAGTATAAATTTCCTACCAAACAGTAAGTAAGGAAATATCCATTAGTGAAATTAACTACAGTTTCTAGGTAGCTAACAGTATACAGTAGGGCATGGCTAATGAACACTGCAGTGGGTGATATTTCATTATACAAATTAATGCTCACATTTTAATGGGAAAGTCACATAATGAATCTCGGCTTCAGTGACAGCAATTAGAGACACAGATTGTACCCTTCTGGACAAGGCACTGTTTAGCAATAAGCAGCTGTGTGCGAAGTCTTCAGGTTTACAACATATATATATGCTTTGGGGGGAATTAGGATACAATTTATATTAATGTACTGAGGCTTTGCTGGAAAGACTCCGCCATATTTATCTCTCCTGGTATTAACTAAGTAAAGACATGTATGACTAAATAAATACCCAATTGAGGATACATGCATGAAAAAGTAGGGTTCATTCTTTTTATTTTGTGCCTGGTACTGGAGCTTGAACTTGGGGCTTCACACTCTTGCTTGTTGTTTTTGTTGTTGTTGTTGGTTTTTAAATTTTACTGCTCAAGGCTGATATTCAACCACTCTAGCCACACCTCTACTTCCAGCTTTTTGCTGGTTCATTGGCGATAAAAATCTCATGGACTTTTCTGCTCGGGATGGCTTTGAACCTTGATCCTCAGCTCTCAGCCTCAGTAAGAGTTAGAGCCACCAACAGCCTCGCCATGTGGAAATGTTTTTAAAGATTTATCCAAAACATAAATTTAAAAAATAACATCAACGTTATGAATTACTTCTTAAAAGTTTGACAAAGAGGTTTCCAAACAGAATGAGATTAATCTACCAGTATTTTTTTTTTTCTTTGAGAGGTTCTGGTGGGAGTTTGCTTTGAATAACTCTGAAAAAAACTTCTTTGGAAATTGGGGCTGGCTTTGTTCTATTGAGTGTACAGTGGATGTTCAGAATAATAAAAAGATATGACCATGTGGAAACAGGTACAAAGAACTAATTAAACCACCTGGTCATATACTTCCAGAAATTTATGATACACTGGCTGGGGAGAAGTTATTGACGATACTCCAAAGTTGAATAGATGTCTGAGGCCATATGTTGGTGGGATGTTGGCTTGATATAAGTAGCTTCTAGTTATTTCATTAGTCTATTGGAAGACTGATGAGTCTGTGTGTGTGTGTATGTGTGTGTGTATGTGTATGTATGCGCACACACTGTATGCACTGGTACTAGGGCTTGAACTCAGGGCCTTGTGTTCTTGCTTGGCTTTTTCCCTCAAGGCTGGTGCTCTATAACTTAAGCTACAATACTACTTCTGGCTTTCTTTTTTTAATTTTGCTGGTTAATGGGAGATAAAAAAATAATCTCTTGGGTTTATCTGCCTGGGCTAGCTTTGAACGTTGGTCCTCAGTCCTCATCTTCCTGAGTAGCTAGTGTTATAGGAATACGCTACCAGCACTTGGCTAATGTTGATATATGCTTTTTTAAAAATTTCAAATTGATTGTGTTGTACTAGCACTTTTTTTTGTGGGTCTTAGGACTAGAACTCAGGACCTGGGTGCTGTCCCTGAGCTGTTTTTTTTTGCTCAAAGCTAGTGCTCTACCACTTTGAGCCACAGCTCCACTTCTGTTTTTTGGTGCTTGGAGATAAATGTCTGACTTTCCTGCCCAGGCTGGCTTGGAACCATGATCTTCAGATCTCAGTCTTCTGAGTAGCTAGGGTTCCAGGCATGAGCCACAAAGAGCCCAGCCTTTTCTAGCAATTTATTATGTCTTTTCTAGAAATGCATCATTTGGACTCATATTATATTCCTTTCACATAAGAAGGTTCTACAATATTTCAAAGCAGACCATCTAGCATCTTTAGCTTACTCAACTGGTTGGCTGGCCCAGAGCAAATCCTACAACATAGAACCTTCTGGCCTTCTCCATGTTTAGTAAGTTTGGAAGGCCTAGTGCTGGTGGCTTATGCCTAGCTACTCAGGAGGCTAAGATCTGAGGACTGTGGTTCAAAGCCAGCCTGGACAGGAAAGTCTGTGAGACTCTTGTTTCCAATAAACTGCTCAGAAAAAGACGAAATGGCACTGTGGCTCAAGTGGTAGAGCACTAGCCTTGAGCACAGAGAGGCTGAGGGACAGAGCCTAGCCCCTGAGTTCAAGCCCAAGGACTAGCATTAAAAAAAAGAAAGAAAAGAAAGTTTGGAAGTGGGTACCAATAGATAAATATTGAGAATCTGCATATCGAAATCAGTGTATGAGACTTTGCTTGGGAAAACTAGAAATTGAGGAGCTCAGACCATTTGTTAGAATAATAGTTCTCACAAAGAGAAACCTGTCTCCTCCCCTGCCTCAGCTGCCTATACCATAACATGGCAAGCTTGGTTCCAAAGGTACATGTGTGTGTTCATACATGTGTGTACGTGTGTAAATACGTGTGACAGGCAGATACACACACAGCCAATCCTAAGCATTATGGAGAGAACTGGAGGACTGTTGACCCCTGGACAGCTGGGGGCAGTCTGAGAGATCTACCCAGGAGATTTGGACTCATTTATGGCTTAAACGGCCAACCATTCAACTAGACAAATCTGCTGGCAGAGTCTAGGGCTATCTTCCACCACAGGGGTGTATGGGCAATGCCTGATCCAAATCTCAGGCATTCCAGCCTCTTTTGAGGAAAGGGAGGCAGACTTGTCCAGCATTTTTGTGCTGGCCAAATGGAGAACAGACCTTTGATTGCATCTCCATGCTGGTAAAGATCTGACTCATGCCTGTCATCCTAGCTACTCAGGAGGCTGAGACGAGAACCATGGTTTGAAACTAGCCTAGGCAAGAAAATCTGTCAGACTCTTGCTTCTCATTAACCAGTAAAAAGAATAAATAAACGATGGAAGTAGAGGTATGGCTCAAGTGGTAGAGTGTCAGTCTTGAGCAGAAAAAGTTAAGACAGTGCCCAGGTCCTGAGTTCAAGCTCCATCATACACACACACACACACACAATCTGCTGACATGCTTTGCTTCTCAGTTCTTACTCAACCTGATCTGGATCAGTGCTGTGAGAAGCGTGTTTCCCCAGCACTCTCAAATGTGTCCTTTGGGGAAAGAATGCTTAGGAAACAGCTGGGCTGTTTCTCATGGCACATAAAATCCACCCACGGGTTACTTGAGTGTCTCTGGAGTGCAAGCTCACCCCAGATAACTCAGATTCCCCCCCCCTCAACCCCTGGGTTTGCCCAATCCGAACCCACATCTTGCAGGGACCAGCTTTAGTTTTAAAAGCAGTTCCAGCAATTCACACTTGTGATCCTAGCTACTCAGGAGGCTGAGATCTGAGGATCATGGTTCAAAACTGACCTGGATAGAAATATCTGTGAAACTCTTATCTCCAAAGAAACAGCAAAAAGCCAGAAGTGGAGGTGTGGCATAAGTGGTAGAGTACCAGCTTTAAGTGAAAGAGCTAAGCAAGAGTGTGAGGCCCAAAGTTCACATCTAGGTACTGGCAAAAAGGTCGCTCTGGAGACTTGTATGGAGAGTTGGATGACAAGAAGTGACAACTCAAGCCGAAACCTTTAGGACGGTGGCAGATGAAACTGTCAGAACACAAGCAGAGAGGCCTCTCCCATCTATCTGTGTAGAAGAGAGGGAAGATACAGGATGGGAGGATTTTCTCACATCTCTACAAATGTTGTTCAACCAAAGCAACCCTTGAAAATCCATGAGGCACCCTCTGCTTCACCAGCTCACAGAGACAGCAAGGCTACGACTGAGCCCTTCATAGTGAAGTTCCATTTACCGGTTCACTCAGTCAAAAAGACAAAAACCTGTGAATAAATCTGTACCTTTTTGGGACTTTCGCACCCATGGTTGTCTATTCTCAAGTCTCTGTCCCCCAACCCTATGTCATTCTTGCTTTGAGATCATGGTTTGAAGCCAACCTGTGCAGAAAAAGTCTGTGAACCTCTTATCTTCATTGAACCACTAAAAGGCTGACAGTGGGGTATGGACAAAGTCTCAGAGAACGCATGTTCTAACAACTCATGTGACCTATGGCCAGAGCTAAAGTCCCAGGAGTACAATCTTGGATTCAGTAGAACAGAATTGCAAGAAGTGGTCTAGTCCCCAGCCTAGGTGCCCCCTTCCTACCTTTTGGGGTCTAGATTTTCTTCCCCATAAAGCCAAGCCACAGAACTCGCCTCCAAGCTCACCTTCCCAAGGAGGCTGGGTACAGCAAGGTCCCCATCCAGGCTTCACAGAGGATCCACAATGGAATCTGAAAGCATCTCCAAATACCATTTTGTGTCTTTGGCCTCTTAACTCAGAATCTGGGGGAGAGGGGAAGACAGGGCCAGATAGCAGTGCTTTTGTCAGCTCAGAATGGCATGCAGGAGAATTATTTACACATATCAACTTCCTCCTTCACTCCAGCCTTGTTCTATACATCAGGGCCTCCAGCTCATTTGTTCCTTTACTAAACCTGTGTCTGGTTCATATCCGGACCGCAGGCTGAGAACCACCTCTAGCAGTGTGTGTTTCAAATATGTGACCCTCATAAATGCGTGTATGCACACACACACACACACATCCTGGAGACCACAAGAAAGCCAGCCTCCACTTCCAGGTGCACACTCTTCCTCTTTATCTTGGGCTAAGAAAGACCCATGCTTTCTCCCCCCAAACTTTTCACACTATCCATGTAATCACCTCCAGGTGTATTTCTGAGCTACAGCCTGAATCTCCCTGGTGGCACCTGCAGCTTTCACTTCAGCTACTTCCCACTCGCTGGGCCACTGACTCATGGGTCAGGTGTTAGGGTTCTGTGCGTCACCTTGATACAAGTCCCACCTACCTCATCACCCTTTGAGTTTTAGGGCCTGCTTCCACTGTTCCCTAGCCACTGGGCTGAGTGAGCAGGGACGTTATCTGTCCTGAAGGTCCCCAGCCTAGTGATGGCTCCTTGAAGCCATCCAAGGAGCAGTGATTCACATATATCTGAATCTTAACACAGGATCCTCTGCCAACAGTGAGAAAATGGCACCTGAAACCATGTCTACAGATCTTGCTCCCCAGATCTCCAGGATTTGTCTGGCTAGAGACTACTAGGAATTTTCCCTTTAAGCTTAGATAAGTCAATTCCCAATGGGTCCCCTGCCTAAACCAAGAGGACAGCTCTGAAGACTGTTTCTAGAAAGGTCTCATCTATCATAGGATCATTAATGAGAGCGCCACCCTTCAGTTTGGATATGGCAGGCAGTGGTTCTAAGCTTGTGGTGATGCCAGCCAGAGATCAGATCCTGAACTCAACGTGGTCCTCTTATTTGCAATCACCAGTTTGTAAATGCTGGTGACTGGAGAATGGGAAGTCAGGGGAAAGGCAGGGCAGAAAGAGACACAGAAAAAGATCTTCAGTGGCGATTTGTTGTCGTTTTCTAGATAGGTCTATGAACAAAAGAAGACAGGTGGGGGCTAGGGAAGAAATAATTGTGAGTTATTGGCAAAATGCTGTCATGAATAAGCTACTGGAAAGTGACTCAACCCTCATTTCTTACAGAAAGTGTTTTGGTTTGTGAGCTTTAGAGATGATCCCAATATTAGCTGGGTACCAGTGGCTCATATCTGTCATCCTAGCTACTCAGGAGGCTTGAGATCTGAGGATCACAGTTCAAAGCCAGCCAGGGCAGGCAAGTTCAAGAGAATTATCTCCAATGAACTAGGAAAGAGCAGGAAGTAGAGTTAAGGCTCAAGAGGTAAAGTGCTAGCCTTGAGCATAAAAGCTCAGAGATAACCCCCCCCCCCCCCGGCCCTGAGTTCAAGCCTCAGACCCAGCAGAAAAATAAAGAAAGAAAAGAAAAAAGATGCATGATTGCTGATAAATTTTTGGAAGACAGGTTGAAATCCATAGGCATAGACTTTTTCCTGCTCCACCATGCCAGTGGATTCTGGCCGCTCATTATCTTATCTTCCCCATTGTCAAGAAGAACAATAGAAGTTGGGTGGTTGAATTTAAATAAATTTTTAATGCCTGAAAATCATCCTATATGTTTTGAAACACTCTTTAAAGCTATTTTTATTCTCGGGGAAAGCGTTTATTCTAGGTAAATTACACATTTTAGTACCGGAGAATTAGGTTTCCCATTAGTACAAATTTAAAGCACTACAAAGACCAGTAGATAATGTTAATTTCAAATACAGAAACGAAATATATTTTGTGCTTTTTCTTTTTATTACTCATTTTCTTTTAAGTTTTATTGACTGCTTTTTATCTTAACTTATACGTCTTTACAGGCCGCCATCACCACGCACTGTAATGATATTAATATTTTATAGAATCGGTATTTATAGTTCTTTATTTAGAAACAATGCAGTAAGTCTCCAGCTATCTCAGCCCGTCTGGAATGGTGCCCTCCAAATAATGATAAATTACTTGTGCAGTATGCCATTTGCTAATTATATCCATGATTTACTGCAGTGCAAGACTTAAATCATTCATTTCAGTCTTGCGTAACGGTGCCATAAAAAATTTTTAGGTTTAAAAATGGTTTCCATGTGTATAATTTAAACAAATTTTAGAGCTCTTATATATATATACATATATATATATATATATATATATACAAAAAATATTGCAGCCACCCATTGGTTATATACTTTGTCTTCAGAAACTTCTACTTTTAATGATCACTGTGGTTGAAATTATTATGCTTAATTTTCATAATCATAGCTTTTAAACCTACAGCCATTTTCACATGTTAGATAAAGAAAAAGATAGCTAATTGTGTGTAGATCGTATGTCATTCCTGAATAGTTCCAAATGGTACAAAATCATTAAAAAAGCTTAAGAGTACGAATTATTCTTCTATTTAAAAAAAGGGAAACAAAAACAGTTGTTCTCTAACTAATTATTAGCTGCTTTGTTTCAAAGAACCCATTTGGATCCTTCTAGCCTGCATACCACAATGAGATAAACACTTTTTCCCTCTCTCTCTCTCTCTCTCTCTCTCCTCTTCCTTCTACTAATATCTTACAGGTGAGAAACCATATAAATGTCCACATTGTGATTACGCTGGTACCCAGTCAGCATCCTTAAAATACCACTTAGAACGACATCATCGCGAGAGACAGAACGGAGCCGGACCACTCCCAGGACAGGCGCCCAGTCAAGACCCCCGGGATGAGATGTCCAACAAAGCATCTTTGTTTATCAGGCCAGACATCCTAAGGGGCACCTTCAAGGGGCTCCCCGGAATTGACTTCAGAGGGGGACCTGCCTCTCAGCAGTGGACCTCAGGGATGCTGTCCTCCGGAGATTCCTTGGGGCCGGCTGCCAGTATGTCTTCAGAGACCCCTTCAGACACCCTGAAAGGTACTGACCTCCCTTCCAAAAGTACCCATTTCTCCGAGATCGGAAGAGCTTATCAGAGCATCTTGAGCAACGGCGTGAACTTCCAAGGGTCCCTGCAAGCGTTCATGGATAGCTTTGTCCTCAGCAGCTTGAAGAAGAAAGACGGGAAAGACAAAGCCTTGTCAGACATCCCTTCTTCTATGAAAGTGCACACGGTGGAAGGTGGTGAGGAGAAAGGCAGCGGGAAGCCTTCCCAGAAGAAATCTGAGAAATCTCAGTATGAGCCTCTGGACTTATCCGTGCGGCCAGATGCTGCCTCTCTCCCAGGCTCATCTGTAACGGTTCAAGACAGCATAGCCTGGCACGGCTGCTTGTTTTGTGCCTTTACTACTTCATCCATGGAGCTCATGGCTCTGCACCTTCAGGCTAACCACCTGGGCAAAGCAAAACGCAAAGAACCCGCCACGGGGGCAGCAGGCAACTGCAAAGAACAGACCCGAGAAGCCAGCAAGATGGCTACAGTACAATCCAACAAAGAGATGAGTCTTTCTAGCACGGTGGGCTGTCTAGAAGCAACTTCTGAGAAGTTGAGTCACGGACAGGCCAAAGAGACCCTGGGGGATCCCAAGAGTGCTCCGTGGCCTAGCCACGTGGACCCTGCGTTTACTAACTTCCCATCAGACTTCTATAAACAATTTGGCATGTACCCCAGCATGGTGGGCTCGGGGGTCACCGGTTCCTGCTCTAATAAGAATCCTGATGGGAAGTCTCACCCCGAAGATGATACCCCAATTTTGATCCCCGAAGCCACGAATAAAACCACTATGGATGACCTCTCAGACATCACCTCCTCTGAGGATATGGACTCTTTCAAAGAAGAGGAGATTGAAACTGAGCCGGAAATCATAAATAAGTCCCTGCCTGCCCTAGGCAAGGACAGCGGCAGTGACAGTGGGGACAGCCTGATGCCCTCCGGTGTCCCTCAGCCCATCCAGGGCCTGGGCTCACCGTTAGCCCCAACGTCAGAGAAGCAGTGGCTCAGCCAGGGTGCTCTTCAGACAAGCCAGGACGCCACCGCAGGACTGGCAAAGCCGGAGAAGCCCGTGAACATGCTCTCAGTCCTCAGGACCTTCAGTTCTGATGGCTTAGCCACCTTTAATGGGCTGGCGGGCAACACAGCAAATTCTGGATATATCAAGAGGCCAGACTTGTGTGGTAAGTTTTAGATTCCTCTTCCTTCGGTTCATTTCCCAACACATCAGAGCTGAATGGTGTATTGAAAAATATAAATATTTATATATATATATATATATAATGTGAGGTAGATGTACTCATTAGCGAATTTTAATTTGAACCTCAAAGAAAAGAATTTGAAGGAAAAAAAAAAGAACGCCAATAAAACCGCAATGTTGTATTATGCAATGTAGACAATCAGAAAAGTGGGTCTCAACTGAGAAGTTTGAAAATGCATACTTTGGTGGTCTAATCTGTATTAGAATGCTTTCAAAATGCCTATGCTCATGTAGGATGGGTCTCAGTGTGAATTGCTCCTGGTTTTCATCCATAACATTGAGGAGGGAAATATTAACAATAATAATAATAATAAACCACTTTAAAAACAAACAGAAAAGGGACATGTGGAAATGTCCGTATGCACACAATGCCTAAGGAGAGCTTACTGATTTGCTAAACTAAATCTGCTTCCTTAAAGTTCACCTGGATTGACTTTCAGAGGTTGCAAAAAATCATCATCCTACAAAATCACAGTGTAGAAAATAGAACAGGCCCTCTCTCCAAATAGGAGATGGTTTGTGGGTGTTTGTGACTCATATTTAGACATACCAAATGACAGTTACCCTGACTTTGGCCTTCCACTGTTGCCTTCTGTCCGTGTCTGTTTGTCTGTCTGTCTTTCTGTCTGTTGGTCTAAACTGAAATGCACATTGTGAAGTCTCTGATGAGCAGTGTTGTGAACCCCGTAAGTGTCTTGGATCTATGCCTGTCCAATCTTGTAGTAAATTATTAGCAAGTCTTTATCTCCTGAAAGAATACACTCCCCCCTGCCCTGCCGCCCCCCCCCCGCCACCACCCCCTCGAGTAATTCCAGATTTTTATACATCATCCTCAATGTGAAGCCTAGAACTGGATTAAGTGGATGTTGAGACTGACAGGCTGAGAGGATCAATGTCATTCTCATGGTCCCCACATTCCTATTTGAAAGTCTGACTCCAAAGAGCAGTTCACTACACGGTGGCCTTTGATACTGTCCCCCAAATATTCCTGATGCTTATCTGGGGCAACAAATGATCATGGTACCTGTATTTCATCTTTAATTTAGGATGTGACTTCATCTGTGATAGGAAAGAAGAGAGACTGGGTAGGAAAAATGAAGGAAGAAAGGAGGACAGAAGGAAGAAAGTAAGAAACATGAAGGAAGGAAGGAAGGAGGGAGGGAGGGAAAGGAAGGGAGGAGTGAAAAAAGGAGGAAGGAAGGAAAGGAAGAAAAGAGTAAGGAAAGAAGGAAGGAAGAAAGGAACAAAAGAATTGAGTGAGTATAGAAACAGGAGACTATTTCTGAATCTTAGTCTCTTGAGGCTTCTTTTATCACAGAGCCGGATTTAGGAAGCTAGACTCTGGATTTATAATTTAAATTGATATATTTCTCTCCTCTTTCCTTCTCTAATTCACTAAGCACTGGATCAAGCAGTCAGAAATATTTTTTTGAATTGTCAAAAATCACTAAATGGATTTCTGACAGCTCAAAAAAAATATTGACAGCCCCTCTGCTGAATGGTTTGCAAGGCCCCTATTACCCAGTACCCTACTTCTATTTTTAGCCACGTACAGTTCATTACTTTTGAAGCTGTTAAAAGCAATATTTAACAGGGGAAGAAAAGGGTATTATGTCAGTACAATTTTTTCCCTTTTTCTTCAGAAGGACCAACATGTAAATTTTCTTCTTCTTTCATTATTGTTTTAACTTTGTGACTGGCGTGGGGAGGTGGTTTCTTTTGAGCTGTTGTGTGGGGATATTTTTTAAAAGTCTATTTTTAGTTCTTTCTACCGTCTATGTAGGAGGACCACAGTTCCTGCCAGAAATCAATGTATCAGAGATGATCAAACTCTGACAGGCCTATAAGCTCATTACTATTGAAATGAGCTCATATTATCTCGATTAATTTCCCTATCTTCCTCTCAAGGCTGAAGAAAGGCTGCTTGCTTGCCTTGAGGAAGCCTGACCAATTAGTGTCCCTGGGCACCAGTTTGTGCAGGTCCTGGAGCTTGAACTCAAGGCTTGTGTACTATCCCTGAGCTTTTGCTTAAGACCAGCATTCTACCACTTTGAACTACAGCTCTACTTGCGGTTTTCTGGTGGTTCGCTGGAGATAAGAGTCTCACCAACCTTCTTGCCTGGGCTGGCTTTGAACTTTGATCTTCAGATCTCGGCCTCCTGAGTAGCTAGGATCGCAGGCGTGAACCACTGGCACCTAGCTGATGAATTCTTGTTTTTGAGGAACATGCTCTTGAATATTTCTCACCCTCTCCTCCATTAGCATCTGATCACATACTCCTGCCCTTCCTATGGTATACAAAAAACTCCTGTCACCCCTTCTAGCCTTATGGGTGACAGTCTGGAATATATACTGTGACTTGACATTTCAAAGGAGGAAGAGCATCCTTAGGCCAGCCAGACTAGAAGGCTTCCCCTGGGCTGCTTCTCCAGCTAAAACAGTCATAAAACAACTTCTAACTACAAGATACCTGTTTCTAGAGAGCATGGGACCTGCAGTTTATTTACATAGTCTTTGCTATCATTGGGAAGCAACTTCTAAAGAGCTCAGTGTATGGGGTTCTTTGACACCAGCCCCAAACATCTCCACCAGCAACAAATGACAATGGCACATTTCCACCCTTGATTTATGAGTGGATTTCTGAGGTTTTACTTCATCTTTGGAGAGGAGGGAGGAAGGAAGGAAGGAAAGAAGGAAGGAAGGAAGGAAGGAAGGTAGGAAGGAAGGAAGGAAGGAAGGAGGGAGGGAGGGAGGGAGGGAGGGAGGGGAAGGAAGGAAGAAAGGAGGGAGGGAAGGGAAAGAAGGAAGAAAAGGAGGGAGGAAAAGGGAGAAGAAGAAGGACAAGAAAGGGAGGACAAGAAGGGAGGGAGGAAGAGGGAGGGAAGAAGAGTGAAGAAAGGAACAAAGGAAAGAAGGAAGGAGGGAAGGAAGGAGGGGAAGGAGGAAAAAAGGAAGGAAGGAAGCAAGGAAGGAAGGAAGAAGGTCATTTCTTCTTATATTTTCCTTAAAGTGCTGAACCCCACACTGATCTCCAGGAGAAGACTGCCCAACTCTCATCCTCCTGTGGTCATAATTGAGCCAGATTAATTGCCATCTCTTCATGTGGTCACTAATATTGGTGCTGTATCAGGTCCCCCAAAAGCCCAGTAGAGTCATCCTTGCCAAGAGTTAATATCGCAGAGGAAAACGTCATATTAATAAGTTATCATTTTTTCCCTCAGTCAAGTTCACTGTCTCTGTAACATTACAAGAAGTACCACCTCACAGTTGTTAAGTTATATACTCTCCTCTCCCTACCTCCTTTGGCTTTACTTTACAAGGGTAAAAATAATATCGGTCCAAAGCATAAAATATTCCTAACATTTAATTCCTTTTTTGGGGGGGGGGTGCTCCAGTTAAAGTAGGTGTGGGTTTTCAAACTCGTCTACCAGGTTGAAAGCTTGTTTTTCCTGATCAAGCTGGGATTTGACAAATCTGTATTCCCCATCTGGATAGATTTATTTTCTTGCTAGTCCTGGGGCTTGAACTCAGGTCGTGAGCACTGTTCCTTAGCTTTTGTGCTCAAGGCTAGTGTTCTACCACTTGAGTCACAGTTCCACTTCTAGGTTTTTGTGGTTCGTTGGAGATAAGGGTCCCATGGAATTTTCTGCCTCAGAGCACGATCCTCAGATCTCAACCTCCTGAGTAGCTAGGATGACAGGTGTGAGTGAGCCATGGGTGTCCAGCCTGGGTAGATAGATTTTGGAGCCTGGCTTATATAGTTAGTAACCTCAGATCCCCACGTAGGGTCCCTTGGAACAAGCTTATGGGAAGAGCTAGGTTCCCTTTGTTTAAGAAAGGACTCAGTTCACATGGTTGGGGGGCGGTTGGTACAGAAAGCACTGGAAGACACATCAGGGGAATTTCCCTAAAGACTCTGCAAAGCTCAGCAGCCTCTGTCACATCCACTGAGGGGAAGAATATGACTTCTCCTTTTTCCTCCTGGGTTACAGATCTCACCTCCAAAGTCTTGCTTTAGTATTACAACGTTGCCTCTTTAAAACTCTGGTCTTCCATTCTTTGGTATCATGGCCTTGAGTTCCTAACCATGTGTCCTGATCAGGTAGTGCTGGTGCTTTTCTGCTTTGAGTGTAGAAGGGAGAGCCAAGGGAAAAGTTCACCCTAGCCAGTTGGTTACCAGTTCTCTGGAGATCTTTCCACAGAGAGTGGTATGCTTAAAGACAACCTTGAGAGGAGGGTTGGGCCCCTTTGGATGAAGCTAGGGGACACAAGAGTTGTTAGAGTAGGAAGGTTTGTTCTTGTTACATAACTCTCCTCTGAAAAAAGTTTAACTTTGTTGTTGTTGTTGTTGTTGTGTGTGTATGTGTGTGTGTGTATGTGTATGTACTTGGCTTGAACTCAGGGCCGGGCGCTGTCCCTTAGCTTTTTCACTCAAGGCTGGCAACTCTACCGCCTGAGCCACAGCTCCACTTACAACTTTTTAGTGGTTCATTGGAGATAAAGTCTAGTAGATGTGTCTATCTAGGCTGGCTTTGAACCATGATTCTCAGATCTCATCCTTCTGAGTAGCCAGGATTACAGGGTGAGCCACCAGACCAGCGCCCAACCTGAATACAGATCTTAACTTGCCTTCAACATGCTAGGAATACATTTTATCTCCTTGTGTCTTCCATGCCCCCTTCCAGGTAACTGTTTCTTTTTATTTTGTCTGCCAAGAGAACATCTGGTAACAGTGGTTACATTTGTGAGTGTGTGTGCCTGTCCTGGAGCTTGAACTCAGGGCCTCACCTTCTCACTGGGTTTTTTCACTCAAGGCAGGTGCTCAACCACTTGAGCCATACCTCCACTCTTGGCATTTTGCTGCTTCATTGGAGATAAGAATCTACCAGACTTTGCTGCCTGGCTTTGATCCTCAATCCTCAGATGTCAGATTCCTGAGTAACTAGGATGACAAACGTGAACCACAAGCACCTGGCACTCATTTCATTTTCTACCCAAGCAAGGGTAGATGAGGAAGAGCCCTCTAAGGCAGCCAGGACTGAGGTGTGAGAATGGATTATATAAGTGCTTAGATATCCTGACCTTACACTGTGATATGCTACCTGAGGAGACACTGTTTTTCTTTTCTGGGACGGTCTAAGGAAGGAAGTTAAATTAGAAAAACAGCAAAGGAAGAGAACCACAGAATCTGAAGCCTGCCAAGAGTAGAGGAGCCCCATACTAAACTCAGCCAACCCAAAACGGGGAAGTTATCCAGGGGGAGAGGTAGCCCAGAAGATCTTTGCCCATTTCCTCTCATGTTACAACCTTTATTCAGAGCCAAGTTAGCAGTCCCTTCCTTCCTTCCTTCCTTCCTTCCTTCCTTCCTTCCTTCCTTCCTTCCTTCCTTCCTTCCTTCCTTCCTTCCTTTTTTTCTGTCAGTTTTGTGCTGGTGCTGTGGCTTGAACTCAAGGCTTGAGCACTATTCCTTAGCTTTTTTCACTCAGGATTGTCACTCTGCCACTTGAGTCATTGCTCCACTTCTGGCTTTCTGCTGATTCATTGGAGATAAAAGTCTCATGGACTTTCCTGCCCAGACTGGCTTTGAACTCCAATCCTTAGATCTCAGCCTCCTGAGTAGCTAGGATGACAGGTAAGAGTCACCAGCACCCGGCTTCTCCTGTTTAATCTATGAGGTATTTCACACAGATAAGCTTCCAAGATAGTGGAGAAAACGTCATTTCCCACTCACTGTTTGACCACTGATTACACCACCAGCTGAGATCCTGCATGCTCTTGCATGTTTCCTGACATAGGTTGGGTCCACAGGTTGATATTCCAGCTGTGTAGCCTGGGCCATTAGGCCTGTCAGGAAGTCCAAGGGCAGTACCTTTGTGATACATACAAATCACCATCCCATTTGCCTGCCCTGCCCTGCCAGCTGTTTCATGGCTGGAGATTTTTCTCTTTAACTCTTGGGACAAAGCCCAGGTGACATCCTTCCTGACCTCTTTAGAAGCCGTCACCCTCTGGTGGGCTGGCCTCCAGCCCTCCTTCCTCTCCTTCCAGAGCATGCTGTGGGTGCCATATTTGAAAAAGTCATAGCCCACCCACTCTCCTTTTTTTGTGCTGGTCCTGGGGCTTGAATTTAGGGTCTGGGAACTGCCCCTGATCTTCATTTTGCTCAAGGCAAGTGCTCTACCATTTGAGCCACAGAGCCACTTTTGGCTTTTTCTGAGTAGTTTATTGGAGATAAGAGTCTCATAGACTTTCCTACATGGGCTGACTTTGAACCTCAATCCTCAGATCTCAGCCTCCTGAGTAGCTAGGATGACAGGCATGAGCCCGTTATAGCCCCCTTGATTGGCAAACACCCTCTCAAAATCTTTTCTCCTCCTTCTCTTCTTCCTCTGCTTCTCCTTTCTTCCTTCCTTCCTTCCTTCTTCTTTGTCTCTCTCTCTTTCTTTTCTTACTTTCTTTTTTCTCTCTCTTTCTTTCTCCTCTTCCTCTTCCTTCTCCTCTTTCATCTTTTTCCATTTAGCAGGAATTGCACAGATGTGATGTCATTTGTACCACAGGATGACAAAACTGTTGTGTGAATGCCATTGTATTTGCCAAATGGTCCACTCTTCATTTCAGAACAAACAAAAATGGATGGTGTCTGTAAATCAGCAAACATTGGTGACATTTAGCCTTGTTTATGTTCCTTTCATTTCCTGGCCTTTTCTTTCCTTCTTTCTTTCTTTCTTCCTTTCTTCCTTCCTTCCTTCCTCCCTCCCATCTCTCTCTCTCTTTCTTCTCCATGAATCAACAGTGTTTCCCAAGTAGAAGAGTCTCATAGCTTTTATTTTGGTAGCTTGTGTCCATATTCTTTTTGGATCACATGAAACCTAATACCCAGAATAAAAGATGGTGAGAGAGAAAAGAGCAACTAAACTCTTAGGTTTGAAATATGTGCATGTTTTTTCTTTCCCTGTCCTGGTAGTAAGTTAAGATTGCAAGGAATACAAATGGATTAAGTGAAATATGATAAACTGAAGGGAGATCTCAGGCAAAATTAAAGTTCAGCAAAATAAGTGACAGGAAGCAGATACTCAAAGAGGGTGGAGCTGAGTAGGGGAAAAAGTCATAAACCAATGAAGAGAAGAAGGTGGGGGGGATGCAGTCAATAATCCAATGTATATCCTACAAAATTCAGAAGAGTAGGGCAGGGGTGGGTAGGGGAGCAATAGGTGAAAATGTTAAAAGAGGTAACATTGATCAAGATAGACTATACTCATGAACTCTTCTGTGAAAAGACAACTCTTTTGTATAACTATTTAAAGGTAATACAAAAGTGATGTTTTAAAAAAGATTAGGAAAGAGGAGAGGATCTAAGCGTGTTGACAGGACAGATATACTCCTGGTAAAATGCAGGCTACACTGGCTATCCAAGCCAGTGTAGTTATTTAACACCATCTCAAATTCGGATACTGTGACTCCATTTGTGTCCTATGGTAGGTACAAATCTCCTGGGCATCCAACTTCTTAGAGATTGAATGGAGTCAGGTAATTTGGTGGCTCACATCTGTCATCCTTAGCTACTCAGGTGGCTGAGATCTGAGGATCACAGTTCGAAGCCAACCTGGTCAGGAAAGTCTGAGATGCTTATTAACAATTAGCTACCAAAAAGATAGAAGTGGAGGTCAAGTGGTAGAACACCAGCCTTGAGTAAAAGAGCTCAGAGACAGCATGCAGGCTCTGAGTTCAAGCCCTAGGACTGGCACATGTGCACACACACACACATGCACGCACACACACACACACACACACATGCACACACACACAATCAGACCACATGTCAGCTGGAGAAGGAATCAGACCACATGTCAGCTGTAGAAGGAATCAGGTTCTTTTTTTTTTTTTTTAAAGAAAAAAAATTCAGATGTTGTAGGCAAGGCCCAGATTTCAAATAAGTAGTAATTACCTCCTATTACTTCAGGGCTAATCAACAGCACCTCTAGGTCTAATTGCTAACCTGCTCTAATCAGGTAGACTTCTCTTGCTTTTGCCAGAAATGACAAGGACCAAATTCTTTTTTTTTAAAATAAATATCATATTATTTAGTATCATTATTCCATTAAACAATTTGGAGATTTGGCCCCTGCCCTTGCTTTCAAATGCCTTTATGCCGAATGATTTCTGAACTGCTTAATAAATCTACGTGTTTTCTTGCAGGTAAGTGACAGCCCTACCCCACCCCTGTCCTAGTCGGTCTCTCTGGACTTGCTCTTGTCTGTTCGTGCTCTTTGGTGGTTTATCTGCAGCTTGTTAATCGTGTAAAGTCAAGAGAAGAATGTATACACATATGTGTGTTGAATAAATAATTACTATTTGCATAGGTATGTGTATATACACGCACACCAACCTACAGTATGTGTAGCAGAGAATAGAAGAGGCTAAAAATACTGGCCCATATGTTCTACCATTAATCATGGTTTGCATAGGCTTAGTAACTTAAACGGGAGAGAAAATTCCCTGAAAGTCGTAAATCCTGAGTGACAAATGCTAGTGGACTGCAGGTCCCTTGACCTATGTGTGTGTTTGTGTGTGTGTGTGTGTGTGTGTGTGTGGAGGGGGGGGCCTAGCTAGGAGGGATCTGATCAGCTCACCTTGGCTTAGAAGAGGGGGATCCCCCACCCCACCCACGAGACAGTCTTGTCCCCACCTATTGCTTGTGTCTGATTGTCATGTACTTTGTAAAATGCTTTAGAAGAATACAGAAAAGTACAGTAATTCTCTTTCTCCATAGTATTTAAGCTGAAATATTGCTAGTTTAATATTGTGTCAGGTCCATCTTTATTAACCAGGAAACAGATGACAATGAAATGCCAGCAAACAACACCTTGACATTTACAATTTCAAAATGGTGATAGAAGTAACAACAACAACAAAAATATTATATGTAAACTTGTACTGGGTTTTTTCGTGTGCTTTTGGAATAGAGTATTGTTGAAATAATTAGAAGATATATTAAGGCATTCCTGGTAATGAAGGCATGTAAGTTATCATAATTGTAGCTTTCCTGAATACGTGTTCAAACTATATCTTTAAATGTGCTGTATACTGAGTTACAAGTTAGGTCATTTATGAATGGAATGTAAAACAATACTAAAAGAAAATGCTTCAATAACTTATCTTGGTCTTATTGCAAATAAAAAAAAAAGCTGTGAAACATTAGTACAGTTTGGAGTCATTATGTTAATCCATTTCCACGACACCTTTCCATCCCACCCCTTGACATTTCTTTTGGACATTTAAAAACTGATGGATCCAGTTTCCCCATTCATCTGGGGTGGGGGGTGTGCGGGGAAGGGTCAGGAATCTCTTAGCAACCATTCATGAACTTGCCACAAGAGAAGGAGTTCCTGATTTGGGTAGGGGTGCCAGACAGGCTGATAATTCGTGGATGGGGGGGTGGGGCTGAAGGGCTTAGGCTACCATACCCAATTCCAGAAAAGAGAAAGGGGCAGGGCTCTGAGAGAGTCTCATCTTCATTTGTGATTATCACTGATGTCTAGTCAACTGTTCCAAGGGAAGTGGGGTGTAAAGAAGGTGGATTAATCCAAGGTCTCTCTGCTCAGGACTGAGGGCCATTGTCCCCAGTATTGCTCAGCCATAACTCACAATTCACGTACATCATAGACACTTCACTGACACGTGGGGTATGTCTAGGATGGGGGCTGCTCTCTGAGGGCCTGACTTGGGCGTGGGGGAAGGTGAAGAAATACAAAAGAGGGAGGGTGCGTGCACAAAACCAAAACCCAAAACAAACAAAAAAACAGAACACCACATCTATCCTGAACGGACAGACCAGAAGTCTCCTTGGAGCCATTTAGGCAGGAATCTGGCTACTCCCTTCCTTCCATTGGGGGGTGGGTCTCAATTGCCCTGATTGGGGGGCGGGCAGGGCTTTAAGCTGGAAGACAGGGGAAACATTTCCTCTTGTAAAGCAAGGGGGTGGATTTCCTGAATGGCTCTCCAGTGATCATTTCTCAAGTGCAGAAGAGACCTCTGTGGATTCTCACCCTCCCGTTTGCACAAACCTAGCCTCCAGTTCTTTCTCCATTTCTCCTTGTGGGATGCTTAATTCCTTGTCTTAATCCCCACCACCACTTCAGGCTTCCCATCCACCATTTCCTCCCAATTCCCACTTCTGACAACAGCTCCTTTCTCACCAGCCCCAACGTTCTTGGGGGGGCATCCTGTCTGCTGGTGGTAGATTTGGGGGACTCCAATGAACTAAAACTGCATTTCACTGCTCTGCGCGGGGACTGACAATCCTGTTTCCTGCTGACTTCTCTCCCTTCCTCTCACCCCCCAATCTATCCCACATGAAATGACAACAAGCCCCACCCATTGAGAATCAGATTTGAGGCAAACACAAACTGCATTAGATCTACCCTTGACCTTCCAGCCTAGAGCCTCCCCAATACTGTGGTCCAATGGTACACAGTGTATGAGAACCCCCAGGGCTACACATACAGAACAACTACAAGGAGGGGGGGAGGGTGTCTGTGACTTAAGAAACTAGAAAAGGGAAAGAGGTTTTGCCACTTCATTCATACCTACTTGGAGCTTTGTGTTAGTCCTGGGGCTTGAACTCAGGGCCTGGGTGCTGTCCCTTGGCTTTTTCATTCAAGGCTAGTGGTCTACCACTTGAACCACACCTCCACACCTGGCATTTTAGTGTTGAAGATAAGAGCCTCACACCTTTTCCTACCTGGGTGGACTTTGAACTGCAATCCTCAGATCTCAGCCTCCTGAATGGCTAGGATGGCAGGTGTGAACTACAGGTGGCTGGCTTGTGTTTGGTTTCAAGGTGGAAGGGGAGAATCTGAACTTCAGGACACAATAATTGTGCACCAAGAGGTACTTTTTCCTTAAAGGTTACATCACTTTCCTAAATTCACTGGAACACATGGGCATGCAATTATGTCTGTGTGAGCAGATTCTGTCTCTTGGCAAGCCATGTACATTTTCAAGATTAAAGCTGGAGCTGGTGTATCATGCCTGTCATTCTAGTTATTCAGGAGGCTGAGATCTGAGGATCATGGTTCAAAGCTTATCCTGAGCAGAAAAGTCCGTGGGACTCTCCTCTCCAATGAACCACCAAAAAGCAAGAAATGGAGCTGTGGCTCAAGTGGTTGGGCACCAGCATTGAGTTCAAGCCCCCTACCCTGCCACACACACACAGGTTAAAGTCTGGAAAATGGCATAGCTATTTCATTAGTAGGAATATTCACTTTTGTACCCAAATATTGGCTGTCTTCATGAGGACTTTGTCATTCATGAGTTTTGTGGACTTATCTAGGCACACCCATTTAATGGTAACTCACTGTTCACAAGGTCCCTTTGTGAACTTCTGTTGCCAACTTAAAGTAATACAAGGAACTTATATTTCCTCATACAAGGAAAAGAACAACCAAGCAGAGAAGGTAAAATTTGCAATTCATTAACCAAATTATACTCTCTCTTTTTGTGGTGGGGTTTGAAAATTCAGGGCCTGGGCGCTGTCCCTGAGCTTCATTTGCTCAAGTCTAGTACTCTATCACTTGAGCCACAGCTCCACTTCCAGATTTTTTGGTAGTTTACTGTAGATAAGAGTCTCACAGACTTTCCTGCTTGGGCTTCTCTTAAAAAAAAAAAGTGTGTGTGTGTGTGTGTGTGTGTGTGTGTGTGTGCATATATATATATATATGCACACACACACACACACACACATACACACATATATATATGACAAATGGCTTTTTTATCTTGAGTCTAGAGGTTTGCATGTTTGGGGACAGGGCTAATCACAAAGCCGGGACTCCCTTACACCTAGGGGAATGCTGCAGGAGGCTGTTGTACTGGAAGGTCGTGTGGCCTCTAAGAGTGGATAGTGAAATATGGGGTGGAGAGACCCCACTCTTGTCAACAAGAAGAGCCTCAATCTCAGATTCCCTTCTGGGAACATGGTTAGGGTCACTCAAAGGCAAATTCTTCCATCAGGACCTGGGTTCAGGCAGTTGATGACATGGGAAACAGTTGCAGGTGGCCTGAGAAGGAGGTTGGGTGGGAAACAGGGAGGTGATCTGGGTATTTGGGAGACGATATCCACTTTTGGAAGGTATCAAATCCACTGGGGTCCACGGGACACCATGACTTCTGAAACCTTTAGGATACTGCTTAGAGCTCCCCTCAGAAACTGGGGTGTTGCCCACGGAGTCCTACATCTCATTGATTAAGGGTCAGAGCCATGAATTCTCACAGTCACAGAAACCCTTCGGGCCAAAACAACCTAGAGGTCATTGACATCCCACAAGAAAGGAGTAAGATCAAGACATCCTAGGTAGGAAGTGGTGGGGTCACTTACATCCTAGACAGGAAGGGGCGGAGTCATTGACATCCTAGGTAGGAAAAGGTGAGATCATTGTCATCCCAGAATGAAGGGGAGAGGTCACTCATATGCTAGAAGGAAGGGGTGGGGGTCACAGCCATCTTTATGGTGTTCACAGTGCCCAGTCCCTGGACAGGAACATTTTTATTCCCCTCCTCCCTGCCTTGCTTCACTCTAGAAGGTTGCAGATCTGCTGGAGCCAAGGATGATAGTTATGTGTGCTTGCCACGACTCGGTCTGGAAAATGCCGAGCTCTTACTTAAATGACTAATCAAGCAAGGCCAGGCCCTGAGGATAGGTTTGAGATGAAAGGGTCAGCAGATCCTGCACTGAGCAACACTCATGAGCTACGGTGCTCAAAGAATTTGCTCTTTTTCTCTGGGGACCTTCTAATGAAAGGAGTGAAGCCTGGATGGCCTCTTCTTTGTTTAGTTTCGTTCCGGTGCTGTAGCTTGAACTCAGGGCCTGAGCATTGATCCTTAGCCTTGCACTCAAGGTTGACACTCTACCTCTTGAACCATACCTCCGCTCCCCCTGGATGGCTTCTAAAGACCTTCATAAAAATTCACAGCCTTCATAACTATTCTACCCTTGATGTGTGTGTGTGTGTGTGTGTGTGTGTGTGTGTGTGTGTGTGTGTGTGTGTGTGTGTGCATGCTGTCTTGAACTCAGGACACTGTCCTTTAGCTTTTTCTCTCAAGGCTAAGGTTCTGCCACTGGAGCCATACCTCCATTTGACTTTCCTTCCAGGGCTGGCTTTGAACCACGATCCTCAGATCTCAGTCCCCTGAGTAGCTAGAATGAGATGTGTGAGTACTCTTGGCTTTGAATGGTCATCTGAGCCTTGCCCATGCCAAGTCCTCATGAGCACTGATCCAAGGCCCAGATGCAGGAAGCAGCTGCCTTGTCCAGAAGCACATGGGCCTGCAGGGTTCAACTTGGGCAAGACTATTTACTACGCCAGGGCATATAGCATGCCAGTACTCAGAGATATTTTATTAAATCATTCGAGTGTGGAAGGATTTCTCTTTTAATTCTAAAAGTCAGTCAAAAGAGGAAAAAAAAAAGAGGGAGGAAGTCAAATGAAACTGGATTTTCAGCTTCATACAGTATAAGGAGAAGCTGATTATTTGACATGTGTTGTGCTTTTCTTTTTCAACCTCTTGGATTCACCACTGAAGATACTAATTTTTCATGATGATTGAGATATCAGTCTGTTTATCCAGTGTCTTCTTCTTGGAGCAAGTGGCCTATGCCTGAGTCTAAATGCATCACACATGCTTGGAAGCAGTCAGAACAGCAAGAAATGAAGGCTCAAAGGTTGAGAATTTAGCTCAGTGGAAGAGTACTTACCGGCAATCCTTAACTCTGCCCCTGAAAAAGCTAAAAACAACCAAAAAAGAAAAGAGGGCTCAGCTGTCCTTCTTCATGAATAGGACACAGCCCCTTCTTTTCCTCTTGCTTTCCATTGAAGAGAGAGACAGAGAGAGAGAGAGAGAGAGAGAGAAAGAGAGAGAGAGAGAGTCTGTGTGTACATGTGTACTGGTCCAGGCCTGAGTATTGTCCCTGAACTTCTTTTGCTCAAGGCTAGCACTCTACTTGAATGAACCACAACTCCACTTTGGCTTTTAAAAATGTATTTATTTATTTTAGTAGTTTTTGGAGATAAGAGTCTCATGGACTTTCCTGCCTGGGCTGGCTTTGAACTATGATCCTCAGATCTCTGTCTCCTGAGTATCTAGCATTACTGGCTTGAGCCACCAGTGCCCAGCCTCCCACTGAATTTTTTAACCCAGGGTCATCCTCCACCAAGTAAGAATTTAGTACACTGTGTGTGTGTGTGTGTGTGTGTGTGTGTGTTCCAGTCTGGGTCTTGAACTCAGGGTCTCATGCCCTTGCTTAGCATTTTCTAGACCAAGGTGTTCTACCACTTGAGCCATAGCTCCATCTCCACTTCTGGCTGTCTGCTGGTTAATTGGAAATAAGAATCTCTTAGATTTGTCTGCCCAGACTGGTTTTGACTGGGATCCTCAGATCTTAGTCTGTTGTGTAGCTAGAATTACAGATGAGCCACCAGTGCCTGGCACGGACAACCTTATGAAGATAAAATGAATATGAATGACTTAGAAGTTCATGGGTTGCCCTGATCACAATTATTTTATGATTTTTGCTGTCAAGCCAGTCCCAGGCATAATCCCATGAAACCTCAGAACCTTAGTACCTGGCTGAGTGGGTGGCTTTGAGCTGTGATCTTCAGATCTCAGCCTCCTGTGTAGCTAGGGTTATAGATGCAAGCCTTGGCACTTGGCTTCTTGCTGTTTTCTGTCAGTACAATGGACTGATGGGGGAAAACAAAGATGTCTGTTTAGCTAGTGAGAAGAGGCTAATCAGACCAGTGACTTGTTCTATTTTCTATTAAAACTTGATTCTTCCTAAATCACTCTTGGGGCCATCCTTTAATTTTAAATCACAAGGAGAATTTTCTTGAAGGCTTGTGGGGTGGGGATAAATCTCTTTATAAGGTGAGTAATACTCTCCTTTGTACAGGTTAAACAGCTGGATTTCCGCAGTGGTGGGGTGAGGTCTCCAGTTTTCAACAGGATATGGGGGCATGCTAGGGGGTGGGAAAGGAATTTGTGTGACAATGACAATGACAACAGTGAGTCACCCTAGGAGTCAGAGGGGAGACTGGACTTGTGGGTTTGAGTTGGGCATAATGGCAGAAAGATTATAATGTTCTTTTTTCCCCAAGCTTGACAACCCCGAGCAACAGAGCCCTTAGAAGAGTTTTTTGGGGGGCAGCCACCCTCACAGTCCCCAGTCTTGACCCCATTCTCACGGTGTTGGGATGACCCAGCTCCAGGAGGCGAGAGAGGGAGAGGAGAAAAGGACTGGGGGAGGAACTCAGGGCAAGGGGGTGGGGGGTGAGGCAGAGAATGAGAGAGGAAAAAGCAGAAAGATAGAGAAGTGAACAAAGTTACACAAAGGAGGACAAGAAGAGAAGGAGCAGGCCACAGGGGAGAATCAACAGGAGGGCAAGAAAGAGGAAGATGAATAATAGACCTGGGTAGAAGATGTTCTCTTCCTCATCTTCTGGCTCAGAAAGAGAGCCAGAGCCAGAGGAGAAATAAATGACAGAGAGAGAGGGAGAGAGAGGGAGAGAGAGAAAAAGAGAGACAGTAGCACAAGAGACAATGCAAGAGGGAGAAAGAGGTAGAAGGGAGGGAGAGAGAAATGGAAAGAGAGAGAGAAAGGAAAACAAGAGATGGAGGGAGAAGGAGAGAGATAGAGGAGGAGAGAGAAAGATGGAGATGGGAAGAAGAGAAAGAGAGGGAAAAAAGATGAGAAAGACAACAGAAAGAGAGACGGCAACAGGGGAACATGACAAAGAGAGAGGTTGAAAGATGAGAGAGAGAGCCCAATAGAAAGAGAGGATACATCAAGGCAGGAAGAACTTTCCAGAAGCTGAGTTTGCCTGGGCTGCTGGGAGCAGGTGCATGCCCAGAATTGTTTGAGCAGGCCACTGTTGGAGGTAGGCCGAATGAGTGAGTGAGTGAGTGGCCATTCTGCTCTTGTGGTGGCTTCCTGGTGGGTCTGGGGAGGGACCCAGGGCAGCACCCAAAAGGCCTGGTCCTGAGCTCCAGCTGCTTCCCCTCCTCCCCCAGCCGTCACCCCTTGCTCCCCAGCAGCTACTTTCAAGAGGAAATGTTGCAGCTTAATCAGAATTATTTACAAGATAATGGTCCATTGTTTGCACTAAGACAGATGTTGTCTGTGGGAACTTTGTGTTTTATGCTATTTCCCTGCTCTGCCTTCAATACAGGGTGCAGATGGAATCTTGGTAATGGGAGTCATTATTCCTGGCATTGGGAAATTGGGAGGTTCCTTCCTTGAAATCTCCCCACCTCTCTGCCCCCCCCCTCCCACCCAGGCTTAGATAGGCAACAAAGATGGGCCAGGCCTGAGCAGGTGAGTAGGAGATGATCAGGTGTAGTGTTCTGTAGGCTTTGAAAAGCTATTTGGTTTGAACCTACCATGAAGAAGGGCAAGTTGGGTTTCCTTGAGGGGAAAGGTCAGGACAATCTGTTTGTCCAGGGCAGGAAGGACTCACTCTGATAAATACATACTGGCTATGTGGCGACTCACACCGTCACTGCCCAACCTCCTTAAATGAGGGTGACCATCTGCTTGTCCTGTCAGAGGGGAAGAAGGAGCCCTCTGGGTTGAGGCTGGGTAACCTCCCTCCTTAGTTAGTGATTGATCGTTCCAACATCCCAGAGGGTGTGCTGGGATCGCTTGAACAGCAGATCTATCTGCCAGCTTGGGTGTGTGACTTCTGCCTTCCTGCTTCTATAAGAAGAGGAAGGATGGATAGCTGGGGAATTTCATTCTGTCCTGGACTCGCTCCAGTCTCCCTCTCTACACTCCACTTCAAGGCAGGGCACCCCTCTGGAGCTGGCTCGCCTTGTCAGGCAATCCGTTACGTCAGCCTGTCTGACCTCAGCACCCACTTCTGAAGCAGGAGGTAATACAGTGTTCGCTAACATTCAGATGCTCTTCTCAAGCCAGGCACTGGCAGCTTGTCATCCTAGCTCCTCAGGAGGCTGAGATCTGAGGATCGAGGTTCAAAGCCAGCCCGGGGCAGGAAAAATCTGTGAGTCCATTATCTCTAGTGAACCAGCAAAAAGCTGGAAGTGGAGGTTTGGCTCAAGTAATAGAGTGCCAACCTTGAGTGAAAAAGCTAAGGGAGCATGTACTGAGTTCGATTCCCAGTACTGGCATGTGCATGTGCACAGACACATTAATTAATTAATTAAAAATAGACAAATGGGAGCATGTTGGTTCTATGAAGATAGTCATGCCTCCTTCCTAGTTTTCTGATGCTTAGGGTATGGCTTCAAGCAGTCTTTACCAGCAGGCTCTGGTTCTTCTTCTTCTTTTTTTTCCTTTCTGTCAGTCACGGGGGCTAGACTCTGGGCCTGGGCGCTGTCCCTCAGCTCTTCAGCTCCAAGCTAGTGCCCTACCACAGTCCATTTCCAGCTTTTTTCTGCTTATGTGGTGCTGAGGAATCAAACCTGGGGCCTCACGTATGAGAGACAAGCACTCTACCACTGAGCCATCTTCCCAGCCCTCTGGTCCTTCTAAAAATTCAAAATAGTACTACTGTGAGGCCAGGTAGTACATATCTGTAATCCCAACACCTGGGAAACTGAGGCAGGAGGATTGTGAGTTTGCAGTTAGCCTGAATTACACATAGAGAGATCAGATCCTACCTCCTATCTGACCCACAACATAAACCCTAAAGCAACAACCACAAAAAAAGTACTTACCCAGAGACAGACTCAAGTGTATTCGTAGCCATTTATGATGGTTGATGCAAATGATACCCATTTCTTTCCTTCCTCATAAAAAAATCCCTCTCATGAGGTCCAATATTGTTATTGTCTATGATTCAGGCAGATGTGGAGGTTCAGAGATACAGATCAAAAATAAATGGAGCCAGGTGCCAGTGGCTCATAGGCCTGTCATCCTAGCTACTCAGGAGGCTGAGATCTGAGGGCTGCAGTTCAAAGCCAGCCCAGGCAGGAAAGTCTGTGAGACTCTTTTTCCAATTAGCCAGCAAAAAGCTGGGAGCAGAGCTGTGCCTCAAGTGGCAGAGTGCCATTCTGGAGGGGAAAAAGCCAAGTGAAAGGGTGAGTCTCTCAGTTCAAATCCCGACACACACACCTACACACACACACACACACACACACACACACACACACACCACACCACACGAAAGAAAGAAGAAAGGAAGGAAAAAAAGAATTCAGAGGAAAATGCAATTTAAAAACTCAATGCATACGCTACAAAAACAGGAACATTGAGGGAAGGGGTGGGGTGGGGAGAGATAACCATGTGGAAAGGGGCGATATTGATCAAGTTTCATTATCTTCATATACCGCTTTGTTGAATGGCAACTCTTTTGTACAACTACTTAGGGATAATTTTTTTTTAAAGGAAGGAAAAGAGAAGAGACCAGGAAAGAAAAAGCAAAGCAAAGAGGAAAGGAAAGAAAAACTGAGCCTTGAACCAGTGAATGAAAATGGCTCCTGGAAAATCTGGGTCCCAGGGTGGGTTAGGGGCAATTCTAATGCCAGGAGAGATTCTAGGAATTCCAGACAGGCTCTCTGAGGGAGGCTATTTATCACCCTAGTGACCTCGGACTGGTCATGTGACCCTCATTTGATCCTCATTGGCTACCCATGAGCAAGATTTCTTGGGAAACAAAACTCAAGCTTCCCCTGTACTTCACAGATTTGTAAATCAATTATTCAATAATTTCCCAGCCTAGGGGGGTGGGGGCGGAAGAGATGAGGGGGCCAAGACTATCTCCCCCTTTCTTCTCCATCCTCAAAAAAATGAAACCAAAACAACAACGACTACGACAACAACAAAAATGACCCTTCACCTAGCAATTGTTCTCTAGAGGTAGCTAGGGGTGGGCAATGGAGAGTGGGTGGTCCAGACAGCGGAGGTCAGACGGGGGATAATATTTATCCATCTTATTCTCTTATGGGTCAGACTGCTGCAAACCCAGTCACTGGTGCTTTGGGCTTAGTTGGTGTGTGTGTGTGTGTGTGTTTAAAATGCTCACCAGGGAAAGTCACATGGACCAAATTACCTCTCCAGGTCAGGGCTGTCCCCTCTCTGGGTGGGATTTGAACTTGAACTTCAGAGGTCGGTGTGTGGGATCCGGGTGTCCTGTGAGCCTGTCATACTCCCCATCGCCAGACCTTTTCTGTTAAAAAACTGTTTAAATTACAAACCAGTCATAAAAGGCTCCTATGTAGCTCCCACCGAACAGGTTCTTTAGGGCTATTATGATAATTAAAAACATATGGTGCCGCGCGAGTCAGAAGGAAACGGCAGATGTACAAATTAGGTATTATAGAAGGGTTTTTCTGCTTTTGCCCTTTTAAAAACGTCAAGCCAGAGAAGTTTAAAGAGATAAAATGGCAATTGTGCAGATAGTAGGTAGCGTTTTGGCTTTAGAATCACTAACTATATACCCTCTTTTTTAAAAAAAATTTTTTTTCTTTAAAGACTTAGCAGGAATAAACAATCCTGATATTGGAAAGAAGGGAGAAATGCATGAAGGCTGAGAGTTTAGGAAAAAGAGGCGTTATTTCTCCATTTGGATACCATAATATCTTTAGCTTAAATATATATATATATGCATATATATGCATATATATACATATATATTACTTTGTCCCTCAGACCAGTGGGGGTCATGTTTATTTAATATTGAATTCTATTAAATTGAACTGATGCCAGTAGAGATGAGGATTTCTTTACGTTGAACGTGTGTGTGTGTGTGCGTGTGTGTGTGTGTGTGTGTGCGTGTGTGTGTGTGTGCGTGTGTGTGTGTGTGTGTGCGTGTGTGTGTGTGTGCGCGCGTGTGTGTGTGTGTGTGCGCGCGTGTGTGTGTGTGCGTGTGCATGTGTGCGTAATATGCTAGCCTTCAAGCCACAGCTTCACATCTGGCATTTTGCTCATTCACTGGAGTTAAGAGTCACTCAGACCTTCCTGCCTAGGATGGCTTTGAACTGTGATCCTCCAGATTTCAGTCTTCTCAGTAGTTAGGATGACAGGCATGAGCCACCATGGTCTGGCTCATTAAACTTTTTTATTTGTTAAAAGGCAAAGATGCAAGTATTGATTAGTCTAGAAAGAGTCATTTGTTTTCATTTAAGATATGCCATTGATTTTGAGAAAGTGATAAATACTGCTAATAAAAAAATATTGGGAAGATCTTGATAGTTGCCTATTGATGGCTTTCTGATTCGGGCATTTAGAGCAGGTCAAATTGTGCTGAGTTGGGCAGATTGGAATGGACACCGGTCTGGCAGGTAACATTCTGCTTTGTTCTAACCCATGCTTCAGGCCTTGCCTCTTGCTCTTTTCTTTTCATGCTGGAACTGGAACTTGAACTCAGAGCCTGGGCTATGACCCTTAGCTTTTTTAGTCAAGACTGGTGCTCGACCATTGTAGCCACCTACAGCTTTTTAGTGGTTCATTGACGATCAGAGCCTCATGGCAATTCTTGCCCAAGCTGGCCTCAAACTCCAATCCTCAGATCTCAGACTCTTGAGTAGCTAGGATTATAGGTGAGTGCTGTTAGCACCAGGCTTAACTCTTGCTCTTATGAGAACATCCACATCCTTCCTGAAACAATCCACTCAGAATCAGACTGGCCTCACCCCATTCTGCACTGCATTATTGGGTAAGATTTGGGGGGTAACTAAGTTAAGTAGGGGCCAATTGAGGAACTGATAGGAATATATGGGCAGATTAGAGGCACCACTTAGCCACCCTCAAGTCACCATAATACTGAGCTAACGATAAGTGTTTAAAAGTCTGATGTGTAATTATCAGAATCACCAGTAATGAGTAGAGGCCACATTTGTTCTACTTAGTTTCATGTTGAGATATTGCTTATACATTTTTGAAGATCTTTGTGCAGATAGAAGACACTTTAACCTGGGTCATCATAGCTAAAGGGAAGTTAGATTTCCAGAAAAAACAAAAACAAAACTTTCCTAGCTGGGTGCAGGTGGCTCACGCCTGTCGTCCTAGCGACTCAGGAGGCTGAGATCTAAAGATCATGATTTGAAGCCAGCCAGGGCAGGAAAGTCTGTGAGATTCTTATCATCAATAAAACAAAAAAAAATCTGGAAGTAGAGCTCTGGTAGAAAAGGACTGCCCTTGAGCAGGACAGAGCCCAGGCCTGAATTCAAGCCCCAGGAGCAGCACACATACACACACATTTCTTGAAATGGGCTCCAAGCTCTTCTGACTGAGGGTCTTAGCTGTTCTCTGCTTCTCTCTCATTTATCTTCCCACCTTTGTTCTGAGCCCGTATGGGCTTGAACTGAGGGCCTAGGAGCTGTCCCTTCAGTTTTTACTTTCAAATAGCATCTGCCACTTGAGCCACAGCTCCATTTTTGTGGTGTGTGGGTTTGGTTTGGTTTGGTTTGGTTTTTCTGGGTCATTGGAGATGAGTTTTATAAACTTTTCTGCTTGGGCTGGCTTCTAACCAGATCCTCAGATCTCAGCTTCCTGAGTATCTAGGATTACAGGTGTGAGCCACCAGCCCCTGGCTTGTCCTCTGACTTTCAGATGGTATCAGAAATCTATCTTCCCTCCACATCTTTTCCCTTTGGAAACCTGTGACCTCATTTAGCCTACTTCTCTGGTTTAGGTGTGGTAGTCAGGCAACTCAGAGAACTTAAAATGACATCAAAAGTGGAGGGATTCCTGAATCTTCTATCTACAATGTAGCACACAGCCTAGCTACTGTGTAGAATATTTCCTATTGAGGTGTCTAGGGGCGGGGGAGGGGGGTGAGGAGAGATGTGTTTGTTCCCCAGGAAATTTACGGCAAAGGTTGCAAACACTGGCATCCAACAGAGGGACTAGAGGTTTTAACCATCCCACAAAATGGGCACCAGTGGCTCACCCCTGTAATCCTAGCAAATCAGGAAGCTGAGATCTGAGGATCATAGTTCAAAGTCAACCCAGGCAGGAATGTTCAGGAGACTCTTATCTCCACTGAACCACCAGAAAACCAGAAGTGGCTCAAGTGGTAGAGAGCTTGCCTTGAGCTAGAGTGCTCAGGAACAGCACCCAGGCTCAGAGCTCAAGCCCCACAACCAACAACTCCTCCTACCCCCCCCCAAAAAAACCCCACCCCACAACACACAGACTGCATCTAGAAAGAATGGTAACATGCTTCCAGAGAACCCACTGTACAGGTAGGAAATCCTGGCCTACTTGGGCCTAATTCTTGAGAGTTTCAAGTTAGTCCATCACCCTGATTTCCCCAAGTCATCTCACCTTTGAAAGTTTCAGGCTTTGTAGGGTGTGTCTTGAGGGCCAGAAACTTGTCACAGGAAACTCCAGCAACTTCCTCCTAGCTTAAAAGTAGCACGGAGAAGATGGCAGTTATGCCTTCAGCTGGGAGCCAGCCTTCTTTTTTCCCTCCCTGAGTGATGGCAAGTCTTACCCCAGTATTGTTCAAGTAGGTATTACCACTTTAACTTTTCCTGTGGTAAAATAACACCTTGTCACTCAGCGCAAGTACCAATCACCCAATGAATTAATTATAATAACTACTGTCAAGGGAACAAAAGACTTGTTGCTTTTCTAAGCAGATTTCAGAGCCACTGAGAACCGTGTACAAATGTTCCCATTGGGCAGGTTGAGGGGGGGAAACCAGTCGGAAGCTAATTTGTATCTGTCTGTCTCTTGACTTTTGTTGTTTTACAGGCCTAAGGAATTCCATTAAAAACCGATATTTTAAGCATATCAATAAATATAGCGCTTTTTTGTGTTGGGTGATGTCTTCTCAAAATAAAAAAAAATGGGGGAGGATTTAATAAATTGGTCATAAAAATAGCTTTTGCCATTGATTGTTTCAAACCAGGCCCAGCTGTAGAGACTGCCTGTTGGTTTTAAGTCATGGAGGAAATTATGCCCAATTACCTTTCCAGAAAACACCCTTTCAATTCTAGGAGTCATCAAAATACATCCTGGGAACAAATGGTCAGTTGCCCCCTGAAAGTACAAGTGGGTTCACGCTGGGCCCACGGAGAACTAACTGCCTCTGTGTTAGTGGTCCCAGGATTGTTTGTAGTCCTAACAATGCCTAACAATGTATATGTGCATATGTATGTGTATATACACATATACATATGCATTTATGCATATAAATATGTATACAATGCCTAACAATGTATATGTGCATATGTATGTGTATATACACATATACATATGCATTTATGCATATAAATATGTATACATGTGCATATACCTATGTATACATGCATGTTTACACATATGCATGTATATATATATGAATATGCATACATATACATTTATATATGTATAAGTATATATGTATATGCATATATGTGTACACATATATACACATACACATGTTTATATATACATGTATGCCTGCATATGTATAGATTTATACATATACATATTTGCATATACACACATAAATACACATGTATTTATATATATGTGTGTATATATATATATATATTTAGTTCTAGTGCTTTTACACCATAGCAGACTTCCTTCTTTAGAAGTCCTGTAGGCAGTCTTCTAAAAGAAAAAAAAAAGCCAGACCTCAGTGGTGCATACCTGTAATCCTAGCTACTCTGGAAACTGAGATCTGAAGATCATGGTCAGAAGCCTGCCTGGGTAACAAAGTGAAACTCTTATTTCCAATAAACTACCCCAAATAATAACTAGAAGTGGAGCTGTAGCTCAAGTAGTAGAGGGCTAGCACTGAGCAAAAGACACTAAGTCCCAGGGACTTAATGAACCGATTGAGGGAGGGATCCAGTTCCAGCTGGGCCCCCAGCCAGGTTGTTTTTGAGTGGAGAGGTCTCTGGAGGTTGAGAGTAATCAAACATCTAACTTTGAGGTCTGTTCTGGGTTTTGAAGAGATCAGGCTGAAAATCGGCCCTGCATGGTATACATCTCTGTAATAGCTACTCAGAAGTCTGAGATCTGAGGATTGCAGTTCAAAGCCAGCCCAGGCAGAAATGTCTGGGAGACTCTTATCTCATATTAACTAATAAAAAAGTTAGAAGTGGAGGCGGGGTTTGAGTAGTAGAGTGTCAGCCTTGAGCAAAAAAGCCAAGAAAGAGAGGCCCTGAGTTCAAGCCCCAGTACAGAGAGAGAGAGAGAGAGAGAGAGAGAGAGAGAGAGAGATCCAGATGGCCCAAACTCTTTTTAGTAAGGATCATGGAAGATCATAAAGCACCTTGAGATTTTTGTTCGGTTGAACATGGAGAAGGAAAGGCCTTGCTCTACTCTACACCACCTTATTATTTTATTTATTTATTTATTATTTATTTATTTATTTTGTCGGTCGTGGGGCTTGAACTCTGGGCTTGGGCGCTGTCCCTGCACTCTTCAGCTCAAGGCGAGCGCTCTACTGCTTGAGCCACAACGCCACTTCCGGTTTTCTAGTGGTTCATTGGAGATAAGAGTCTCATACTTTCCTGCCCAGGCTGGCTTTGAACTGCGATCCTCAGATCTCAGCCTCCTGAGTAGCTAGCTAGGATTACAGGCGTGAGCCACCAGTGCCCTGCTTCTACACCATCTTATTGATGCTGGCCTGCTGCTTCTCTCAGTTTTTTATTATTATTATTTTTATTATTATCTGTAATCAGTTGTACAGAGGGGTTTTGATTCAACATCTGAGTTTATGAGTACCATGTCACCCCTTCCATCAATCTCCCCCATCTCTCCCAACCCCATCCATCCCCTCAAATTACCTAGATTCATTTCTCACCTGTGTACATTGAATATGATGATTGCATTCTCCCATCCTTCCTCTCTCTTATGCTCTGCCCTTTTCCCTATCCTGTCCTCCATGGCCGGATGACTGTGACTCCAATCTTTGGCTTCTCCCCAGAGGCCCAGGACCCTCCCATAGCTACTTATCCCAGACTCCCCCCCTCAGCATCTTGGATGCCCTACCAGGCAGCCAGCTTTATGTAAGCTCACTGGAGTAGAAATGATAACCATCATGACGTAACCGACCGGCAGATAGAAGGAAGGTCAGTAGAGAGCATGAGAGGACTTAGCCTGGGTTGTGAGACAGGGATGAGGCTGGGAACAGTCTACGTGGCTATTACTCTGACTTTCTGGGGGTAGCCACAGGCAGCTAGCTTCTCCTTCGTTGTGGGTTCATGTCTCAGCTAGGGTGGTGTTCCTATGGCCTGTGAAAGCAACATTGGGACAAGTGTTATTCCAATGTGAAGCAGGCTTCTGTGTGGAATGCAGCCTTAGCTCTAAGGAGCTCTGGCCTCAGATACATGTGGTTATCTTTACCTAGAACTTGCATTAAAAAACAACAACAACAACAAATATTGGCCTGGCGCCAGTGGCTCACACCTATAATCCTAGCTACTCAGGAGGCTGAGATCTGAGGATTGCAGTTCAAAGCCAGCCAGGCAGGAAAGTCTGTGAGACTCTTATTTCCAATAAATCAATCAGAAAGCTGGAGTGGCACTGTGGATCCAGTGGTATAGTGCTAGCCTTGAGCTGAAGAGCTGAGGGACAGCACCCAGGCCCATGACCAAAAAAAAAGGGGGGGGGCTGGGAAGGTGGCTCAGTGGTAGAGCGCTTGCCTTGCATGCCTGAGGCCCTGGGTTTGATTCCTCAGCAGCACATAAGCAAAAAGAAAAAAACTGGAAGTGGCGCTGTGGCTCAAGTGGTAAAGCGCTAGCCTTGAGCTGAAGAGCTGAGGGACAGCGCCCAGGCCCAGAGTTCAGGCCCCACGACCGGACCCAAAAAAAAAATCCAACTATTGTAAGGATCTCATCTTTGGAAAAAAATCAAAATACTATGAAGAGCCTATCTCTGGGGGAAAAAAGTTAATAGATTGCACAGCTGGGATTAGAAACGCTACAACTATTGGTCATCCTTAGGTTCCACATCCCAAGTCTTAAGAGCAAGCCTGGAAATGGAAACACAGAAGAAGGGGTAAGAGATATGGGGGGAAAAAGAAGTAGAAGAAGGTGAGGTGCCATGTTTTATGCCTGTCATTCTAACCACTCACAAGGCTGAGATCTGAGGGTCACGGTTTGAAGCCAGCCCAGATAAGAAAAGCCCATGAAACTCTCATCTCCAATGAACCAACAAAAAGCCAGAAGTGGAGCTGTGGATCAAGGAGTAGAGCACCAGCTTGAGCAACAGAGCTCAAGAACAGTGGGTTCAAGCCCCAGTACAAACAAAACAAAACAAATAAATGCATGGGACATCTGTAGCCTTCATGATCTTGAGACTACCCCCTCCCTTCACTCATCCTGCATGCACTCAATCTGCATTTTCTCATTCTTCCCCAGACTTTGCATTTCATTTGAGTTTATGAGTAGAACCAGGTTATCTCATTCATTTTGACAAGATAAAATTTCCAGAGAAAATGGTGTGGTTTTCTTTTTATCTAGTGTCCAGGAAAGGCAGGGCTAGGTGTCCGGGTGTTTTGGTAAAATGCATGGCTAAGTACCCAGGTCTCCTGAGTCCTTGTACTAGGCTAGTTTTGGTTGCCCAGCCTCTCTCTGCTAATTCTGGAATCCTATTGGCTGCCTCTAAGTCTTCAGACACACTCTAGGATGGCAGAATCCAAGACCTATGCATACTTTTTGTGCCTTTCTTTGTACATTAATCACAGCCATGGGGGAAAGGTTGTGACTCAAAGAACTGGTCAACATGATCTTGGAAACACAACATGAAGAGGTAGCTTGGCCACAGTCTTCCTTGGAGAAAGGTCAATGATGTCTCACTATTGACTGCTGCCTAGATCTGTCTGTGACCTTGACCTTTCACCTCATGTGGACCCTGGCCACTCCCAAGTAGGCATACACCTTCCTACAGGGTTTACAAGATGGTAGACGCTACCACCCTTAGGTTCTGGGCAGGTCATTTTCAAGACTAGCAATGTAATTCTCTGTTCAGGACCTCTGTTTCTGTCTGGGAGAATTGCTTTGAAATGAATAGCTATTTCGGGATGATTTTTTTAGTGGTATTTTTTTTCTCTCCCATCTGCTTGTGTTATTTGTAGCCCATGCATTCTGCCATCCATGGAAAGCAAGAAGTAGCTCATCTTTCTTATTAGCTTAGAGTAGTATCTGTTTTCTCAAAATGAGAAGCAAAATGAGAAACTATAAGAACCTCAAGTACCTACCTGCTCTCAAATTGAGAAGGAGTGGGTATTTTGATTCTTCTAGAACAATTTGTAGTGTTTTTTTTTCCCATGCATGAGGCTTAGTTCAGAAATGTGAACAAAGATGAGGGTAAGACAGCCTTTGAAGAAAGGGGCCTCTAAGTAGATTCTTCTGTAAATAGCTATGCAGTGTGCCACTCCCAAACCAATTACCTGCCATGGCTAAACTCGCCTTACCTTGATGAGGGTGTCCCCCGGATACCTCCAGAGAAAGTGCAGAAGTTACCAAAGTTGGCCAAAATACCAGTGGCCTGTTAACACCTTTGATACTTACCAAGGCCAAGCCCCCAAATGGGGGCTGGCATAAAGGGAGAACTCAGGCAGAAAGTTATTAGGTGGGCTTCCCTAGTTCAGTTTCAAGCAGAGCTCTTCTGGGTTTCCAAAATGGCCTCAGAGATGGGAGGTGAGTGAGCTTGAAGCTTTCATGGTACCATATTGGAAAGAGTTCATGGTAGGTGAGCCTACAGGATAGCAGTGGAACAGACTATATATGTATACATACATTCTATTATCTAGACATTATATATGTATGGTATGATAAAATTCATCCCAGTGGAAAATGTGCAGCTATAATTCTATATACTACACACGGATATATTTATACCATAAAACGAAGGAGAACTGTGCGTGAGCTGGTCTTGGGGATTCAACTCAGGGCCTGGGCACTCACTGTTCCTAAGCTTTTGTACTCAAGGCTAGGGTGCTATCACTTTGAACCACAGCTCTCTTCCTGACTTGTTGATCGTTAACGGGAGATAAGAGTCTCATGGACTTTCCTGCCTGGGCTAGCGTTGGACCACAATCCTCAGATCTCAGCCTCCTGAGTAGCTAGGATGACAGGCACACGCCCTCATCATTTTAGAACTCTGAGTGATGCCTAACCAGGGGTCCTGGCTCCTTTGACAATGAATCCTATAACTCTTGCAGCAATTTTGACTCTGCTTATGAGACACAATGCCTTTGGCTAGTGGGGGTGAAATGCAGAGATGATCTGGGCTGGGATGGCTGTGAGGTAGAGGGCCAAGGGTTGGGAAGGGGTGAGGCCTGGCAGGGGCCATGGCAGCTGCTTTGGGGTGGTATGGAGATGGGTCCAGTGGCCTGCAATAGGACATTGTCCTTTGAGCCGACTCTGCAACCCATGAGGCTCAGGGTCAATGATGCCCTCTGTCATCTCCCATCCTCTGTGTCCACCAACATCCCAGGCCTGGACTCCTTCTCCCACCCTAGCCCTGGCCTCCGCCTATGTCCAGCCTGGGCTCATTGTTGACTTAAGTCGCTCCTTGACTCACTTTCCTTTGTTCATTCATTTTTTCCCTTTCTTCCTTTCCTTTCCTTCCCTCCTTTTCTCTTTCCCTTTTCTTTCCCTCTCTCCCTCCCTTCCTTCTTTCTCCCCTTCCTTTGCCCCCCCATTTCCCTCCTTTCCCTTTTCACCTTCTCCTCCCTCCATCCTTCCTTCCCTTCCTCCCTCCCTCCCTCCTTCCTTTCTCCTTCCTTCCTTTCTTCCTTCCTTCCTTCCTTCTTTCCTTCCATCCTCCCTTTTTCTTCCTTCTCTCCTTTCCTCCTCTCCTTCCTTCCTTCCCTCCCTCTTCTCTTCTCTTCTCTTCTCTTCTCTTCTTTCTCTTCTTTTCTCTTCTCTTTCTGCTGTTACTGAGGCTTAAGGGCCCCATGCCCAGGGCTGTCACTGTACTGTTTAAGCATGCCTATAGTCAGGCATTTTACTGGTTACTTGGAGATGGAGTTCATTAGAGGTGGCTGACTGGACAGGCAGACTTTTCTCCTTAGACTGGCTTAAAACTGGGATCCCGAAGGTCACAGCTTCCCAAGTAGCTGGGATTACAGGCATGAGCTACCATGCTTGGCTCTTGGCCTTCTTTCTCCCACCTCCTCTCCCATCTTCTGTGGTTGCAGATAGCTATTTGCCTGTTGCTAATGTGTAAGATCTACCCACGACAGTGTCCACGCTGGCTGTTCTCAAAGCGGATCCTCTACAACCAGGTTCTGTTCAGAGAGGTGGAGATCTATGACTCTGTCACCATCCACACTCCCACCCTGCCTCCTTCTGTGGTTCACCGTGTAGATTCATGCAGTGGTAGGGGCTGGCCACACAAGAAAGCCTGGAGTGATGGCTTCCCACAAAGCCACCTGGCCCAGTGAGTACTGGACAATGCTTGTTCTGGACAATGCTCTGAGATGAATGGTCAAGATGAGAGGGCCTGGCTCTTGGTGGAATGGAGTGGCTCTTTACAAAAGTCCATGCCAAGCACTGGTGGCTCACACCTCTCATTCTAGCTGCTCAGGAGGCTGAGAGCTGAGGATCATGGTTCCAAGCCAGCCAGGGCAGAAAGTCCATGAGACTCTTATTTCTTATAAGCCACTTTAAATACAAAGTTGTAAGTGGAACCGTGGCTCAAGTGGTCAAGTGCTAGCTGTGAGCAAAAATGCTCAGGGACTGCGCCCAGGCGCTGAGTTCAAGCCCCAGGATGGACACAGACACACAGACACAAAAGCCCACGTTAATCTGTGTCTCAGTTTCCCTGGTCTCCTGTTCTTCAAAATCTGTACTTGAGAGACATTTTCTATAGCCTGCTTGGTTCTTCTTGGGATTCCAAGTGTGTTGTCTTTCCCTAACTACTTTGAAAGGTGTCACAAAAAAAAAAACTACCTGAATAAGAAATGAAAAGTCAAACCATCAGTTTCTTCAGTGTTTACTTATTGTTTTTTCTTTTAAATTTCTCCTTGATTTCAAGACCTCATCAATTCCAATCTTACAGTGTACAAAAGCTTAAAAAAAATTAAATGGGGTGAGTAAGGAATGTGTGTAAAAGGAGGGTTTGTAGCCTGAATTTCCTTTTCAGCAAAGGCCTTGTATGCCAACTTTTAGTCTGAATTACATATGTACAGCTGACTTATAAGCCCTTAGAAAACAGAATTTATCATGAAAATAGTGACATTCCCTACCCAGCCTGGTGTTCTTGGGGGCTGCAGTAATAAACTGTACAGAGAAAGTAGATCATTAGTTAGTTATAAACAAAGGACATTGGTAGTAAATTAGAGAAAGTATTGCGGTAGTTTTGTCGGTATTTATGACACTAAAATATGCAGCTACATTTTATTCCTTGAGATAGTATTTAAGTATGGGCAGACTTCAAGCACGTTTTCTTTTTTAAGATATTGGCCAGGGTGCTGCTTCTTCTTCTTTTTTTTTAAAAAGCATTGGCCACTCTTGATCTTCTGTAGTTTTATTCTTGATATTTTTCTCCCCCTCTCCGTTGCTCATTAGAAAAATGTTAAAAATCCATTTTGGTCTGATTAATAATAAAGCGGATCACATGTAACCTAATTTTCATTCAGTGAGGCCCGTGTCTGTAGAGTCATATACAAAGTGACCTTTGAATCGCCAGTGGACTCATAAAGTACAATAAGCACCATTGTCCTGTCAAAAATTGAAGATGTTTTACATCATTACAAAATTTAATGTTCCGTCTTTACAAATGCACTCCTTTTCAAAGGCCACATTCCAATTGAAGCTCATTAAAATCAGACTCAAGTTTTCTGTGGTGGCGATGAGAGTTTCACAGGCAATGGGAAGAAAATGAATCACTCTTTTTTCTTTAAAAAAAAAAAAAGAAAAAGAAAAACAGATATGGTTACATATTAGTTTTGAAAGGTAACAGGGAGGGGAGAAGCTCTGCCGCTAGCCACAGTTAGGCTTTTGTGTAGATAAATCAAATAATGGTACCTCCTTACTCCCAACTACTTTCCCTTTTACATATCCTCCCCTACCCCTGAATTCTATTTACTTATGAGTAAATCATCTCTCTAAATAAAATTGTTTCTATAAAGTACAGAGGTGGAATCCAAAGAAGATTTTTTTAAGTGAAAAGGTAAAAAAAAAAAGTCATCTCCACAATTTCCAGAGCTAAACAATGCTCTTTTGATTTAGAGACGATATATTTCAGCAATCCAGTCACTTTTGTGTTTCAGGGAGAGGCTGGCCAGTAAAAAGCTACCTTGTTTCCAAAACTAGGGAGGCTTTAAAAAAAACAAAAGTTATTTACGTTTTGTTTGTGCTGGTGTTGGGGCCTGAGTTCTGTCCCATAGCTTTTACTGCTCAAGGTTGGTACCCTACCACTTGAGTCATACCTTCACTTCTGGCTTTTGGGTAGCTCATTGGAGAGAAGAGTTTCATGGACTTTTCTACCATGGCTGGCTTTGAACAGTAATCCTGAGATCTCAGTCTCCTGAGCAGATGGGATTACAGGTGTGCGCCACCAGTGGCCTAGCTCTTGGTAAGTTTTAAGGCCTTTCTAAGACTGAGTTAGATCTTCCATAATCATTTCTCTCAACCAGAGAGGAGATGAGATTTAAAAACTTACAGTTCAGCATTATGTCCAAGTCCAGTCAATATGAATATTACCTGCCTGTCCTGGTCTGACTGGTTGGAAGAGATTTGGGTGGGTAAGCAAGCTACTTTGATGTTCCACAAAGGAAAGAGATGAAATGGAGCCCCATAATATTGGTCACAGCATGGGGTGATTGTCAAGAACCCCTCTTCCATGCCTCAAAGTCCACAGGGCTTCATTTGTTCCTTAGCTAAACCTCTCAGAGAGGAAATTCAGAACCAAGTACACAAACACAAACACAGCTGGACAAATAACTGGTAAGGGCTGGGGCCCTGACTGGCTTGGTGTTCATGAAGATCTGAGCTCCATCCCCAATACTGAAAATGGTAATATGGGCTGGGAAGGTGGCTCAGTGGTAGAGCGCTTGCCTTGCATGCATGAGGCCCTGGGTTCAATTCCTCAGCACCACATAAACAAAAAGAAAAAAACTGGAAGTGGCGCTGTGGCTCAAGTGATAGAGCGCTAGTCTTGAGCTGAAGAGCTGAGGGACAGCGCCCAGGCCAAGAATTCAGGCCCCACAACTGGACCCCCCCCCAAAAAAAGAAAAAGAAAAAATAGTAATAGTAATAATAATCAGAAAAAGAAAATTTCAAAACCCACCAGGAGCTAGGTGCCGATGGCTCATGCCTGTCATACTAACTACTCAGGAAGCTGAGATCTGCAGATTACAGTTCAAAGTTAACCCAGGCAGGAAAGTCCGTGAGACTCTTATCGCCAATAAATTACCCACCTAAAAAAATCCAGAAATGGAGCTGTGGCTCAAAGGGCAGAGTGCTAGCCTTGAGCAAAAGAAGGTCAGGGACAGCACCCAAGCCCTGAGTTCAAGCCCCAGAACCAGAAAAAAGAAAACAAACGAAACTCCCCAAAAACAGACATCATAAAGCTTTCTGCCTTCTTTTGGAGTTTGCAAGCTATCATTTTCAATATTGAATTTCATCTTTAGGGAAAAAAAAAAACCCTCTCCTGACTAGCCACCTTCAGAGAACACTCATAAACAGGGACATTTTATTTGCAATCCCCTTTTAGAGGAAGCAATTGTGCCTTCAGGAGATCGATTATATTTTTTAACACAGTCAGCCTGCTTTTTTTTGTCTACCTGTAAACATAGCGTGTGGATGAAGAATATTGGGTAGTATTTAATATGCAGTATTGCAGTCCAAGGAGCTTTTGTCAGCATTATATAATAATCTATGATCAAAACAGTAAAACTTGTCAAGTCCTCTAGTTACTTGCTTTCTAACTCTACCACTGAAACTCATTTAAAAGTAAATGAAAGTCAAGAGGATGAGATTCAATTAAAACTAATTTAAAGTACGGGCCAAAAAAAAAAAACAATTCACAATGATTTCAGTGAGTATAGTTATTACCCATGTATCTTATCATATGAGGGACTCTTGAATATCAATTGAAAAACACTGAATAATTCCAGGAGACATTGTGTGCAAATAATAGGACCCCTCTGTATACATCTTGTGTAAATGGGTGGTTTCAGTCTTTTGTGTTTGGTGTGATTTGATTTGATTTGGTTTGGTGATGCTGGGAATGATCAAACCCACACAGTCATACCAGAAAAGCATCCTTCCATTGAGTTACATAGCCAGCTCTTGGTTTTTATGTTTTGTGCCACTACTGGGGCTTGAACTTGGGGCCTCACATTCTTGCTTGGATTCTTTATTCAAGATTGGTACTCTACCACTGGAGATACACCTCCACTTCCAGCATTAAGCTGGTTAATTACAAACAAGAGACTTAAGGACTTTCCTATCTGAGCTTGCTTTAAACCACAGTCCTCAGAGCTCAGCCTCTCAAATAGCTAGAATTACAGGTGTGGACCACCTGTGCCTGGCTAGGATTTGCTTTTTGTTATTGTTGTTGCTTTAGTGTTTGTTTTGAGACAAGGTCTTACTATATGATTGCATAGCTCAGGCTGGACTTGAATTCATGATCCTCTTGTCTCAGCCTCTGAGCACTGGGATTAAAGAGGTATAAATCCAGAGAGAAGACTTGAATGGAGTAAGATAAATTCTCCTTTCTAGATCCTCAGTCACTTCTATCATTCCTACTTTTCTAGACAGAGGCCTAGCAGAAATCCAATTAAAATGTCTCCACCCCCCTCCCCTTCCTCTGCCCAATTCCTGAGCGTGCCTGAGATTTCGTGGAGAGCAGGATCTCAGCAGAGAAATTAACTTCAATAATCTATGGATTACAAGACGTATCCAACCTTCAAAGCAGCCCAATGTTAGATCTAGTCTCTGAAGGGTTTAAATGACTTTAATAGTTAGTAACAAGTAAGGGGATGCAAGCTTTCCCCAAACAAATCAAGTGTTGCTCTCTCTTCTCCTTTTTCTTTCTTTTTTTCTGGTTTAATTTTATCTTATTTTGTATTTTTTAAAATTTGATTTCATTTCTTTTCTCTTTTGTTCTCCTATTTTTAAAGCCTCTGGATTAGGGTAAGCACAGTATAAGTAGTTCTTTAGGGGTTCACCCTATGAGGGGTGTCTCATTTGAGTTTTCTGGCCCAGAGATAAACTTAAAATCATAGGAAAGACCTTGTCAGACTGTCCTGTGTTTACTCTTTCTTCTCTCTCTTTCCTTCTTTCTTTCTCTCCTTGCTTGCTTCCTTCCTTCCTTTCTTTCTTTTTTCTTTCCCTCCCTCCCTCCCTCCCTCCCCCTCTCTCTTTCTCTCTTTCCTGTCTTCCTTCTTTCCTTCCTTCTTCCTTCCTTCCTTCCTTTTTCTTTCTTTCTTTCTTTGCTCAAGGCCTGGGCATTGTCCTTGAGCTTTTATGCTCAAGGCTACTTAGTGCTCTACCATTTGAGCCACAACTCCACTTCTGGCTTTTTGTTGTTGTTTAGTAGTTAATTGGAGATAAGAGTTTCAAGGACTTTCCTTTCTGGGCTGGCCTCAGATCTCAGCCTCCTGAGTAGCTAGGATGACAGGCACCTGGCTGGACTTAGACTTTTATTGTCAGTGGATCTATTGATCTTCAGCCTGGTCTCCTATAGATGTCACTCCTTGAGCGAATTATCCAGGTTATGTTTTTGGTGGCAGCATTCCTGGGGAAGGAGAACTGATTTACCAAGAGGAGTGGCTGATGACGACATGCATGCTTCGCTAACCAAGACAAGACTGGATCCAATACTCTTGCAGATGCTTTCAGACCTGCTTGGTCCCCATCAACTTTACAGCCTGAAGCAGTGCTCACCCTGAGGCTCATTGGGTTAAGTTGGAGTGGCTTCTGTAATTGGCATGTTAGAAAGACTCCTTACTGATGATCGATAGCTCTCTGTTGTCATCCTAGCATCTCAGGAGGCTGAGAGCTGAGGATTGAAGTTCAAAGCCAGCTGTGGCATGAAAAGTCTATGAAAAAAATCATCTCCAATTTACCAGCCAAAAGCCAGAAGCAGAGCTGTGGCTCAAGGAGTAGAGCACCAGCCTTGAGTGAAAAAGCTCAGGGACAGTGCTGAAGCACTGAGATTAAGCCCTATTACTGGCACATACACACAAAGCAACACATGTCTCTGTTCACGAACTTAATGCACTTGGTACATGCTCTTTCCAAGTGTGGCACGCTACACCCCTCTGTAGGAGCTGATTGGCTCTCCGAGGTCCTGCCTGCATTCGATAGCATCATGTAGCTTTCCTGTAAGCTGGGCGGGCCTTACATTGCAGATGTACCTGTTAGGTGGGAGGTCAAGGCTTGGGAACTGACTTATTTGAACTCAGTGTGTGTGTGTGTGTGTGTGTGTGTGTGTGTGTGTGCGTGCTCGCACGCCAGTTCTGGGGCACAGCTTCACTTCTGGCTTTTTGCTGGGCCTGCACACTGTCTCTGAGCTTTTTATTTGTTTCTCTCTCAAGGTTAGCACTCTTATCACCTGAGCCACAGATCTACCTCTGGCTTTCTGATGGCTCATTAGGGATAAGAGTCTCATAGACTTTCCAGCCCAGGCTGGCTTCAAATCGAGATCCTCAGATCTCAGCCTGCCAAGCAGCTAGGGTGACAGGCATGAGCCACGGACACGGGCTATGGTCCTGATCTTTAACTGTCCTGCACCTCAGTCCATTCTGGCAGGCCGATGAAGCAGGAAGGTGAGGTTTGATCTGTGAGTGTGGGTTTCATTGCCGCTGAGTCTTGCCAGGTGCATCCTGGGTAAAGACTCTCTCCAGAGACTATTGCAAGTCAAGACTCTCAGGAGAGGCTTGTAACTTGGCATAGCAGTCACTAAGAGGGCCATAACGTTCCTCGGCTAGTTGTTGCTGCCACATTTGAGGAAGAAATCATAGAATGGAAATTGTCCAAAGGAGAAAAATGGAAGGGTGCAAAGTGTGGGGTCATCTGAGATGCCAGTTTTGCCATCTAGGGTCCATGTTAACTCTGAGGACTGAACAGTGGCTTTAGGTGCCATGAGAACATCGCAGAAATGCCTCCCCTTTCCTACCAAGTTTCTTTTTCCTATTTTCTTCTGATCTTTATGATTTAAACGAAAAGAAAACATCAGTCCAGGTGGCTCTGCCTTTTCTGCCTCTCCAACATTTGCTAATCACAGTGTTTAACCCAGAGGGAGAAGGTCTTAGGCCCAGAGCCTTTCAGGCAGTTGCTTCTGGCTGGAATCTAATAACAGCTCTCCTATTTTCATTGTTTCATTGGTGAGACTATTTCCTAATTATGTCAAGGAGTACAGGCTTTCCACTTACGGGTCTGATATAAAGATTTCTTTCAGAGTGAATTTATTTAAAAAGCAGGAAAAATATAAAGCTATTAAAAAAAGACAGCCAGGCTCTGGTGGCTCCTAGCTACTCAGGAGGCTGAGATCTGAGGATCAGGGTTTTGCAGCCAGCCCCAGGACATGAAAAGTCCAGGAGACTTTTATCTCTAATTCACCAGCCAAAGCCCAACGAGGAGGTTGTGGCTCAAGTGGTAAAGTGCCAACCTTGAGCCAAACAAACAAACAAAAAAACTAAAGGACAGTAGGAAGCCCTGAGTTCTAAAGCAAATTAGAAAATGGATCAGAGAGGGGAAGGCAAAGACAATGGATTAGAATTCAGGCCAGAAGCAGAGAGTCCTGGAGGGAAAATGGTCCTCCCTCTCACAGGCCGATGGTCATGTTTGAGATATCAGTGAATGTTCTCATTTCCTACCCTTGGGGAAGTCACTGAAACCCCTCTTCTGTGTCCCCCTCAGACACCGAGATCGATGATTCCACCGTCCTTTCCATCTGAGTCAGTTACCCTTCCAGGATGACTTCAGAAGGGAGTATGATCTGGGGGGCTTTCGATCACAATCTATCATTTGACCAAAGCCTATACTTTGATCAAAACAGACCAGACACACATCCCACAGAGAGGAGGGGTTCCGCCCTTGGGAATGTCTTTTCATCCATAAGTAGGTGGCCTTGGGAAATAACACTCAGCAAAGTTTTGTGTTCACTTGCTGAACAGCCATGGTTGCATTTCTCCGGCACTTCTGCAAGCATTTGAATATTTATACATTTAAGTATTTATTTTCCTATTAAAATTAAAGCTCTATTGTCTTGCAACTAACCTGCCTTGTTCTGCCACTCCAAAACAAAACCTTCTCCGATACGATAACCTTTATTTATAGATGGCAATAAGCATATTTAGCAATATTATTATTCATGACCCTTGCACTAAATATCATAATCAGAATACAGATGTGCAGGTTAATTTCCATGCACAAGTCACTAAGCATCAAATTCTTGTGGAGCAAAAAATAGCATGCTTTTGGGGGCAAATTATCCATTGGTGGTGCACGAAGATATTGGAATCTTTAAGTAGTAGAAGATAGAGAGGTGATTTAAACCAAAAAGTGTACAATGTCCTGAGAATTCTGTGTGATTTTTTTCCTCCCCATTTATTTTCTTTTGACAACTTACTTTATCGCTTTCTCTGCTGAACCCACTTTTAGAATTTGAAAGGAAAATGAGTCAGACAGGTGGAAGTCTGGATGTAAAGGATGGCTGAATGAGTCGACTCATCCTCTGAATATTTTCTTTACCTTGTTAGACTACAGATGTGAAATTTTAGATAAGCCACACGCTTACGCTCAGCTTACTAATTGACTAAACAAGACGTGGTCACACTTTCCACACCATTCCATAATGGATTTTCATGTTTGTGAGTCCTAACTGGCTGTGGAAATGGAAAGCAAATGTCTCATAATCACAAATATCTTCTGGGTTTATTGTGTGTGTGTGTGTATGTGTGTGTGTGTTTTGCAAAACCCCAATGATTAAATCAACTTTACCCCTCATTTGCCAGCAAGTGTATGCTTCTAGAAGAATGAGAAATGATCCGGTAATGGACATATCTGTTGTGTTACTGTTTAGCAAATTCTTATAAGTGATTGCTAGATATAACACATTTCTCAGTTAGGTGTTACATGAATAATTGGTATATTAAAGAAAGTGTGAAATAAACAGGTAGAAAGCTGGAAATGCGTTTATTATTTGTTGAGGTTACCCACATTGATACCGTTTAGAAGCTGTCGTCAGGTTCAGCATGATCTTCCTGTATTTGGAGCTGAGCCCTTCATTAAAACTGGAATAAAAAAAAAATCTCCCATGCAAGTAAGCACTCTTGAGTATTCATAGCTGCATCCCATCAAATCAGAGAGAAGATGCTGTTTGAAAACCCAGTTACTAGGACTTGTGGCTCATACCTGTAAGCCTAGCTACTCAGGAAGCTGAGATCTGAGGATCCCAGTTTGAAGCTAGCTGCGGGCAGAAAAGTCCTTGAGACATGACCAGTGAACCACCAAAAAGCCAGAAGTGGAGGTATGGCTCAAGTAGTAGAACTTTAGCCTTGAACAAAAAAGGGAAGGAGCAGTACCCAGGTCCTAACTAAATTCAATCCCTCAATACTGGTATAAACAAAAGCCATACTCTGAATCTGCCCAGGTATACCTACAGCCTTCCAGGTGAGGCCACCTGGAATCTAGCTACAGAGTTTTCCAAATAAGTCACAGGGATGCCTTTACTCCATCTCTTCCTTTTCAATTCCTGTTGAGTTTTTTCCTCATGTCAATCCAATCTCAGACACCTCCAGCTGCCCCTCAATCTTTCCTTCCTTCCATCTTCCCTCCTCCCTCCCTTCCTCCCTCTCTTCCTTCCTTCCTTCCTTCCCCTCTGTGTTAGTACTGGGGTTTGAACTCAGGAGTCACTAAGTCCACTGAGCCTTAGCTTTTTCACTCTATGTTGGCACTCTACCACTTGAACCACAGGTCCACTTCCATTTTTGAGATAGTTCATTGTAGATGAGTCTTATAGACTTTCCTTCCCAGGCTGGGCTTCGAACCACAATCCTCAGATCTCAGCCTCTTGAGTAACTAGGATGACAATTATCAGCCACTGGTACACAGATTCCCTGGGGTAGAGTTCAGAGACTCTCCCTGTAGTCTTGGGGGGAGCAAGGAAGGATAATGGTGCTGATTCTAGGTGAGGCCCTCTGGTTAAACCACTGGATGCTGCAGAGGAGAAGAGACTGGGGCAGCTCTCTGTCTCTGGTATGGATGGCTCTGAAAGTTCTGCGGAACATGCTGGCCAGCATTCCACACGCTCAGTTCTCACCAATGGCTTCCATCTTTTGAAACGGAGCATTTCCTCTTTTACATATAAAAAAAAAAAAAAGGTAGGCAGCGTGTGCCAGCCCAGTGGTGACGCTTTGGGAAAGCAAAATCCTTCTAGTGTTTGGCTGTGATCCTCCCTGGCAAGGCTGGCAGGCAACGGCGGCGTTCTGCTGTTCTTTGTTTTCGCCATTCCTCTTGCCTCCCTACTGGCAGCTTGAGAGTTCTAGAAAGAGAAAAAGGCTATTGGTGCCCCCCACCCCCACTCATCTACTCAGCTGGTAAATGGCCTTCAAGATCGCCAGTTTAGATCCTTGGACTAGAGACCTGAGGTCTGCCAATCTGGTTGTCCCTTGGAGAATTTGAAAGGAATAAGATAATTAAGTAGGGAACTTTCTAAGTGAGAGCCACATAGAATTTGACAAGAAGGAAATGAAGGAGGAAAAAGAAAATAAAATGTGGAAAGGGGGAAAGGTGGAAAAAAAGGAAGGAAAAGAGATGGAGGGAGGAGGAAGAGAAAGAGAAGAAAGAGAAAGAGAAGGAGGAGAAAGAAGAGAAGGGGAGAGAAAGGAGGAAGAAGGAAAAAAGGAGGAAAAAGGAAGATGGGGAGAAGGAAAGGGAAGAAGGAGAATGAGGAGGGGAAAAGGGTAGAGGGAGAAGAAGAGGAGAAGGAAGAGAAACACGGAAGAAGGGGGAAAGAAGAAAAAGAGGAGAAAGAAGGAAGAGGAGGGGGAGGAAAAGAGGATGGAGAAGGAAAAGCAGAAGATGAGAAAAGGAAGAAAGGAGAGGAAAAGATAAAGAGGAACAGGGAAAGGTGAAGAAAGGAAGAGAGGGAGAGGAATAAGGAGAAAAGAGAAAGAAAAAAATGAGGAGAGGGAGGAAGAGAGGAGAAGATGGAAGAAGGAAAAAGACAGAAAAGAAGGAAAAGAAAAGAAAAGGAGATGAAGGGGTAAAAGGAAGAGGGAGGAAGAAGCAGGAAGAGGAGGAGGAAGGGATAAAAGAAGTTAGACTTAACTGTATCAAAGGTCTTTGGACAGAAGCCATTCATGGCCTGGCCTCTGTCCCCTCGCCTCAGTGTCAGCCTTCTATCCTTACCAGAAAAATCTGTGCCACAGCTAGGGTAATGCTACATTGCCCTGAAAATACAAATCAGAGATTGTTCTCCCTTCCCTGGGAAAAAGCAGCCAATGAGCATTCAATACCCAGAATGCATCTTTCCCCATTGCCAATCTCCAAGCCCAGACAGTAATGTGCATTTTACCCAGCATGGCTCCACAAAGAGCCAGCAGCCAAGTGCTTCAGAGGCAAATCTATGGCTGTTTGAAGATGAAACAGGAGTCATCTAGGCTGGTCCTTAGGCTTTATCCCTTGCTGTGGCCTGGTAGGGGGAGAGGAGGAGGGGAAGGTCCGAGGTCGGCCAGAGGTTGCCTCTACTTTCTTTGCCACCTCTGGCTGCCTCTTTCCTCTTCCCTTCCCTTCCTTCCTGTCTTGGCCACTGCCTTCTGCCTAACCTGTAACAAATTGCTCGAGTTGCTACATGATACTGACTAAAAAGGACTAACTTGCTGCTTTGATCAGATCGTGAAGCTCTGGGCTTCAGAATGTCCAGTAAAGTTGCTGGAAGAGTCTGGGGTTCACCCACTCTTCCCCTGATGGGGGTCTTTGAGCTAGCCTGCCCTGCGTCCTCCCATCCCTGAATTTTCTCAAGAAAAAAGAGACCTTCCCTCCCCGCTCAGAAGCAGAAGAGAATCCCTGGGAATGCATGTAAGAGTATAAAACTCCAGGCCTTCCCAATCCCCTGGAAATCTCTGCTTCTCTTCCCTTCTCTAGCCCAAAGGACCCCTCCCATACCCAATCAGGAGCCAGGCAAATATGGGCTTGGAGTCACCCTGGGCTATCTAGTCATTTCAGAAAGAGGATGGCCTGCTACTGCCGGAGACCCCTGGAACATGGGACAAAATCAAAGTGGGGCCAATGAAGCCCCAGCTATGAGAGTCAAATAAAGGGAGGCTGACCCAGCCCTAAAGGAATTCAGCTAGCCTAACTTCTTGGCCTAACCTTCATTTTCTATGTGTCCTTAGTTTCCCCACATGTAGAAGGAGTAGGGACGGAGCTGTTCCATATTGCCTTCTACCTCTCCACACCTGTCTGTTCGGAACTGGTACCAGTGGTGGAACCCACCAGCTTAGATTTATATTTTTATTTCTTGTGTGGGTCCTGGGGCTTGAACTCATAGCCTAGAGTCTGTCCCTGAGCTTCTTTTGCCCAAGGGCAAGGCTCTATCACTTGAGGCACAGCTCTACTACTGGATTTCTTTTGGATAGTTTCATGGAGAAACTAATTTCCTGCTCAGGCTGGCTTGGAACCGCGATCCTCGGATCTCAGCCTCCTGAGTAGGTAAGATAACAGGCGTAAGTCTGCAGTGCCTGGTTGAACCTACGATCTTTGATAGACTGTGGTAATTTGTTCTCTGATTGCTCTTCCAGCCAAGTTACCATTTGTCTAAGGACTGCTCTCACGTATGTACATGTGTGTGTGTGTGTGTAAGACAGAGACAGAGACGACAGAGAGACAGAGAGTGATTACTGAGGTTTGAATTCAGGGCCTGAGCACTGTCTCTGAACTTTTGTGCTTTAAATCTGGTGCTCTACCACTTGAACCACAGATCCACTTCCAGCTTTTTGGTGGTTCACTGGAGATACGTGGTTCCTGGACTTTCCTTCTCAGGCTGGCTTTGAACCATGATCCTCAGATCTCAGCCTCCAGAGTGGCTAGGATGACAGGCGTGAGCCACTGGTGCCCGCTGCTCTTCTCAACGCAGTTTTCCTGGCTAGAATATTCTCTCTGGCTTGATTCCCATCCCAGCTCTGCAGGGGCCAGTTGATGTGGGTGGTTCTAGTTGGTGGCCCTGAGCGTTACTCTCCACACTTTCTGATTGGGATGGTTTGGGTCTTCATTGGTGTGGCGGAGGTCAGCAAGGAAAAGCTTTGTTGCCCAAGGCCAGTGCTCTGCCACCTGAGCCACAAATCTACTTCCGGCTTTTGGGTGGTTCATTTGAGATCGGAGTCTCGGCGATTTTCCTGCTTGGGCTGGCTTTGAACTGCTATTGTGAAGAATGAGGCTGCCCAGTGTGAGCCTCCAGGGCCTGTCCATCTGCCCCTTTTTCTAAGGTGCCAGCCTCCAAGAGTTTCTTTTGCTGTTCTGTGACTGTAGCTGAATTCTCACCTGGACGAAAGCAAAGGCCACCTGTGGGACACCCGGCTTTTTTCTTCTTATAGACCCAATGTGGTTGAGCTATTTCAGGCAACCATTTAAATCAACGCCCATTTGACTAACAAAGCAAAATATAGAATGACAAAAAAGGGCAGAGCCTGGAAATGGAAAGGAGAAAATAAAGAGAGAATGAGAGAGAAAATGAGAGAAAAAAATGAGAAAGATAGAGACAGAGACAAAAAGAGAGAGATGAGAGAATGACACAGAGAGAGAATATGATAGAAAATGGCAGAAACAGAGTGTAAGACAGAGAAAGGGAGAGGGGGAGAAAGAGAAACAGAGAGGAAGAGACAGAAAAAGGGAGAGGGAAGGAGATATGGAGAGGGAGAGACAGAGAGAGGCAGGGAAATAAAGATGGAGAGACAGACAGAGAGAGAGGGAAAGAGAGGAGAGAGACAGACAGAGGGAGAGATAGACAGAGGGAGAGACAGAGTTAAGAGAGAGAGAGAGAAAGGAAGAGGGAGAAAAAAAAAGAAAATGCAAGGCATTCACTTTTCCTTTGTACTTGGTAATAAAAGGAATTCTCCAGCTCCTTCAAGTGACACATTAAAAGATGTATGTATCGTGGCTTTTAAAAACACAATTAGATAACACCTTGTCAAATAGTTATAGTCTCTGCTGACAGACTTGAACGCAGCCACAATCACGGCACAGCCATGGGGGCAGGTGTCTCTGTGTGACACGCTGGCAGCCGAGTCAGCCATTTCTGCAGAAATGTTAGTATTTACCACTTTAATCATCAATCCACATCTAGTCACAACAATAAGTCAGAAGAAGCATTAAATTATACTTGTTCAGCCCTGATGAGTTTGAACTGTTTTGCTGAAATTAACTGAAGTAATTATCTATTTTTCTAAAGCTGTAAAAAGAAAAAAAAAAGTAGTCATCTTCCATGGAGAGAGGGAAAAATGTACTGTGAAATAGTCAGGCCGTGCAATATTTAAGGAAAGTTTTATTTTATTTTATTTATTTTATTTTTTTTCCCTCTTCTTGGATCTGGTGACCGTAGAGGTCATATGAGGCTTTGAGAAGAAGCAGATTTTTCATAGGCAATTGGTTCTCTTTCTTTCTTTTTTTCTTCTTTAGCTAAAAAAATATACATAGATCTTATAAAAGAAGGTTGTTTTGGTGAGAGCCAAGGGCTCATGCTCAAGCTACTAAGGAGGCTGAGATCGGAGGATCACAGTTCAAAGCCAGCCTGGGGCAGAAAAATCTGTAAGACTCTTACCTCCAATGAACCACCAAGTGGTAGAGCACCAGCCTTGACCAGGCCCTGAGTTCATGTCCTAGGACACACACACACACACACACACACACACACACACACACACCCCACTTGGGTTGTTTTGTGAGCTGGGTTTATTTCTGTCTCCATTGGGCTGGGCTTTGAGGGGAAGGAACTGTACTGCATTTAGAAGATGGTTTCATGGTTGTATCTCAAAGGCCAAATTCTGCACAGCAGAGTTTTCTAAAGTTCTAAGTGAACAAGTATCTTCTTTGGAGACTCCATCTCTACTCAAAGATGCATTTGGGAGGAGGAAGCAGTACCCCTACCTCGTACAGCTTGGAGTTTATGTTCCCATTGACATCTCTCATGTGGTCTCCTTGGGACCCCAAATTGTCACTTAAGTTGGTGTCATGTCCAAGAACAGGGACCTTCTCCCTCTCTCCCTCCCTCCTTCCTTCCCTCCCTTTGCTCCCCCCCCCTTGCTGGCAGAGTTTCACAGACTTTGGGAACAAGCCAATGGCACAGTCCTAGGATTTCCTTGTCTAAAGATGAGAACCCAGTAGCATCAACCAGGCTGAGTTATTGTGGGAGATCAAAGGCTTTCATGAGTGAATGGAAGTGTGAAGGCAATAATTCAAGAGCCGGGTGGTTGTACAAGTCAATTTTATACTACTATAAGGCAAGACCTGAAGTGGATATGTTAGGAAGAAACGAAAAGGTTGGAGATTCAGAGGCTGAGTTCAGTACTTCCAACTCCAGCAGAGAAAAGGGATGAGCAGAGTTTCCCATAATTCCTTTGGGGGCCGGCCCTAGTGAGCTGAGGACCTCCCATGAGGCTCCACCCCCCCACTTCTGAACAGAGGGACATTCTGAGCGCTGAGTCCCACACAGGAGCTGGGGGGGGGCGTGGATATTCACTATCCATACCATTTAAGGCCCCTCAACCTTTGCTTAATAAAGAGGGAAGGGAAGTGATTAAGGGTGTGCTTGCTGGGGCTGATCACCTCTGAAACCAGCTCCTCTGCGCTATTAGCTGTGTGATCTCAAATCAGGTGTTGCAGAAAGTCTCACCTGGTGCTACCAAGAGCTCAGCATAGCATAGATGTGGCTGGTGTCGGTCACTGTTTGCATGTGACCCTGTGCTCAGGGTCTTGGCCATTGTTTGTGTCTCATTCATTTTCATTCATCCAGTCATTTATGCATTCATTCATTCATTTATTTCACCAGTGAAAGAAGGAAAGAAGAGAGGAAAGGAGGGAGGAAGGGAAAGAGGGAGGGAGAGAAAAAGGGAGGAAGGTGGGAGGAATAAAAGAAAGAAGGAGGAAGAGGGAGGGAGGCAGAGAGGAGGAGAAAAGAAGAGAGGAAAGAAGGAACAGAGGAAAGAAGGGAGGGAAAGAAGAAGGGAAAGAAGGAGAGAGAGAGGAGGAAGAAAGGAGGGAAGGCCTCAAGTTTGCTCTGCTTTCTTTTTCAGGCTGGTGTTCTACCACTTGGAGCATGCCTCCAGCCCAGCTTTTGGCTGGCTATTTTGGAAATGGAGTCTTGCAGAATTATTTTTTCTGGACTGCTAGCTTTGAACCTCGATCCTGTGGATCTCAGCTTCCTGAGTAGCTAGGATGTCAGGCGTGGGTCACAACCTTTCTGAGTGAGAGCACTGAGACTTAGTTCTGCATAGGAGTTCCAGGAGTTCAGGTTCCCTTGGCTGGTCTCCCCAAGGGGATCCTATTTAATGGCATTCTCTTCTGTTCCTCAGCCCCACCATTTCCAAATCCCCTCTTTCCATTTGGAAGATAGAAGGATTTAGGTACCCAACCTGGAAGACACTCTGTGGAAATCTGGAAAGCAGTGGAAATTTCTGTCTCCTAAACAACACAAACAATCTTTTAAAAATCCCCTCTTCAATCCACACCAGATATCCATCATTGTGTAGAGGTGTTTTTTTTCCCCTCCTTTTTTTTTTTCCAAAACCTAGGGACTCCACTTTCTTTCTTAATTTTCTTGGTAATGAAGGCAAAATTAAAGGAAAATAAATAGGTGTGGGGGAGTGAGCACAAAGCATAATTATGCACTCCATCTAGCCAGACAACTCCTATCCACACACACAAAATTGTTCACTCTACCGTGTGGTGAGCTGGGTAAACACAGTGATTTCACCCAGTGGAACATTATTTTCTAGGATTGATTGTGATAAAACAACACAACTGTCATCTGAAGTTCCAGTTTTGAAGTAGTGTGTTATATTTTTAGATTTAGGGTTAACAATGGTTTGCTTCCTTAGATATCCAGTCAATTTTCTTGGATAATAATTCCTTATCTTTCCCTCCTTCCTTCCTCCCTCCCCTCTCTCTCTCTCTCCCTTCTTTCCTTTATTCCTTTCTTCTCCCTCCTTTCTTCCTCTTCTTTCCTCCTCCTTCCTTTTCTTCTTTGTTCCTTCCTTCCTTTCTTCTCCCTCCTTCTTTCCTTGTTCCTTCCTCCTCTCTCTCTTATTCCCTCTTTCCCTTCCTTCTTTTACTCTTTCTACTTTTCTTCCTTCCTTTCTTCCTCTTCCCTCCCCTTCTCTTTCCCTTCACCCTCTCTCCCTCCCTTCTTTGTATTGTCCCTTCTTTTTTTCCTCCTCTCCCTCCTTCACTCTCCCCTTCCTGCTGTCCTTCATTCCCCTCCCTCCAGCTCTTCTTTCTTTTCTTTTCTCTCCCTCCTTCCCCTTCTCTCTGTCCCTTCCTTTCTCCCTCAGTTCTTCCTCTTTCTCCTCTATCATCCCCCCTTCTTTCTCTCTTACTTTTCTCTTTCTTCCTTCTCTTCTCTTCTCCCTTTACTTATTCATGCATATGTTCCTGAACCTTTCACCCTGTGCCCAGGCCTGTGAAATCCAGAGAACAGCCCATCTAGCCTGCTTTACCTGTACCATTTGCAATCTTGCTCAGGACAAGGCCAAAACTATAGATTCTTTTCTAAGTATATGATAAATGAGTTACAAGCACAGCATTGAATTTGGACAACAATGGCAGGACGGACAGGCACCAAGCTCATTTGTCTAGCTTTCCTCAGCCACCTTGAGGTCTTTTGCCCTATTTACAGGTTGTTTCATGAACTTGTAAGAGTTTTATCATTTGGCTTTCTTAAAAAGCCCCCCACCCTAGAAATCAAGCAACAGCTGGGTGCCTGTGGTTTACATGTGTAATCCTAGCTACTTAAGAGGCTGAGATCTAAGGATCACAGTTCAAAGCCAGCCTGGGCAGGAAAGTCCATGAGATTCTTATCCCTAGTTAACCATAAAAGTCAGAAATGGAGCTGTGGCTCAAGTGATAGAGCACTAGCCTTAGCACCCAGATCCTGAGTTCAAGCCCTATGAACAGAACAACAACAACCATAAAAGCAAGCAACAGCTTTCCTCAGTCTGGATATGAGTCTTGGCCACAGCTTGACGGTGTTGCTCTGACAATAGGGGGAAGGGGGAAGAGGAGGGATTGTTGTGAATCTCAGCTGGTATCATGCGCTACTCCAAAATATTCTCAGTGGTTTCTCAAATCTGCCAACCTAAATCGAAGGGGCTTTACAAGGCCATGTGAAGGTACAGGACTGGGGTCCAAAGCTCGGTTTGTGAGTGCCTCCTAGAGTTTGAGGCTCTCTCTTGGATCCACACTGCATGCCACCTGGCTCACAACCTCAGACAGGCTGGACACATACACGGAAGAGCAAAATGGAGACACACTCTGGCTAGCACCCACAAGCCAAGGGACTGGTGTCTGTTCTAAGTCAGCCTATGTTCTTCATCAGTGAGTCACAGCCTTGACCATGGTCGTGGTGCTTTCTAGAAGGCTGCTCATGAAAGCCAGGCATCTGTATGCTTAGGCTTTACATTCGTCTGCTAGGAATTGAATGTGGGCCTCCTAAGAACTCTTTTGTTCTGGTGACTTCCTGTTATCTGAGCAACTACTTTCTGGTGTGTGTGTGTGTGTGTGTGTGTGTGTGTGTGCTGACACTTGAACTCGGACCTGAGTGCTGTCCCTTTGCTTTCTCCACTCAAGGTTGGTGCTCTACCACTTCAGCCACAGCTCCACTTCTGGCTTTTGTGGTTAGAATCACAGACTTTCTTACCCTAGTTAGCTCTGAATCCTGAATCCTCAGGTATCAGTTTCTTGAGTAGCTAGGATGATGGGCGTGAACCAACAGCACCTAGCTCCCTCATTGGTTTTATCCACAAGGGAGATATCCCAGGGTTGGGCTGGTGGGCGGGGCCTCAGGTTCTCATTTGAATACACTAATGAAGAAGGCTAGAGTAGAGTAACATCTGCTGAGGGAGGGAGTGCTTAGCATCTGTTTTAACTTGGTCAAATGACTGCTGACTGTCTAGCACTGGTTAGTCCATGGAGATAGATGCACATCCTTGCCCTTCTGCTCTCCGCCATGTTGGCAGCATGGCCCACTGGCTCTACCCAAAGGCGTTTATCGCTACTCAAAGTGACATTTGGTGCTTCAAGGGCTCCGTGCCTGTAGATGCCCTAAAGTCACAGCCATGTGGTGATGCCAGTCTCCCTTGGCTCCTGCACCAGTGTGGAGGTAATGACCCAGGGACCTCAGGGCTGGTGTGCTGGGGTGCCTCTGAGCGTGTGGAAACGTGTTCCTCTCACTGGAAGTAAGGAGCCGATGGGCCGGGATCTGAGGCAGCCCTGTGGCAGGTGGGAGAATCCCAGGTAACTTCACCTTCCTTCTTGGCAATCCTGAGAGATAATGTCTGGAGAGAACGTGGCCCCTGTGACCTGGAATGCAGTGGGGGGGGGGGGCAAGCTGCTGGCTGGGTTCTCTTGAGAGACCTTAATCCTGCCTTTGGAAAGCTGCTTAAAAATAATACTACTAAATAAATCTTCACAGTGGATGGGAGCAGCTAGACATCTGTTCCCATCCCCCACCCCACCCCCAGGCAAGAGAGAAGAGATTTAAGAAGCTGGAGTCAGAGGCGCTGTCGGTCGGCTTGCATGGCTCAGCCTGGAAAGGGTATCCAGGTGGGTCTTGCAACTCTGGGCTCCCATCTCACCTGTGGACATTTTGCTTTAGAGATACATAGGCAGAATCGTAATCACACAGACATCTGAGAGTGAAACATTGTCTTCAGAGTCTGCCAGAGACTCTGGATGGGGAGTTTCAGGAGAACAAGAGTTGTGTCCTCTTGGCCATCCTGGTACAGTGCCTGACATTGAGTGATACTGGTGGGGAAAATGAATGGACAGATGCATGCAAGAACACATGGATGGACAGACAATGGACAGATGGATGAAGGGATGAATAGGTGGGTGGTTGGGCGTTAGATCGATAAGTAGATAAAGAGATGAATGGAGAATGGATGGGTGGTTGGGTGGATAGATGTATGTAAATAGATGGAGGTGAATGGGTGGAGGATAGATGGATGACAAGGAGATGGCTGTACTGGATGGATAGATGGGTGGCAGGTGGGTGGATGAGTAGATGAAAGGATGATAGATAGATAGATAGATTGATTGATTGATTGATCAAAGGGGATGGATGAGATTTGTGGTTGGCTGTATGGACAGATGGCTGCCTAGCTGGGGGGGATGTTTGAGTGCGAAAGAGATAGATATATGGGTGGCAGGTGGGTGGATGAGTGGATTAAAGGATGATAGACAGATAGATAGATAGATAAATAGATAGATAGATGAGGGGATGGATAAGAGGAGAGATGAATGGATGTATAGACAAATGCTTGGATGGATGGGTGGGTGGGTGGATATGGGTGGGTAGAGGAATAGATGATTAATGGACAAATGGATTGATGGATGGTTGGATAGATGGATGGGTGAATGGTGTAGATTGGTAAGAAAATAGATGGGTAGATGGACTGATGGACAGATGGATTGAAGTGTGGATGATTAGTGATATATCCAGACAGATGAGAGGATTGCTGATAGATAGATGAATTGTGGATTTATATATATACTCAGATATATATATATATCTGATAAAAAGATGGATGGATAGATGGTGTTATGTGGGTGGATGGATGAGGGATGAAAGATGGAGGAATGAATAGATAGATTGATAGATAGTAGATGATGGAATAGATGGATTGATAGATGGGCAGATGGATATCTGGAATGGTGGAGAGGTGGATGGATAGATATAAGGATGGATGGATTGAAGGATGAATAGACAGATGGATGATGGATAGATGAATATGGGTGGATGGAGGTGGGTGGAGAAGATGGGTGATAAAGAGATAGATGGCACCCAGCATTGTGTGAGCTTTAATTCAACTTAGTCTGGCATTGTCTTCTTGAAACAGCATCATAGCCTAGAGGCTGTGACTCAGGCCTAAGACAACCCTACTGCCTCCATATCTACTTCCAATGTCCATTAGGAGCCTCTGATGTTTCCTCTACATTGCGACCACCCAGATGTGAATTGTGGCTCTTCTAATACTTCTGTGGTTCTAGTGATTGGCCAGAGTGGCTCACAGGACATGGGGATTTTAACATTGACCTTTGTATCCTGGTTATTATGAAGGTCCTTCCATAGGATACAGATGAGCCAGGTGCCAGTCATGCCTGTCATTCTAGCTACTCAGAAAGCTGAGAGCTGAGGATCAAGGTTTGAAGCCAGCCCAGGGAAAGAAAGCCGATGAGACTCTTATCTTCAATTAACCATCAAAAAACTGGAAGTAGAGCTGTGGCTCAAGTGACAGAGCACTAACTAACCTTGAGAGAAAAAAGGTAAGGGACCAGGCTCTGAGTTCAAGCTCCAGTTCTCTCTTGGTCTCTGTCTCTGTCTCTGTCTCTGTTTCTCTCTGTCTCTCTGTGTCTTTCTCTCTCTCCCTCTCTCTCTTTCTCTCTCTCTCTCTCTCACACACACACCACAGTGGATGGATGAGAAGAAGATTCTTGTAAAGTGTTGTTCATTGTGCCAAAGTGTACTTGGTATTGCTGGGACAAAAAGCAGGTGGCCACAGTGTGTACATTCAGGATCAGAACATGACCACTGGCTGGACAGAAGAGGGGAAAGAAACTGAAGTAAAAGTAATGGTAGCATCCTGCTTGGTGCCCAGCTGCCAGGCTAAGGCCCTGACATGATACAATGCACACATCTCTAGGAATTTGCTCTCCAAAAATGGAGTCTGTGAACTGAGACGCTCAGAGCAAAGGACCCCCTCGCCTCCTCGAAGTGCCTGCGTGTAATGATTTTTGTCAAATTTATGTATAAAAAATTCGTGAGCCAGAACCTCCCCAGAATGCCTTTCTTTGTGGCTGAGTGTGCAATAAACTGCTCTCCAATGATTTTTTTAAATTTATGTGCCATTTTTTTGCTTTTGTTGGTGCCAAATGAGGCTTTCTTATTGACATTTGGTGGAGACATTTTTATGATCATTTTTATTGTTAATTTTAATGAAGCTATCCCTTGTCCTGATCAATAGCTTTCATTTACATCCCCTTTCTTTCTGGAAATAATCATATTTTCTTTAAAAAAGTAACATATGCTTCCACAAAATAATTCTCTGTATATTTGCACATGTATAGAACCATTTATATGAACATGTATTACTTTACATTCCTATTTGGTTTTGGGTTCCAGTACCGGGACTTGAACTCAGGTCCTGGATGCTATCTCTTAGCTTTGTTGCTCAAGGCTGTCACTCTACCACTTGAGCCACAGCTCTACTTCCAGTTTTATATGGTTCACTGGGGATGAGTCTTACGGACTTTTCTCTCAGACTGACTTCTAACTGCAATCCTCAAATCTCAGCCTCCCGAATAGCTAGGATTACAGGCATTACTGGGGCCAGCAATCCTATTATTTCTTTAACATGGACATATGATAATAAAAAAATAGATATTTTCTACAATTTCCTTTTTTTTCACTTACAATGAACAAGGTAGCTTTTAACTTTTAACATAGGTCTCAAATTACATTGTTACCAGCTGCATACTATTCTATACTGCTACTATACTATTCTATGATGTTCTATTCTTCATTTAGCCACCTCCAGATGGATATAAGTTGGGGATGAGTTTTGGTTCTTTCAAACCATCCCACACCACCTATCTTTTGCAGACTTGGACAATTTTTATTTACACCCTAAACTCAGCGAAGAGAAATTGCAATTGATTTTTAATGGATTTGTTTGGAACAATATTTATAAAAATCTTCAATGGTATAATTAGCATGAAAATGGAGTTTTCAGTATCAAGTGTCAGACGAGAATGAACCTTGAAAACTGATGGAAATAAATAATAGGCGGATGAAATGGATTTCTATTTTGTCTGGTAGTCTGTTGCTTCTATTATCACAGGAAGCATTGACTCAAGGCTTTTTTGGGCAGGAGAACATTTCCTGGGGACCGGGGGCAGGGGTTGATAGATGCTGAAACTTGGGGTGAGTTTTCACAGGTGTGGGGGATGCAGACAGTAGCATGGGAAGGCCTGGTGCATATCAGAAGAAGAATTTGCTGGGCAGAAACCAGCCCTGGGTTTGCAGAAGAGCTGTCCAAAGTGAATCCTGCCTGAAGCAGGATTTAAACAGCTGTAGACTCCTTCATTCCAGTGTGCAGTTTAGAATGAGCCCTTGCTGGAAGGCTCTAGAAGACTCTAGAAGGTTCTAGAAGACTCTAGAAGGCTCTAGAAGACTTTAGTGTGGTACAATAAGGCTGGGGGTAGTCTGAGGCCCCAGGGAACCTTGTTTCCTGCAGCTTGGACATGTATAGTCTTGGTCACATTGTGTGTGTGTGTGTGTGTGTGTGTGTGTGTGTGTGTGAACTTCCTCTGTGACAGCCACCTGTGAGAAATGTTGAATTGCACTCAGCAGTGGAACCCACAGCCCAGTCCAGTGCATGTCTGGGGTTCTGGGGTTCTATTGCTGTCTGGCCATCAGCCTGCTTGATGTGACCTTGTATAGAAGCTGCATGGCACCTTTGAAGTAAGATGCATGATGCAGACATAGCGATGGAGTTAGACTTCTCTTCTAGATGGACTTCATACCAGCATGCCAAGGCCGTAACAGCCCACCTGAAAACCAAGAATGGCTCCTAAATGACTAACGGGTTGACAGCATATACAGAGCGGATACACCGGATAAAGGAATGCTCCCAGGGAGGACAAAGGACTGTGAAATTTCATCACGTTACCACAGCATGCCATTTACAAGTGAGCTGGTCTTCTGCTTTCTGATATTTATAGTCTCCAGTTGGTTGAGCCTAGGTCACGGGACTATTAGATAAGCACATCCTATTGAAATCTTCCTTAGTTATTTGTAGAGTAGCTATTGAATTTGAAGAGCTTGGCTCTAAGATGTTATGATATATATGTACAAATAGGTTATAAAATGATCCATACGTTACAAGAAATTATATTACATATAATCTAAATACATATGGTATATAATATATAACACACACATATATAATTTGAAGAGCTGGGTTCTGAGTTTCTATGTATTATGCAGGTGTGTGTGTGTATGTGTGTGTTTGTGTGTATGTGCTGGTAGTGGGGCTTGAACTCTGGGCCTTGTACTCTCAACCTGACTTTCTCCCTCTAGGCTGAGATGCTGGAGGCACACCTCCACTTCTGGCTTTTGCCTAGTTAATTGGAAATAAATTTAAAAAAAAAAAACACCTCACGGACTTTTCTTGCCTAGGTTGGCTTTGGACCACCATCCTCAGATCTCAGCCTCCTGAGTAGCTAACCCGTGTTTTTATTAAGGAAGTACACACATTTTTATCACACTCTGCTTTTTTCTGCCATTTAAGGAGCGGATCACTGGTGCAAAAATAGAAGGGTCATCAGTGGGACAGAATTAGGGAAAAGAAGAATCCCCCAGGGAGGGGCTCTGTTGAGCCATTTCTAGCTAGCCCCAGGTATTTTCTGGGCAGAATAAGCAATGTGGCCATTTCTATCATATGTCTGTCAATTCTAGGGTTCCCCTCTTTGCCCCCTCCCTGTACACACATGACAGTCATTGGCAGGGTAATGTCAAGGGTATGTGTGGCAGAACATGGCAGAGGAACATCTCAAGGCCAATCTGTTTATGAAGAGCTATCACCCAAAATCTGCCCGTAAGCCTGGCACCAATGGCTCACACCTGTCATCCTAGCCACTCAGGAGGCTGAGATATGAGGACCCCAGTTCAAAGCCAGTCCTGGAAGGAAGGTCCCTGAGACTCTTATCTCCAATGAACCACCAGAGAACTGGAAATGGCACTGTGGCTCAAAGTGGTAGAGTTCTAACCTTGAGGGAAAAAGTTCAGGGACAGTGCCCAGGCTCTGAGTTCAAGTCCCACCACTGAAAAAAAAAATCTGCCCTTGCATGAAGCCCTCTGTTCTGTTCGATTCACAAAAGACCAAAACAAAAAAAGAAGTCCTTTCTACTATGTAGCCATAAAAATAAACCCTGTGCTTGTATACTTCCGCATAATCCTAATTACTTTCCTGCTTTCATTTCTAAAGAGCTTTAGCTGCTTTTTCAGAAGATCTGTCATAAGTGGGAATCACAGACATTCTTCCTCTGTCCTCATATGGGCCAGCAGTTGCATGGGTAGAGGGTTAATTTTAAGGTTGGTGACATGGGTCATTTTATTTCTGAATAAATTTCCTTGGAGTCATTGATCCACTGTATGTCAAATAAAATGTGATACCCACAAAATTCATGGATGACCCTGACATTTTCCCCCCCCAGTACTTAAAGTAATTGCCCTTCTGTTTAATAATAGTGTTTAGAAAATTACTTTCTGATTGGCTAGGTCCGTGGCACATTTGTGTCAATAATTTCCTGCAGATATATGCCTGTGGCCTTTGGCCTTGTTTTTCTTTTCTTTTCTTTTTTTTTTCAAAATAATTTTCATCTTTTAAGCGTGAATGGGTGGCTGCCCCAGGAGCCAGGAAGTCAAGGCTCCTAGGGGCTGATCTTCTCCTGATCTTCGGTCCTAGACATTTCCAGACACAGACTTCAGCTTCCAGAGTTTGCACACTGGATTGGGGACGGGTCTTGTGGATTCAGTGATGGTTCATTTTCCTAAATGCGATTTGAACCTCCATCTTAAGAAAGTAGTAGAGTTCTAGCCTTGCTAGATGTTGCTAAATGCAGTTTTGTTTTACCCTTGGAGTAAAGTACATTGTTCATATCTTATGCATTTAGAGAAGGAAATCATAGCCAGGACACTGGTGGTTCATGCCTACAATCCTAGCCACTCAGGAAGCTGAGATCTGAGGATCATAGATGGAAGCCAACTCAGGCTGGAAAGTCTGTGAGGCCCTCATATCAAGTTAACCACCAAAATAGCTGGAAGTGGGGTTATGGCTCAAGAAATTGAGTACCAGCCTTGAGCCTAAAAAGCTAAGGGATGGTGCCCAAGCCCTGAGTTCAAGTTCCAGTACTGGCATACCCAGACACACAGACATAGACACTCAGACACAAAGACAGACAGACAGACACCACACACACATACACATACACACACACACACACACACACACACACACACGAAATAGAAATTGTGAATGGGAGAATTACTTTCCAAATCATTCAAGTAGAGAGGAGAGAAGTGGAGAATCTAATATTGGGATGTATGGATACAAGAACTTCAGTTTCAGGCTAGAGCACAAACATATTCTTGAGACTCTGTGCCCAATATTTCTATACCCAAGTAGTGACTGGTCTAAATTTTGAGGCACTGTCAGGTCCTTAGCAGCCAGAGAGAAGGATGTCTGCTTGTGTCTCCCCAAAATCTCTAGGCAGAAGATAGATTGGTGAACCTGTCTGGGTTGAACATGTCCCAGAAGAAAAGATTTCTGGAATTTTCCACCTTGATATAATGACTTAAAAAGTTGTCAATTCCCTTGTATCATTTATTGATTATCCCCTTGGGACATCCTAGGAAGAATAATTTTACATTTTACTTCTAAAACGCTCTGTGTGTGTGTGTATGTGTGTTGGTCGTGGGACTTGAACTCAGGGCCTGGGTGCTGTCCCTTAGCTTTTTTCATTAGTAGTTGCTACTCTACCATTTAAGCCCCACCTTCACTTCCTGGATTTTTGTTTATTTATTTCTTTTCAGCACCAGTCCTAGTGCTTGAATTCAGAGCCTGGGCTCTGTCTCTGAGCTATTTTGCTTAAGGCTAGCTCTCTACCACTTGAGCCATATCACTTGCAGCTTTTTGCTGGTTCATTAGAGATAAGAGTCTCAGGGACGTTCCTGCCCTAGCTGGCTTTGAACCCTGATCCTCAGATCTCAGCCTCCTGAGTAGCTGTGATTGTAGGTGTGAGCCACTGGGGCCTAGCTACTCTGAAAACTTGGTATTTTAAAACACTAGCAGACTTGCGAAAAGAACGCCAAGAGATAATACAGAATTCTCTGTCACCCTTCCCCCAGGTTTGCTAAACACATCTTTACATTTCTTTTCGTTTGGATGATCAAAGCCAGAAAATTAACCTTGATACACTATTATTAATTAATCTGCAGACCTTGTTCGAATTTCACCAGTGTCCCCACTAATGTCCTTTTTTTTTTTTTTCTTCTGGGCCAGGATCCAACCAACATCCCACATGGCATTCTGTTGTCATGTCCCTGGGCCTCTTCCTTAGTCTTTCCTTCTTCATTCCTGACCTTGATACTTTCGAAATGGAATGGCCAGTTGTTTTGTAAGAACGCCTCTCTGTTTGGTGTTGCTTGCTATTTTCTCATGATTAAATTAAAGCTCCACGTTTAATGCAAGGACACCATAGGAGAGAGGCTACATTCTCTTCGCAGGTCAAATCAGGAAGTACAGGAGGCTGATGATGATCACATTCCATTTTTTTATTTGAGATGGCCTCTTCTAGGCTCTGCTATGAAGCCCTCATTTTATCCTTTGTGATAGAAGTGGAAAGTCACAATATTCAATGTATATCCTATATAAAGAGGGAAATTGAGGGGAGGGGTGGCGTTGGGAGAGATGGGGGGAAGGATGGAAGGGTGACATTGATCAAGATGCATTATACTCTTAAACTGACATGTTGAATTGAAACTTCTTCGTTTAACTACTTAAAGATAATACCAACCAACAAACAAGCGAACAGGCCAGGTGCCAGTGGCTCATGCCTGTAAACTCAGCTACTCAGGTCAGGAGATTGAGATCTGCGATTGATGCTCAAAGTCAGCCCTGGTGGAAAGTCTGTGAGGCTCTTATCTGCAATGAACCACCCAATAAATAAATACGTACATCAATAAAATTAAAAAGACAAAAATAAAAATATCCAGAAGTGGAGCTATGGCTCAAGTGGTAGAGAGCCTCGAGCACAAAAGCTGAGACAGTACCCAAGCCCTGAGTTCAAGCCCTAAGGATTGTCACAAAAAAAGAAAAGTATCTATGGGGAAGTACTTTGAGACAATGCAGATATCCTTTCTACTTATGCATTGATCTTTCCTAGAACAATTACAATGGTGAACTTCTGTGAAAATCTTCATGCCTGTGCGAAGAAAAGCAGTTGTTTATTCTCACCTATCAGTTTTACAAGTCTGCATCCTTATGGACATACTGATCACTCATTTTGTCTTAGAGATTATAAATCCATCACTGTGAATCTTTTTTGCTGAATTGTCATAGATTTGGGCATTGGGAGCAACTTCAAAAATCATTTTTTTCCCCCAGTACCGGTGTTTGAACTCAGAAATTGGTTTGGCTTGCTTTCCTGGTTGATGCTCTACCATTTGAGTCCCAGCCCCAGCCTTGCTTTTTCTTTTTCTTTTCTTTTTTCTTTTAAACTGGTTAATTGGAGATAGGGTTCCTCAGACTTTTCTGCCAGGGCCGGCCTCCAACTCCAGTCCTCCAGATCTCAGCCTCCAGAATAGATAGGATTACAGGTATGAGCCACCTGTGGGTGCTAAGCTTTGGAACAATCTTTTGTCCTTTTGGTATGCATCCTGTGTATTTACATACTTAGGGAGTTTTTCTTTGTTTCAGTCTGTGCTGATTAACATTGTAGAAAGGGGCAAAGATATAAAAAGCAGAACAGTCAGCGTGTATATTTACTATACAAATTAATATGTCTGTGTAGTGATTTTTTTTTTTGCCAGTCCTGGAGCTTGAACTCAGGGCCTGAGCACTGTCCCCAAGCTTCTTTTGCTCAAGGCTAGCACTCTACTTGAGCTACAGCGCCACTTCCAGATTTTTCTGTTTATGTGGTATTGAGGAATTGAACCCAAGGCTTCATGCATGCTAGGCAAGCACTCTACCACTAAGACACCTTCCCAGTCCCCATGTACTATTTTTTTTTATTGTGAAAATACCATACAGAGGAGTTACAATTACATTGGCAAGATAACAAGTTCATTTCTTAACAAGCATTGTTGCCTCCTCTTTGTTTCCCCTTCCCATTCCTTCCCATACTCCCCCTGATCTCCCCCTCACTCGATCCCCCCCCAAAGTTGTAAAGTTCGTTTTTTGACATAACGAGTTGTCCATGTACTAATTTTTAATCACAGATTGAAACCTACCATATATATTGCTCTATGCTTGGCTTTCCATTGCGTTGATACAGACCTTTAATAAATCACATTGAGGGAAAACAAGTACCAGTTCCTGTTTGTAGTTACTTTAGGCCTGTGATGAGGCTGAACATCATGGTGGAAATGCAAGGTAATAGAAGAGCAGAGTGCAGGACTCGCAAAGCAAGAGAGGAGGGCCAAGATCCCACAGTCCTCTTCCAGGACACACCCCTGAGACCATTGGGGGCAGGGCATATCTCATCCTTCATTCTGTATTGGTTTGCATAGCTTTGAATATACTCTGTACTTTGTGCATAATTGGAGAGTTTCTAATTTGTTAGTAGAGACTGACTGTAATTTACCTAACCAGTGAGTAATTTGAGTTTTCATATATATATATTATATAGATGTATGTGTACATCTATATGGTATAGCTAATGTACTATTAGATATCTAATAGCATATATAATATGTAGAAATATGTAATAGTACATATTACATATTATAGATACCATATATGGTGTATATGACATGTATATTATATATTATATTTATATATGATGATATTATAATATCTTTATATAATATGGTGTATCTAACATATTATTATATATACCATGCATATAAGAGTATATTAGATATCATGTGAGCACTTTGATTTTTCATATATAGATTATATTTATATTTATATATATCTGATAGTGTATTAAATATAACATAACTTGCTGCTGCCTTTGGAAGAAGTTAGAAAGGGAAGGAGGGAGGGAGTAATAAGGAGGAAAAAGTGAAGCAGAAGGAGGAGGAGGATGAAGAGAGGATGAAGATGAGGGGGAGGAGGGCAGGAGGAAAAAGGGGGAGGAGAGGAAAAGGAAGAGAAGAGTAGGGAGGAGGAAAAGAAGAGGGAGAGGAGGGAAGAGGGGGCTGAGGGGAGAGAGGGAGGGGGGCAAAGGGAAAGAAGGGGGATGGGGAGGAGGGAAAGGAAGACATTCTTCTATGAACTATTTCCAAAATGCAGAGCTACTCCACGATGGAGCCCTTTCCCATCTGATCGTCTCTGGTTGTTTTTCTTGCATGTCTTTATGAGTGACACTGAACATTTCCCCATATGCTGAAAACTCATTTCTCCTGCCTCCTCTGGGGGTTGGCTCTTCATATCACTTGCCCATTCTTTTTTTTCCCCTCTCTTTCTCTCTCTCTATTGAATGATTGATATCTTTCTCACTGATTTGCAAGAGCTTATTATATATTAGTGAAATTAGCCCTTTTCTGTCATCTGTGTGATAAATATTTTTCCTGGTTTGTCACATGCCTTTTGATTTTGTTTATATTTTTATCATAGTGAGGTTTTAGGATTTTTAGATTTAGCTTCATCTGTCATTATTATGGCTTCTGTGACATGCCTACCCCTAGATTTCCATCAACCCTAATGTTCATTCTCTCTCTCTCCCTCGTTCTCTCCCCCTTCTCTCCCTCTCTCTCCCTCTCTCCCTCTTTCTCTTTCTCTCTTTCTCTCTCTCTCTCTCTTTCTCCCCCTCCCTCTCCCTCTCTCTTTCTGCACTGTGGTTTGAGCTCAGGGACTCATACTGTTACTTAGAATTTTTGGTCTCAAACTGGCACTCTACCACTTGAGCCACACCTCTACTTCCAGCTTTTTGCTGCTTCATTGGCAGTCACATACTCACAGACTTTCCTGCCTGGGCAGGCTTCAAATTTTGATCCTTCGATCTCAGCCTCCCGAGTCTCTAGGATTAATTACAGGCATGGGCCACTGGCAGTCAGTAATATTACTGATCACTTATATATTCATGCTGTAACTACCATTCTGAATTTTCTTATCATTTCTCTAGATATATATTTTCCCCACCAGTTTCTCCTAGTATTCTGGGATGGAATCATTTCATCCATAAATAAAAATAGCACCTCCTCTTTTGGCAGATCAATGTGCTTTGTCCTTTTCTATAGATTAATACGTGTACTTGAAAAGCACTCAATAAAACGATGTCAGGACTGTTTGATGTGTGTGTGTGAGAGAGAGAGAGAGAAAGGAGGGGGAGAGAGAGAGAGAGGGAGAGAGAGAGAGAGTGTTAGAGTTCCGGGGCTTGAACTCAAGGCCTGAGTGCTTCCCCTTAGCTTTTTCACTCAAGGCTGGTACTCTGCTGCTTGAACCACCTCCATATATAGTTTCTTGCTGATTAATCAGAGATAAGAATCTCATAAACTTTCCTGCCTAGGCTGCCTTTGAAACTCAATCTACATCCTGAGTATTTAGGATTACTTGCATGAGCCACCAGTACCCGGCTTTGATTGTTTTAGTCCATACATGAAGTTTGTATGTGTGTGTGTGTGTGTGTGCACGTGAGTGCGCGCACACACATGCGCGCCAGTCCTGGAGCTTGAACTCAGGGTCTGGGCACTGTCCCTGAGCTTCTGTGCTCAAGGCTACCACCCTACCACTTGAACCACAGATCCACTTCAGCCTTTTTGCTTGTTCACTGGAGAAAATAGTCTCACAGATTTTCTTTCCCTGGCTAGTTTTGAACTGCGGTCTTCAGACCTCAGCCTCCTGAATAGCCAGGATTACTGGCGTGAGCCAAACATAATATTCTTATGGAGAATTTGTGGAAAGGATCAAAGTAATTTTTCTGCCCTAATATTGAATTATGAGGCATAGTAATAGATTTCCTTATCTAAAATATTTTTCAAATGTGAAGAATTAACCCAGTATGATGAAGGCTATCATTATGACTGATTTCAAGAGGATTTTGAAAACACATTTTTTCAGGTTTTGGTAGCAATGTGATGTACAACTTTTAGAAAATAACTTGGAGGTTGACTCTCTCTCTTGAAGCTTGTGAAGAGTTAAAATAGCACGTGTGTCATCTGTCTTTTGAAGGATTGATAAAATAAACCTGTGCAAACATCTGGGCTTGGTGCATTTTTTAGTTAGTTTTCTGACAAGTTTCTAATGTTTTTTCCATGGCTAAGGGTCTATTTAAGTTCTTTCTTTTCCATGGTCAAATTTGACCATTTCTCCTATCATATAAAAGATACTCATGTTATCTCCTGTGAGAATTATTTGTTCAAAATTACAGAATGTATTCTTGTTTATCATGTTTCTTTCTGTGCAAGGTTTCTAATGGTGTGAAGGTGTGCTTTCTTTTTAACTTTAAGAGAGCTCAGGGTCTAGGAATGGGGACATGTGCCTAGAAGTTCAGCTACTTGGTAAGTGGAGCTCAAGTGACTGTGGTCTGAGGCTACCCTGGTACCCAAGGAGAAGAGGAGGATTGTGGCCCAAGTGGAGAATTGTAGTCTAGCTCTGAGGTAAGTCTCTAATATCTAAAGAAAGCTAGCAAGGAAGCAAGATAGGAAGCTAAGTAGATAGATTATGGAATTGTAATTCCTTTGTACAACTACTTAATAATGATAATGATAATAAAGTAAAAGTGAGCAAAAGAAAGAAAGAAAAAGAGAGGAAGGAAGGAAGGAAGGAAGAAAAGAAAGAAACAGAAAGAAAGAAAGAGAGAGAGAGAAGGAAGGAAGCTTATGGAACTATAACCTCTTTGTACATCTACTTAATAATAATGATGATAATAAAACAAGAAAAAGTAAGAAAACAAGAACTAAGGAGGGAAGGAAGAAAAGGAGGAAGGGAGGGATGGAGGGAGAAAGGAAAGAAGGAAGGTGGGTAGGAAGGAAGGGAAGGTGGGAGTAAAGGTAGGAAGAAGGAAGGAAGGAAACAAGGAAGGAAGGAAGTTAGTTCAGGGTCCTCTGCCTCATTGCTGTTGGCCCTTAGGTTGGGCCTTTCTTTCTGGGACGGCAGAGCCATGGGTCAAAGGCTCCTTGGCCTTTGCTCACAAGAAGCAGTTGCTCCTCTGATGATGACCCCAGACACCCCCAGCCATTGCCAACCATCATCTGAGAGAGTGAACTCCTGTCAGTTGAGGACCTTAACAGTCCGATGTGTTTCCCCTACTTCTGCCTTTGCTTTAACAGCTTTTCTGCCTTACTTGGCAAAGTCTAGTTCCCTCTCTCTTCATGGTGAACTGACTGCTTGGCTTACTTATGTTCATCCTTTCTTGGTGAATGAATCTAGGTTTTAAGTATTGTCGTCTCCTGATTATGTTCCTAACCCCTTGATTTGTGCAATTATTTGTGAACTAAATTCTGCAGTTTTGCTTTTAATTTGCCCTTAACCTTGAGCAATATCCATCTTTTAAAATGTTTTCCTTACTTAGGAGGCTGAAATCTGAGGATCATGGTTCGAATCCAGCCTGAGCAGAATGTCCCCATGAGACTCTTATCTCCAATTAACCACGTAAAAAATGGAAATGGTACTGTGGCTCAAGTGGTAGCGTGCTAGCCTTGAGCACAAAGAGGCTCAAGGACAGTGACCAAATCCTGAGTTCAAGCCCCACAACTGACAAAAAAAAAAGGAAAAAAAAATCCTTGTGTGAATTTTCTGTTGGTTTCTTTTCTATTAAAGCAAATCTAATTTCACATAGGCCCTATGCAGAGATTAGGGAGAATGGCTTTTCTCTCCCCCAACATTGCTTATGTGCCAGCTTTTCTTATAATCAAATAATGGTCCATTGTGTTTGTGTACTCTGCATGTTTGGGAAAGAGGTTGTTTTCTATTTTAAGAGAATGGAATTTGATGCATCACTGTTCAATTTGTATTACATTTCTATGTCCTTCCTAAATCTTCTTGATTTGTGATTGACTTAATATGACTTAAAATCTTTTATTACTATGTGTGTGTGTGTGTGTGTGTGTGTGTAAAACTCAGGCCACAGCTCCACTTCTGGCTTTTTGGTGGTTCATTGAAGATAAGTCTTCTAGACTTCTGCCAGAGCTGGATTTGAACTGTGATCCTCAGATCTTAGCTTTCCCAAGCAGCTAGTATGACAACTGTGAGTCACCAGTGCCTGGCTTTGTTTGATTTTTATCACCTGGTATCACCAACACCGTCCTCAGAGAGTTAATGATTACAATAAAATACATTGAGATACAGTGAGACAGACAGACAGACAAATGGATATACCAACAGAAGAGCTTCCATAGCTTTCATGGCAGTATGCTATCAAATTGTTCTCTTTTTAGTAGTTGTTGCTAATCTTCTGTACATAATTTCTAAAATAGACTTCATGAAATATGCACGGGAAAATGCATAGTCAATGTTTCTTTCCTCTTCTTTTTTTTTTTGTCAGTCGTGGGGCTTGAACTCTGGGCCTGGGCACTATCCCTCAGCTCTTCAGCTCAAGGCAAGCACTCTACCACTTGAGCTACAGCGCCACTTCTGGCTTTCTGGTGGTTTATTGGAGATAGGAATCTCACGGTCTTTCCTGCCCGCATAGTCAATGTTTTGAGTTTGGCAGTGTCTTTGGCTCTAGGCCGTCACTAAGGGTCTTGCAATAGGTATAGCCCCTGTGGATGAGGGCAATTTCTGTACGTATTCATTGAGCAGCTCTTTCATAAAGGCCAGTGATACTCATTGATATCTTACTTACAAAGTCCATTGGCTTACCTCTACCAATTCTGCCTTCTCTCCCTTTTTCAATGATGTAAAAATACCATTTCCTTCTTCAAGAAAACGACCACTCCATGTGCCAGGAGGGATGCAGGCTGCCGGGCATGATATCAAGGTCAAGGGCATGGCAGGCCTGTGGACAGCTGTGGACAGCTGGACAGCAACCGAAGGACCAATGCCTGGCTCAAAGTCTCCACCCTGCTTCTATAACATTGTGATAAGACTAGGCGGCCTGCGTTCTCTTCTGCACCCGCGTTAACAATGAAGCTCTGGCTCTTTATATGAAACCATAAAACATTATTGCTAACAGTTGTTGAAATACTTTTTTAATGACATACATGCCAAGAGCCAGTGGCTCACATCTGTCATCCTAGCTACTCAGAAGGCTGAGATCTGAGGATCACAGTTCAAAGCTAGCCTGGGGAGGAAAATTCCATGGGACTCTTTTCCTCAAATCAACCACCAAAAAGCTGGAAATAGAAGTCTGGCTCAAGTAGTAGAGTGTTAGCCTTGAGCAAAATAAAGCCAAGCAAACCCATCCAGCACTCACTCTCTCTCACATACACACACACACACACACACACACACACACACACACACCATACTATAACAAAAATATCAATCCTATTCAGATCAAAATGGAGCCAAACACCCCAGGGCCAGGGAACAGCTTGGTCCTGATGCCCATGTGACTCGACAGGTCAGGTGACCACGATTCCTTCGCCACCATGCCGGGCTCAGTGTACACACGCCCCCACGCCTCCCCCTGTGTGACTGTGCGACAATCTGAATGTCACCACAAGAGGATCACTGGTGGGCTCCAGAGCGGCGTGGTGAGCTGTCTAAGAGGGTGTCAACTCTTAGGACAGGGTATAATTTCACTCAATGTGTTCTTGTCTTATTTTAGTTCAACATCATTTCCCAGTTGCAAGCCTTTTGAATGACATGCGGAAATGCAAAAAAAAAAAAAAAAAAGAAAGAAAGAAAACATGAAAGGTTCTCCCTCAGGCAGATCTGTGTCTGTATGGATCCTTAATAATTCTTTTTGAATATCCTCCTAAGCATGTGCTATCCCAAGTCTGTTGTTTCCTCCTCCCCCCCAAAAAATTAAATTAAATTAAAATTAAATTAAAAAATCTGATGGGAAAGGTTTGTTGTATTACCTTCTGTATGAGGATTTTCATTTTTTTTTTATTTTTAGGAGAGTCATCTTTACAGTTTTTTAGAGCCAATGAACAATAAGAAAGGTCTTCTTAATCAAGGATGTTCTTTAGGTACAGAGCATCAGACAATATTGGTGATACATAGGAAATAACTGTGTTTATAGTCTTCTGTAATGATGTTTAGAATATTGGGTTTGTCTTGAAGTACTTTTACTCAGATTTGAAGAATGGTGTTAAATATGCTTTCTGGATGGGGAAAGAATTTAGAAGATTTAGGTTAACAAATGATTTTTCTTTCTCCAAAGAATGGAGTAGCTTTATCTACATTTAAAATTATTTTTATTGAACTCATTTTTATTAAACATTAGTATCTAAATTGGAAGCTGGGTACCAATGGCTCATGCCTATAATCCTAGCTACTCAGGTGGCTGAGATCTGAAGATCATGGTTCAAAGGCAGCCTGGGTAGGAAAATCCTTGAAACTCTTATTTCCAATAAAAAACTACCAAAAAGCCAGAAATAGAACTGTGGCTCACATGGTAGAGCACTAACTCATCTTGAGTTAAAAAGAAAAAGATCAGGAACTGCTCCCAGGCCCTGAGTTCAAGCCCCAGGATTGGCTGACACACACACACACACACACACACACACACACACACACACACGTGTGTGTGTGTGCACACAGCTTCAAAAACAAGTTGACGCTACTTCTGGGGGGTCTGGGACTAGGTTGGAGGGGTTATCTGAGCATGAGATATCACTAATGCCCTTCCAGGATGGGGACCCAAAAGTCATCCAAGACCCCTTGAACTTTGAAGTTGAACTCACGGCCTAGGTACTGTCCCTTAGTTTGTTCACTAAGGCTGGTGCCCTACCACTTGAGCCACAGCTCAACTTCCAGCTTTTTGGGGTGGTTCACTGAAGATAAGAGTCTCACAGACCTTCCTTTCCAGGCTGGTTTCAAACCACAATCCTCAGATCTTAGCTTCCTGAGTAGCTGGGATTGCAGGCGTGAGCCACTGGCTACCCCACGTTTTAAGTTATAGGGCTATTCCAAGCTTGCTCTTCTCCAGGCTCCTCTTGATTAATTTTCATTTTAAACTAAAACAGATGTAATTGGTCCTCTAGAAAATATGCCATGTATTTCAATTCATATCCAGACTTCTATGGAACAGAAGATTAAAAGTCAGTTTCTTGGCTTCTGCACTTAAAGGAAAATTTTCGTAATCACCCTTGACTCTCGATGAAGTGTCCATTTCTCCTGCTGATACGAGAGAGGGAATTTCTTATTTCCTCTGGCTTTTAACTGGCCCTTAGGCAGGCAGGAAGAATAGGTTTCTTGTTATTTATTTGGGTGTTTGGGGGGCAATTTGCTGCGTGGAAAAGCTGTAAATACAGCATCCTCTGTACCTGCCCAAAGAAAAGGCTAATCGCACAGATTTAAATGGCGTTTAGCCTGAGCAAAAGCTCAGACACATCAGTAAATTGCAAGCTGAGCTCAGATCCTGCAAACCAAAGAGAATCAGGAGGGGATCTTTTACTTTGGATTGCTCAGGGAGCCTAATGCATGGAGTCCTCTCTTTACCCCTGGGGTGGGGGTGGGGTGGGGGGCTCAACCTGGCTTGGGGGACACAAACTGCATGGTTGCCTGTGGATCAGAAGTGGCTGCAGGGTATTGCTGGTTCAAAATTTCAGCTCTGATGCTTTGCCAGAGAACCGTAAAGAGACAGTCTCTTTACATAATGTACTTCTTAAATATATTTGTTCCTCTCTCTTCCCTCCCTCCCTCCCTCCCTCCCTCCCTCCCTCCCT
>NW_012267308.1:1253283-1269321 GCF_000151885.1 Dipodomys ordii
CCCTCTCTTTCTTTCTTCCCTTTCTTTCTTTCTTTCCTTTCTTTCTTTCTTTCTTTCTTTCTTTCTTTCTTTCTTTCTTTCTTTCTTTCTTTCTTTCTTACTTTCTTTCTTTCTTTCTTTCTATTCTTTGGCTTGAACTCAGAGCTTTGCACTATTTCTTAGCTTTCCCCCCTCAAGGCTAGCACTGTATTACATTATACCTCCACTTCTGGCTTTTGTTTTTGCTAGTTAATCAGAAATAAGAATCTCTCAACCTTTTCAGCCCAGACTGGCTTTGAACAGCAATCTTCAGATCTCAGCCTCCTGAGTGATCCTAGGACTACAGGTGTCAACTACCAGCATCCTGCTGGCTAATTTTTTTTGGGGGGGGGGAGGGAGCATGCCAGTATTGGGCTTAAACTCGGGGCTTGTGCATTGTCCCTGAACATTTTGGGTAGTTAATTAGAAATAAGAATCTCACAGGTTTTCATTCTCTGGCTGGCTTTGAACCACAATCCTCAGATCTCAGCCTCCTGAGTAACTAGTGTGAGCCAAGGGTGTCTGGCTGGCTAAAATATATTTTTTAAATGTTTTTTCTTTCCCCTCATATAGGCAAGAGATTAAATTGCAAGTTCAATGCTAATTACAGTTATTTCCCAAAGTGGTGGTGGGGTTGGTGGGGGGGACGGGCAGAGAGGAAAACAACCTATGTGAAAGAAAAGGAAATTTGGGTTCAAGCGAAACATGCAATGCCCAGTTCAGCCTGTCTCCATGGCAGAGAGAGGAAAAAAAGCATGTGGTGTCTCTTGCTGGGCCAAAGCGATAACTCAAAGGTGTCAGACACACAAAAGAATTACGTATGTCTGACCTATGATGAGATAAATCCTCCATCTCTGCCTATGGCCAGGAGATGTATCTTTAACTGTCATAAAAATTGAGCATTTTCCCCCTTCCTAATTGTCTTCTATAATTTCTTCAGATTTATTTATTTATTTTTAGAATAAAAGGTTTTCCAGGGAGGGGTGGTGATCTAGATATATATTTTTTTTTCTTCTTCTAGTTGCTGGTAGAACGTTCTCTTTAGTATCATTTTACATAATTTAATACAATTTGTTCCATCCATTGATTTTCATGGGGATACAAGCTGTTCGTTTGTGAAAAGCTGGCAGAGGCCTGGCATCCTGGCACCCTGGCACCTTGAGCACAGGGTCTTGTTCTGCAAAGTTCAGAGGGCTTCCGCCATTGTGAAGCAGGTCCAGCAGCCCCGTGGGCCCTTAAGGCTTGTTTGCCTGCTGGACAGACAGGAAAGGGGGGGCTTGGCTTGCACCCCCAAGAGCCCCCTACCACGGTGTGAAGGAGCAGGGTGGGGAGGGGGGCTCTTCTCTAATACACAGCCTGATGGAGAAACACAGGTGTTTCTTAATTACTTGTACAGAAGGAAGGAAAGGCTGAGCCGATGTACAGCCATGGTGGCTGTGCCAGAAAAGGGATCCTGGCCAACCTGCCAGCCAGCACCGCCTGCGCCTGGGCTGGCCGTTCCCCCTCAGCCAGCTCGCGCTGCTGCCACCCGGCCTCCTCCTCCACTTCAGAGACTCGCCTCTTCCCCTCGGTTCTGTGTGTGTGTGTGTGTGTGTGTGTGTGTGTGTGTGTGAAATTAAATGAGTGGTGGGGATATTTTAAGAAATGAAGGTGGGGATGGGAGGGAGAAAGTGGGGGAGAATGAGGAGAGAGAAGGGGTGCGTACAAAAGAAGACTTAGGTCACGGTAGCCCTTCTGTACATCACCTTTAGAACAACAGTAAACAAATCAAAAGCAGGGGGAAAAAAGAAGAAGCAACGAAAAATCTTGAAATGTAGGAAGAGAGGCAGAATGAAGAATTGGGGTGACAGTCTATGTCTCAGGACTCCGAACAGGGGAGGTTATGGACAGCGTCTTGCATCTTGGTGTTGGGGGGGAAGGGTCCCTTTTCTGAGGGGGTGTCCCCTTCGCTACACCCCAGTTTAACTCTCTGAGTGCTCCTCTAACCAGTACATTCGTGTGTGTGTGTGTGTGTGTGTGTGTGTGTGTGTGTGTGCAGGTACGCACACCAGTACTAGAACTTGAATTCAGGACCTTGTTCTCTTACTTGGCTTTTTTTTTTCTCTCAAGGCTGGCGCTCTTACCACTTGAGCCATGCCTCTACGTCCAGCAGTAATCTTTTGAAGAGTCTTACATACTCCTCGACTGACTTTGAATGGTAGCCCTGCAATCTCAGCCTCCTAAGTAGCTAGGATGACATATATGAGCCACCAGTGCCCAGCTCTGGGGTGCATTTCTTATATCCCTCCGGTGTTAGGCTTGGATTCTGCCTACCGTGTGCTGTGTGACTTTGGCCAGGCTGCGTCCCCTCTCTGGGCTTGTGTCTAGTGGAGTTTGTTGATCTCTCAGATTCTACCATGTCAAGCAGGTACCTGAAATATTTTCTTGCTTTGCTCTTTCCTCGACAATATCTTGTCACCATGGGTGGCCTGAGATAGGTGGGCGGGCGGGTGTGAGAAGTTTCACACGGGTCTGCCTGGCTCTGACTCTGCTTTCTGCTTGCAGACGGGGCCCGGCTTGGACTCGGCCCCTGCCTCCCCTCAGCAGGGTTTTCAAAACCTGGGCTAAGCATACAGGCGCCTGTCTTTGCTACAGATATTCCCATCATGCATTGCAGCTCATCCCAGGACCAACGTCAGCTGCCTGCTTCTTCGTGTTGTCTGGGAGGGTCCCCCAGACCCTGGCTGTCATGTCACACGGACTGACAGGGCTGTAGCTCCTCCCGAGAGTGCTTGGTCTCTCCAGGCTGGGTCCCTCAGACAGTGATGAATCACCCCCTTCCCAGCACCCTGGGGACCGCTAAGTAGGCCAAATGGAATGATCTGAGCTGGCCGTAGGCCAAGGAACAGGGCTTAATCTTGGCCTTTGTGGGAGAGCCTGGGGGCCGGAAGGTCTGCTAACAGTCAAGCTGCCTGTTACGGTGCTGGCCTGGTGGCCTTGTCACCACCCTGAGGACCACAGAGGCTGCTCATTCGCCTCTTGTGTGTCCTGAAACTCAGAACACGCAACCCAGAGCTCCTGCTGCGTGTGTCTGGGAAGATGGAAATGGTGGTATGACATATGACAGTCCAGCTCTTCAGGGCGCTTAAGCACTTTGTGAGCACCTACTGAATGCCTGGGCCTGTGGGAAAGTGTGTTGTGACTGCAAGGTAGAGGGAGACAGAGTCCAGGACAGGGGAGAGAGGAAGAATTCCGCAGCTATGCTGTTTTCTCTGGCCCAATGGTGGTTGGTCTTAGCCATGGCTGAGCTCTGTGCTCACGCTAAGTGCCTCCTTTATTTGATGAATGAAGAAAGAATGAAAGCTCAGAGAGGTCGGGCTACTGTCTCATGGCTGCAGAGCTGGCATGGGGCCACAGTAAAGGGAAGCCATGGCCTGTCCTCAGCCAGTCCCCCTGGACCAGGGTCTGCTGGTGATTGGGAATGAGCTGGAAAGTTTGCCTCTGTTCACCCGCTGCCATTTATGCACCACCGTGCCCAACCCTTTTGGAGCAGGAAGAAAGTCAAGGCCAAGGAGAGGGGAGGGGGGTCTCCCTCCCCCACTCTGCCCAATGGGCTCCCAGGACCACCCTCATCTGCTCAGCCAGAACCCACCCCACCCCAGTCACCGAGCACCCACTTACCAACAACATGTGGGCTTGAGAAGCCAAGTTCCCAAGGGCAGGAAGTGTCCCAGGGCTGCAGCTGGTCGCTGCATTCATCCCTGCCCATTCATGCCTTCATGACTGACTCATTCATCGAGAGACAGTTACCAACCTTCTTGAACTCAGATCCTATCCAGACTGGGGTGGGTGAAGGACATGCCTCAGAAGAGAGGGGAGCTAAAGTCTGCATCTCAGGGAGATGCCCTCCATGGATGGTGAGTGTGTGTGCGTGTGTGAGTGTGTGTACTTATGTACCTGTTCCTGTATTGTGTGATTGTATACTGGTCCTGTATTGTGTGTGCCTGTGAATACACCTATGTGCTTGTTCATGTACTATGGGTACCTGTGTGTATACCTGTGCACCTGTTCACATAGTGTGTTTGCCTGTGTGTGTACACCTATGTGCCTGTGTGCACACCTGTGTGCCTATTCATGTACTGTGTGTGCCTGTGTCTGTGCATACCTGTATGTGCCCATGTATTTGCCTGTGTGTGCCTCTGTATACATGTGTGTGCATCCCACGTATGAACATTACACATATGTTTATACCCATGTTGTGTGTGCCTGTGAATGTGCCCCTTGGTGTGTGTACTGAGGCGTGGACACACCTGTGTGCGCACTTAAGTGTATTCATGAGCGTGTGTGTCAGTGCACGTGGACACTGTGTGTGCCAAGAGTTTGTGGGCTTCCCCTGCATGTCCCTGCGGTTATGTGACTATATGCACACATGTGCATCCATGTGTGTACATGATGCTTGTGCATGTGTATGCACACATATGTGCCCCTGTGTGTGCCCTTGCACAAGGTTACCTGTACATGTATTTCTGTGTGTGCCATTGTACTGGAGCCATTGTATATATTCATCTGTGTGTGTGCTGTATACACATGTCCATGTGGATATCCATATGTACATGTGTCTGTGTGTGTCTTGTGTGTGTGCCCATGTGCATATCTATACGTGTGGCTATGTGTGCCTTGCATAAGGCCACCTGTGTGTGGGTATCTATGTGTGCAGTGTGCTTGTGTGTGTCTGTGTGTACACCTGTGTGTATGCACACACTCTTGTATTTGCATGGCTACATGTGCCCGGGCACACAAGGACACTGATTTCCTGGAAGAGAAAGAAAACCCTGGGCAGGAACTAGAGCAAGCTGAGCCTCCTTCCCACCTTGGCCCACAGACCCTGCCAGCAACTTCTGCTGAGCAGAGAGACTTTGAAAATCCTCTGCTCTCCAGAATGACCTGCTTGGCACCGACCACACCCCCCTTGCAAGATCTCCTCATCTCAGGGACTGCTCCTGTCTTCCGGGTGCCAGCTAGGTCATTGTCAGAACTTCCCGTGCACAGGGCCAAGGTCAGTGGAAGCAGCCACCCGGGCTGCAGGTGAAGCCACCACAGGGGAGCCTCCTTTGTATGAGTCATCCAGCCACTTGCTGAAAAATTAATTTGCAAATGAATCCTAGTTATTGAGACCTTCTGGATAGAATAACAGATGCAGCCTAGCCGGTTCTCCAAGAGCATCCAGAGAAGAAACCTCAAAATAGTCACTGGACCAAAGGAGGCATGCTGGCCCAGGGCTCCTTTTTATCAAATGTCTCCACTCCCTTACTGGAGTTCTCTCTCCCCAAACTCAGAGCTCCAGGAGGGGTGGGGGCGGGGACTCCTGGAACAGAGGCCGGACCAGCACTCCCCGACTGGATCTCTGGATTGGTTCTTCTGTAGCCCCTCAGAAGCAACCAGAAGCCGGCTCTCCCCTCCCTGGCCATCTGCTTGAAGCATCTGGCGATCAGGTGCGAAGCCCACACCGGAGCATTCAAGCTGAAATGTGCAATCACCTTGTTACCCACACTGGCTTTTGTTATGGCGGTGCCAGGCTTGCCCCTCTTTGTGTCAGGGAGAAAATTCTGGGGCTGGAAAACCGGCTGCTGGCGTGGGAAAGTCACCAGAACAGTGCCGAGATCTGAAGGCCCGAAGCTGGCTGGGCCTCTGGACCTGGCTGTCCTCTCTGCCAGCTTCTGGGCTCATCTCTAGCAAAGTGAGACTTTCCAGAACAAAAGAGTATTGTTTGATCTATCCATCTAAGTAAAGCAGGTCCTGGATATTTGACTCCTGCTGTAAAAGAGGAACGGGCAGTTGAGTTATGTCTCTACCTTTAGGAATGTGTTTATTTATTTGCATCTACTTATTTATTTTGTGCCAGTACATACTGGAGCTTGTACCCAGGGTACAAGTACATGTATTTATTTAATTCATCTATCCACCCATCAATCTATCATTTATTATTTATTTTGTGCCAGTACTGGGGCTTGAACTCAGAGCCTGGATTATGGCTCTACACTTATTTATTTATTTATCTGATTCATCTATCCATCCATCTATCTATCATTTGTTTATGTATTTCTTTGTTTACTTTGTACCAGTAGTAGGGCTTGAACTCAGAACCTGGGTTTTGTCAATACATTGTTTCTGTTGGACTTAGGGCTTGAACTCAGGGCCTAGATGATGTCCCAGAGCTTTATTTGAGCAAAGCTAGTATTCTACCACTTTGAACCACAGCTCCACTTTCAATTTTCTGGTGGTTAATTGGGATAAAAGTCTCATGGCCTTACCTGCTGGAGCTGGCTTTGAACTGCTATCCAAAGATCTCAGTCTCTTAAGTAGCTAGGATTATAGACGGAACCATCAGGGCTCAGTGTGTCAATACATTTGAGTATTTATTTATTTATTTTATTCATTTATCTGCCTATCTTTTATTTATTTATTATTTATTTTCTTACTTGTTTATTTAGTGCCAGCACACGGGTTTGAACTCTGGGCCTGGATGATGTCTCCAAATTTCACCCATTCATTCATTCATTCACTTATTTTGTGCCACTCTGGGCTTGAACTCAGGGCCTGGATTATGTCTCTACATTCCATTCATTCATTCATGTTGTGCCAGTATGGGCTTGAACTTAGGGCTAGGATATGAAGCTACATTTTATTCCTCTATCCATTCATTTATTTAGTGATAGTACTGGGACTTGAACTCAGGGCCTGGATGCTGTCCCTTAGCTTTTCCACTCTAAGACTGGTGTTCCAGCACTTGAATCACAGCTCCACTTCTGACTTTTTGCTGGTTAACTGGAGATAGGAGTCTCACAGACTTTCCTGCTCAAGTTGGCTCTGATCCACAGTTCTCAGATCTTAGCTTCCTGAGTAGTTGGGATTACACATGTGAATCATTGGGTCCTAGCTCTAGAGAACTTTTATGAGAAGAAACAGTTCTATAATATCTGGAAGTTCTCACTGAGGATGACATTGCACACCTGTAACACCAGAGTTCCAGCATGAAGGAGACCGAGAAAGGAGGGTCATGAGTTCAAGATCTACATGGTGAGACTCTATTTTAAAAATACCAGCAAAACAAGACCCAGTGGTGGGCTTGGGGCCCACTGTATGTGCGTTGGTCTCCTCTGATAATTCTAGCTAATGCTGATAATGACATGTTGATCTCACTGAAGTCAGTACTGGAATTAGTGATGGATTTTACTCTTGCAGAGAAATAGGGAAGTCAAGATTGCAAACTAACTGGAGTTCCCTTCTCTCCTTCTCTCCTTACCTTCGCTCTTCATTTCTCTTTTCTTCCTTCTTCCCTCTCTCCTTTTCTGCCTTCCTTCTTCCCTCCTTCCCTCCCTCCCTTTCTTCCTTCCTTTTTTCTTTCCATGGGATTTGCATCCAGGCTGTCCTGGAACTCAACAACTATTCTACTCTACCTCCCAAGTAGTGGGCTTACAGATCCTCAGATCTCAGCCTCCTGAATAGCTAAGGTTACAGGCATGAGCCACCAGCACCTGGCTTTATACTTGATTTTAAACATACCCAAGGATCTTTGTTCTTAAAGATGTAATCCTTTCCCCTCCTTTTTAAGCAAATGCATGCTATTGGAATAGCATTAATAATAAAGGAATTACCTGTCCTGAACATGTGCCCCCAATGATGTTTCCCTGTCTTCTCCATCATCCTCTCCTTGCAGGTAGCTTGGGCTGCTAGAAGTGTCTTTTATTGCATCCTAGGGCCGGCCTAGGATAGTAATGCTACAAGCATGACTATCTCCTTGTCTTTCTTTTCTGCCTCTTGGTTGAGTACAAAGACAAGGTCCCCTTGGCTTTAAGGCACGGGGCTGGCTTTCTCTGATGGTTGCGCCGTAAGTTAGCAGGATAAAGTTTGACAGTCATTTAATTTTCATTGACAAATGCTGTCATAATATTGAAGAAAAAGTGAGATATTGTATCAACAGTGGTGGTCGACGCTCAGCCAGTCATATGGACCGGGCGAGCGCCATATGCTTCTCCCGACTCGCCTTGGAACGCTCTGGCGGAGAACTTGACAAGCTTAAGATAACAGTCTGGAGAAAACGACTGCCCTTGAGAGGTTCCTGCGCAGTTCCAGCTCCCGGATTTCCTGGAGCAGAGAGACAGAGAGACAGAGAGACAGAGAGACAGAGGGAGGGAACAGAGAGAAGGAACAGAGAGAGGGGGATAGGAACGAGGGAAATGAGAAACAGAGAGAGGGAGAAAGAGTACTAGAGACGGGGAGGGAGAGAGATGGAGAAAGAAACAGAGATGCAGAAAGAGTGAAACAGAGAGGAGAAAAAGACATGCAGAAAGAGGGAGAAAGAAAGAAAGAGGGAGGAAGAGGAAAATAGAAAGAGAGAGGGAAAAGGAGACAAAGAGACAGAGATAGAGACACACACAGAGAAACACAGAGAGAGCCAGAAAGTCTTTTCCTGGGCTTCATCCAATGTCCACCATCCTTGGCTTGGTGTCCATTGTCAAGGGCTCCCTTAAGGTATTTGTTGAGGACTGTCTCCCGCCTACCATGTCCAGTACAGCCAAGTTGGCCCCAGGCTACGATCCTAAGCAATCCTAAGTCTGGAATTGCTCTCACCTAACTTGTAGCCTGGTTTGGTTTGCCTGCTGTGGATCTGCATGCCCACTATGGGGATGGGCATCCATCAATGGAGCTCCATCAATGGAGCCAAGGCCCAAGAAGGGCCTATGCTGAGTGTCAGGACAAGCTACACAGAGACGGGACATAATTAATTAATTTGTTTATTAACTTATTTTGTGCTGGTAGTGAAGTCTGAACTCAAGGCCTGGACACTGTCCCTTAGCTTTTTTGTTTTTTACTCAAGGCTGGTGCTTTGCCACTCGAGCCACAGCTGGACAAAGTTTTTATCCTGGGATTTCAGTTTCATGAAGGTTGGTTCTCTGGCACCTCTCCACCTACAACATCTGAGCCAATCAGAACCACGAGTAGATCCCCTTTCTCTGGGCACCGGAATGCCTATGTATCTGATGAAACTCTTGGCCAAACTCTTAGCTGGATACATTGACCAAAAAAAAAAAAAAAAAAAGATGAACAAGACAGTGTTCATTGACTCTGTGTTTCCTATAGCACTGGGCTTAATTTTAATTTGGTTACTATACATAGAGAAAGCGACGGATGAGCAAAGTTACAAACAGTCTGGGAAAGAAATCTGCATGCGTGTGTGTGTGTGTGTGTGTGTCTGTGCAGGCGCATTCAGGGACACCATCTCTGTGCACATTTCATCTGGTGTCCTTGCCTGGCTTGCCAAAATATTCAGGGACCTTCCATTCTCTCTGAAGAATTCCCACCCCAAACAACGCTAAATAAAGAATCAGGCATATGGCATGTATTGGAGATTGCTCAGCACTGGCACAGGCCATCAGCCATGACGAACAGGTATCTTGGAAAAAAAAAGAAAAAAGAAAAGAAAAAGATGTCAATCCAGATCTAGATTCTGCTTTTTTTTGGGGGGTGGGCGGGGAGGAACCTTATCATTTATTTGGATTTGTTGCTGTCTGTGGCTTTGTGTTTATGATCATCCTCAGGAAAGAGAGGAGAGAGAGTGTGTAGTTTGCAGAACTGGGCACCGATACAATTGTTCTCCAAGATGGCTCCCTGCCTCTGTGCCCGGAGCTGTCTTTCTTAGGAGATGCTCTTCCATTCCACTACCAGTGGATTCTGGGTAGTCCAGGCCCTCTGCTTGGGAGCAAAGGATGCCAGGGGGGGTAAAGGAGAGAAAGTAATGAGAAATCTGGGGTGTGGCTTGGAGGAGAAGGGGGGCCCTTGGTCCCCAGAGAGAGCATTGACTTGACAAATGCAGGGCAGATTGGAGGAGCAGCTGCCTTCTTTGTGGATTGTATTCGTTGGTGGCTTGTGTGAAAGAAGAATTCAGGACGGCCTCTCGTTCCCGTTTCATTACGTGGCAGCAGATCCATGCACAGATCCATACGCTGCCTCTTGGATGAGCTGTGCAAACACAGCAGGACACTGTGAGCAAGCTTACCTCCTCTTCTGCCTGCTGGAAACCCAAACTCCCTGCCATGTGGTACTTCTTGGCTGGTGATGGCCGCTCTTGGATCTGCCAGGTAATGGGTGCCACCCTTCTGTGGGCCCTAGAGTGTTGTACAAGGTTTTCTAGAAGGCTCTGTGAAGAGAATATATCAAGGAGAAGTCCATTTGAAAGTGCCTCTGTTCATCCAGGGTGAAGGGCATGGGAATCTTGCTTGGTAGGGCCAATATTTCAAAATGGCGGCTAGCCATGAAAAATAGTGGCCACTTATGAGGAGACAGCTCTTCTTATCTGGTGGGCCTGGCTACCAGAATTTCAGTGATAAAGAAAATGAGACTCTCTGGTTTGTGCAGACAGGAAAGATGCAACGGGAGTATTGCTCAATCCCCCGATTCCATGGTGAGTGGCCCCCTTAGTCCCTCAGAGGGTAGTGGGGATTAGATGTTTTCTCCATTCACTATGGTTCCTCCATCATTGCGTATCCGTGTCTTCATGAGTCACAGTAGATCGCTTGGTAAAATACCAGAACCCCCTATGTTCTTTGATCCAAGTATTACCTCCTTCCTTCTTCTCTTCATGAGCTCCATGGGACTATCATCTTTATGTTCAGAATGGAAAACAGGCACGTCACAATGGGCCACATCAGTGGCTTATTCATGTCACTTTTGATTCTCAGGAGGCTGAGAGATGAAGAACAAGATTCAAAGCCAGCCTGGGCGGGAAAGTCTATGAGACTCTTATCTCCTAAGAACCAGCAAAAAGCTGCAAGTGGGGTGTGACTCCCATAGTAGTATACCAGACTGGAATAAAAAAGCTAAGGGACAGTGTCCACGGTCTGAGTTCAAACCCCAGGACCTCCCAGCCTCTCAAACCCCACATACACAAGTTCTTCCCCCCAACAGCCTCATCTTGTGTCCTGGCCCAGGGCTGCAGATACTTCTTTGCCAATTTTGTGTCTCAATTTGGATAAAGCAAGCACTTACTCTATTTTATAGTCAGCCTTATAAACTTCCCACCTAAGGAGCCCCAGGAACATATTTTAACACTTGGCTACGCCTGATTATCATGAAGGTCTTAAATTCCAAACCTATATCTCTTTTCCTAAAGTCTCAGCCCCATTTTTCTCCTTTTAGACTCTTGGTGAGAGTACAGTGTAATAGTTTTCTACTTATATTTTTTATGTGACCGTAGGGCACATTGATTGATTGAGCTGGGTGCCAATGGCTTAAACCTATTACCCTAGGTGCTCAAGAAACTGAGATCTGCGGATCACAGTTCAAAGCCAACTCAGTCAGGAAATGTCATGAGATCCTTATCAGCAGTGAATCAACAAAAATCCTGAAGTAGAAATGTGGCTCAAGTGGGAAAGCCCCAGCCTTGAGAGAAAGGCTAAGGGACATCACCCAGGCCCTGAGTTCAAGGCTTAGAATGAGCACCCCAAAAATATTGATTGGGTTAGTTGCTTATTAACCTGTTTGTTTGAAAAAACACACATATATAAATATGTATATATATGAATATATTATATATGTGTACTATATACTATATAGTATATAGTATACACATAATATATACTATATATGTATACATACTATATGTAATATATACTATAGATGTATATGTAATATATATGTGTGTGTGTGTGTGTCTGTGTCTGTGTGTGTGTATGTGTAAGGGATAGACAAAGGAAGCCAAGTTTTCTGAGGATTTTGTTTATGGTCAATGTTAACATCCATGAAACAAATCTTACCCTGTCATTTCCTCTACCACTGCAGAATTGCATCATGAGAATTACACATAAACATCTTGGTGGCTTCCTCATGGACCACCCAGAGGTAGCCCACGGGGCTCCTTCTTGAATGATATACCTGCACCAGACAACCCGAGACAGCTACAGGGTTCCTAAGAGAATGTTCTAGTGAGACTAGATTAAAAGCCAGAACCCAAGACCACTATGCCTGGTCCTACCTGATGACCAGATCTTGACCCAGAAGGCTTAGTTTTACCTTGCTTCTTGCACCTGTCATGATGACTTCTAGCTCTAAACACCTGGCACTTCTCAGCTCTCCTGGGCAGGAGACCTTTGAGGCGGAGGTAAAATGGCTGTGAGTTGGGCTAGCACAAGACACAGCTTTGTACATCCTTACGATCTGAGATTTGATTATGTGTTCACAGGAGACCTTGGTGCACTAAGTAAATGAATTGTTTCCCATTGACCTATTCTTCTTCTAGATGTTTCCAAACTGTCCAACTTCTTGTTTTATAGACTTATCTTTGTGTGTGTGTGTGTGTGTGTGTGTGTGTGTGTGTATGTGGTGTGCCTGTGTGTCTGTGTGTGCCTGTGTGTAAATACTGAGGCTTGAACTCAGGATCTGGGCACTGTCCCTTAGCTTTTTTACCCAAAGCTGGTATTCTACCACTTGAGTCACATGTGCACTTTCAGATTTTTTTTTCCTGGCTCATTAGAGATAAGAGTCTCACAGACTTTCCTGACAAGCTGGCTTCAAACCCTGATCTTCAGATCTCAGCCTCCTGATTAGCTAGGATTATAGGCATGAACTACCAGCACCTGGCAGTCAATCAACTTTTTATAAGTATACATTTATAGTTATACTGAAATATTCTATTTGGGATAATATATTTCGTTCCCCTGTTTTGGATGTTTAGGCCATTTATATTTATTTAATTATCATAGGTACTCTTTGAGCACAAATGTAACTCTTTTGGTTCTCCTTTGCCTACATACGTTAGAGTATTTCTCCTGAGCAAATTACCAGAAAAGTTCCAGAGCTATTTGGTTGTTTTTTTTGTTTTGTTTTTTTGGTTTTTTTTTGGTACCAGTCTTGGGGCTTGAACTCAGGGCCTGGACACTGTCCCTGTCCTTTTGGCTCAATTGAAGCTAGTGCTCTATCACTTGAGCCACAGCTTCACTTCTGGCTTTTTGGGGGGTTAAGAGTCTCATGGATTTTCCTGCAGGGTGGGCTTTGAACCACCATTCTCAGATCTCAGGCTCCTGAGTGGCTAGGATGATAAGCATGATTCATCAGCTTCCAGCACCTTAGCTAAATTTTAAACCTGAATTTATTCCTCAGATGGCAAATTAATACTATCAAAATCTCAGATTCAATTCCAGGCAGGATTTAGGTAACATCTTTTGGCTAAAATCCAATACCACCAAAGGTTACAAGAACTTTGTGCCCTCGGCTAAGTGGGAAAAGTCTCCAGAAATGTTTTAATTGTGTGTGTGTGTGTGTAATGGTGGTGGTATGCTATGTTACTGGGACTTTAATTCAGTGACTTGAGCACTTGCTTAGCTTTTTCTGCTCAAGGCTGGTGCTCTATCGCTGGAGCCAGAGGCTCCACTTCCAGCTTTTTGGTGGTTCATTGGCAATAGGGGTCTCATAGATTTTCCTGCCCCAGCTGGCTTTGTACCATGATCCTCAGCCTTCAACCTCTTGAGTAGCTAGGATTACAAACATGTGAGGCACTCACATGTTTGAAAGGAAGGAAGGAAGGAAGGAAGGAAGGAAGGAAGGAAGGAAGGAAGGAAGGAAGGAAGGAAGGAAGGAAGGGGAAGGGAAGGGAAGGAAAGGAAGGAAGGAAGGAAGGAAGGCTTTGTACCATGATCCTCAGCCTTCAACCTCTTGAGTAGCTAGGATTACAAACATGTGAGGCACTCACATGTTTGAAAGGAAGGAAAGAAGGAAGGAAGGAAGGAAGAAAGGGGAAGGGAAGGGAAGGAAAGGAAGGAAGGAAGGAAGGAAGGGAAGGAAGGAAGAAAAAAAGATTGTTCCTGGACAATCTTTCTCTTTGCAAGAAGCTGTAGAGCTGGGACTGCTGCTGGTGTGCACTGTGTATTGAATTTTGGCTACCTGGTCTTATTTTAGATGCACCATGTGATCTGAAATCCCATTTTAGATTGACTCCTGGGAAGGAACCCCGTGGTGACTCGATAAATCAGAAAGTTCGTTTGCATTGCAAATCTCCTTCGCCTAAGTAATCTTCAGCTCCTTAATTTTACAAATTGTATATTGTAAATTTTTTCTTAATTTTTTTGTATATTGATGATTATTATTTATTTATTTATTTATTTATTTATTTTCTGCAAAGTACATTTAGAGGGCGCTTGGAGTCCATTTCAACCATGGAGTTGTGTGAGAAGGTCTTGTCTTCAGTCTTCCCTAGTGGAGTGACAACTTGTTCCTGGGCCTCTGGGTTGATTTAAAGACAGTCTTTGGCCTCCCAGGTGGGATGCAAATGATGAAATCACTTCCAGGAGGAAGGAATATCCCAATAGACTTTGCAAGAGACCGGAAGTTGTAGACGCTAGAAGGTCAAAGAGACTGGACTCAAGGTGAGAAACTTGGTTTCCCGCCAGGACACGAGGCAGAAATTCCAGAAGGAATCTTCACAGAGAGCTTGCAAGTCCTGTGGTAGGTTCGAGCCCAGTAAGAAAGGAGAGACGCTCTGCTTCTTGCCCAGGGTCCCCAGTGGGTGGTGGGTTCGACACAAAGGCCTTTGCTGAAGGGTGAGATGAATAGAGCTGGCTGGTTACTCCAGCCGAACGTTTTGTTCTGAACTTCTAGTAGCAAGACATGTGGCTGAAAGGTGACAGTCCAGCTCTCTGAGGGACATGGGGCAAACCTGTGACCTGTAATAACTTTAGGACTCTTGAGTTTTCTTTGACCCTTTTCTGCCAACACCAACAAACCATGAAGCTGACCTTTAGAGATTCAACAGAATGCAATATCTGCTTCTTAAAACAGGGCCATGTGGCTCATACCTGTAATCCGAGCTACTTAGGAGGCTGAGATCTGAGGACTGTGGTTCAAAGCTAGCCTGGGCAAGAAGGTCCATGAGACTCTTACCTCCAATGAACCAATAAAAAATGGCCTTGTGGCTCAAGTGGTAGAGCCCTAGCTTTGAGCATAAAAGCTCAGGGACAGTGCCCTGGCTCTGGGTTCAAGTCCCAGGAGCGGCACCATAAACAACAACAGCAACAACAAAAACAGGTTTATTGCAGTTACAATGACTGATACAATTATATTTTTGCATCAGTTTACACAGTATATCTGTCATGAGTTGGACATCTGTTACCAGGACCTACTTCTCTTGCTGGCATGGGAGAGCTAAACTAACCTTGCAACCATGGATTTGTCTTCTCCATCCACCTTTGATGCTGATATGTCTAGACTACTACAGAACTTTCTGGACTGGCTAGAGGATGGCTCTTATCTCCTAAGTTAACTGGAGGTGGATATGAGAAAAAAAAAAAACACCCCGGGGCCTAAACTTAACTCTGGAGAGATTTGGAAGTAATTTCGATGGAATTGTATTCTGACCAGGCAGAACTTGTTGAAAATTCACCTGCGTATTGATAATTATTTAACAATCAAGATGTCCTTAAACTTTTTTATATACCACGGCTGTGTTTAATTTACATGTCTTACTGACAGATGATTCTCAAAGACTGATTTCAAGAACTATTCCTGACGGTACTTTTTAACTCCTTGTTTTCCTTTGCCAAGCCTTGTACTAACTCTGGGGCAGAGGCACTGGGAAAAGCGCAGCAACAGCAGGGCAAGGGGTGATGTGGTAAGGCGGAGAAGGAGAGTTGTCACTTGAACTATATGTTTCATTAAGGCAGTGATTCGATTCTGTTCACTCGTAAAGCCAAGATAGCTCCTGATGGCTCACACATAATCCTAGCTACTTAGGAGGCTGAGATCTGAGGATAGTGGTTCAAAGCCAGCCTGGGTAGGAAAGTTGGTGAAATTGTTATTTCCAGTGAACTAACCAAAAGCCCAAAGTGGAACTGTGGTTCAAGTGGTAGAGTGCCAGCCTTGACTGGACAAAGCTAAAATGTAAAAATGTCCTTCTTTATTTTATACTGTCTGAGTATAACTGAGTATAACTATTTAAGCCACATCTCTGGAGTTAAAATGATCAAAATAAAGAGGGAGACAGATTATATATAT